>NC_139512.1:158090657-158319684 GCF_947247035.1 Vipera ursinii | reverse complement strand
TAACACAACCCAGCATAAAACAGCTGGACTGCGTTTAATCTGCTAATTTTCCTACGTTTATTATTCACATGAAATACAAGTGTCAGTAGCACCTGAATTGACCAGTTACTTCAACGGTTACTGCTTCCATACAAATAAATCAAATGACTTTGAAGAGACAACAAAATGAATCTGGGTTTTCACATTTTAAATTTGAATAGTTTGTCTCTTTTATTGTTTGACTGCTTGTTTAGCAATATTAATGAAGACCCTATTTTGTAGAATTATAAAAATATAGGCATATTTTATAGGAAAAGGCTTTAATTTAATGTAATGTAATTTAATTCATTTAGGCACCACCCAACTTTAGGAGGCAAGCAACCTAACAAACAGAAAAAAATACAATATGAGTAAGGAAAGAAGCAAACAAAAAAAAAACAACTAGATAGGGTACAAGTGAAAAATAGAGAAGAAAATTGCAAATATGGCTAAATGACAGAAAACATACAGAATCCTGCATGCCCAAGAGGCTCAAAACACCCCAACCCAAGGCCTGGGAGGCTAGTCAGGTCTTTAAATCCCTCCAGAACACAATCCAGATGGAGCTGTCTGGATCTCAGTGGGTGCTTGAAACACCTTCTAGTAAGCTAGTTCATTTGTCCATTTATCCCAGGGTAATTTAGACTGATCGGGGTTGATTTTCCAATATTTCACAGGGAATTTTCATCTGGAGAACCTAGAACCTGTATCTGGAATTTTATATATACAAAACAATTATTGAGTTATGTCAGAATTAGATACCTACCATCAGATGGGTCACAGATCTTATATTCTAGATTTTTCAGTGTGGAAAAAGTAAAAGGGAAAAAAAACAATATATATATATAACCCTAAAGGAAATTTACAAGTAACGGAAGCGAACCTGGTCAATATAGCCTTTGTTTGGTCTAATTCAAGGGATCCAGACTAAGCATTTTACAGCAGGCTTCACTGAAAAATGGAATCATTATAAATGTTGGTGTTTAGAGAGTTCAAAGCATAATGTGTAGGAAGTGGAGAAGAACAAAGTAGTTTTGGAAAACATATGACTTTTCAGAAGCTCAGAGACAATAATCCTAAGGCAAAAAAAAGCAGCACTTATTTTGATGGGAAGGTGGAAGGGACGTCTGTGCCTACTTTCCTAGAAATTTTGATTCATCCTTGACATTTCCTTCAACTGTTCCATAAGTCTCCTCATGCTTAAGAGGTGTTTGGACAGCCTCCACAGCTATTCACAATTCCTTGACATTTGGTCGGGGAAGGGACTGGTAGGTACTGTAAGGAGCAAGAGTTTACTGTTATATCTGGCATAAATATAAATGTAAACATGGGACTCCGTATGATCCAGTTCCTTAACTTTCTGAGACTGCTCATAGGTTAGTCATATTCAAGACAAGAGCAGGTCTGTTTGGAAATTACTCATCAAAAGACATTTAAACTAGTGGAAATCCTAATATAAGGTTATGGTATATGCAAAGTCCTAACTAACTAGTTGCAAATGAAAAGGCCCAGCTGAACAAAAAGACTTAGCTCCTTTCCTCTAAACCAGACATGTCAAACACAAGGCCCGGGGGCCACATCCAGCCAGCGAAGTGGTTTCATGTGGCCCGCGAAGCCATCCTGGAAACAGTGAGGGAACGGCCCCCACTGCCTTGGCCCTGGCCCAGAGACCCTCCTTCTGCCAGAGACCCTCAGATCTGTCCCACTCCTGCCCAGGCCCCCATAGGTACCCTTGATGCGAACGATGTAGAGCTGGCCATGCCCACCCAGTAGGCCATATGCTCTAGCCACGCCCACCCAGTAGGCCACGCCCACCCTGGCCACACCCACCCGGCCCCTTGAGGGCAACCGCAATGCTGATGTGGCCCTCAATGAAATTGAGTTTGACACCCATGCTCTAAACAGAAAAAAGTGCTTCCATTCAGTGGCATTATAGTTGTGTGTACACACACAAACTCAAATGACCCAGAAAGCCCTTTGAAGGGGCCATTTACACAGTGCCTCTATGCTTCAAGCAATGGATTCACTTTTCAAATTTGACCGTATACTTGACCGAGTTCTTCTTCATAGGTGTCACACAGCCCTCGTGACACTAAAATTCCAACAAGGACTTGTTAGAAAAGTAGTTTATAATAAAGGCAGAAAAATGGAAAAGAAAGTAGAGTTGCATCCTGAAAGCATGTCTGTGAATGGTGCTTGCAGAATCAGTCTCCAACTGAGTGTGTGATGAAACTCTGGGATGAAGACTTAGCCTCTTTCCTATGTGTGTCCGATGTCACAACACATGTTCCAAAGCACCAGACCATATACAATACCACTTTCTTCATACGTCTGCCCTGTGGACACTGCCGGTTCCTCGTTAGTAATTATGGAATAAAAGTCATGCTACATAAACAGACTTTTTGGAGTCAGGTCTGGAAAAGGAAGAGGCTAGTATTGTTCAGTCCTCTAGTTCAGTAAAACTGTTTCTCAATGATGTACCATATTGCCGAATTAAAGGTTACAAGAACAAAATGTTTAGTAGTCTATAGGTAGGCAATATTTTCCTGAGAAAACTATAGTTCATTAGAGATGCAATTTTACCTTTAAAGCCCTACATGGCTTAGGTCCGGGATACTTGCAGGACCATCTGCTGCCGGGAACAAATTCCCATCGTCCAGTACGCTCACACAGAGAAGGCCTCCTCAGGGTACCGTCAGCTAGGCAATGTCAGCTGGCGACCCCCAGGGGGAGGGCCTTCTCTGTGGGAGCACCAACCCTATGGAATCAGCTCCCCCCTGAGCTTCGGATAGCCCAAAACCTCCAATCCTTTCGCCGCGGCCTCAAAACACACCTGTTCCACCAAGCTGACCTAGACTGACAGGCATTTTAATTAATTTATATTTAGTATTTTTAATTCATTTTTAAATTCTCTAATTTTTTATTGCACTGATGTTCTCAATTTCATTTTATCTTGATTTATGTACTTATTATATGCTTTATTGTTAGCCGCCCTGAGTCCTTCGGGAGATAGGGCGGGATATAAATCCCATCAATAAATAAATAAATAAATAAATAAATTTTACCTGATGGTTGCTCGTATCAGAAACTTTAACATCCAAGGATCCTGTCAATACAGCATACCAATTTGTTCCAATATCACCTTGACGAAATACTGCCAAAAGAGAGAGGGAGATAATCAAATTCAAAGATACATTGTATTTATAGTAACTATATGATTAATATCTTAGTTATAATAACTTTTGATTACATAGGCATATTTGCAGTAGCAGCGATTACATTTTCAAAGAGAATTCCGACATCTGCAGTTTTCAGACCGAACTATAATTCCTAATATTCTTTGGAATTTGCTAATTACATTGGTTAAAATGGGTTGGTTTATTTTTGTATTTATCTCCCATCCGTGTTCAGTAAGAAACTTGATGTCATGTTTGTCAAAATGTCATCATTTTGTAAATCATATAAATTATGACAACTACATGTAGTCCTTGACTTACGACTGCAACTGAGCTCAAAATTTCCATTGTTAAGCAAGAGAGTTGTTAACAGACTTTCCCCCAATGTACAACTTTTTTTATTATAACTGTTAACTGAATCACGCGGTTGTTAAGCGAATTTGGCTTCCCCCATTGACTTTGCTTGTCAGAAGTCAGCTGGTTAGGTTACAAATGGTAGATCACATGAACCTGGGACAGTGCATCCATTATAAATACATGCCAGTTACCGAGCAACCAAATGTTGACCACATGACCATGGAGATGATACAATGGTCATTAGTGTAAAAAACGGTAATAAGTCACTTTTCCCAGTGTTGTTATAACTTTTACAGTCATTAAATGAATGGCTGTAAGACGAGGACTACTTGTATGACAAAATTACAAAATATGCATTAGTTGCACAAAGGACATAAAATAAATAATTCCATCATTGGGGCAATGACATCATGACGTTTGACATCACTGCACCTCTGTAGATGCCCATGAATCTGCCTTTATTGCTTTCTACCCACATCATATCATAATTAATTCCTTCATCTTGACACCCTTAAGCTACTAATACTATTATGCTGCAAAATGTTTTAATATAAAGAAACCCTCAGAAATGCTCCTTAGGTCTACATCGTACATGATCAAAATATGGCAAGCCAGAACCTGTGGTAAAAACATTTATATTTATAAGTCTACTTTTCATAACTGTTTTGTTTCTTCTATTCTAAAATTCATTCTGTTTCCCCAAAACCAATCAGTCCTTTGTGGACAGTACTGAGTACTCATGGGGCACTTTTTAAAATGTTTTTTCCCCCATTTGCGTGGCAATCTCTCTGCATTTCTGAAATGCATTACCCATTTCTACGACAAAAATAGATATTCACATGAGGGCAAGGGAAGCAAAGTACGGTTTATTCCTGGCATTGCTATGGTGATTGTGAGAAGTTAAGTGAAAACTTCACACAAGCAGATTGGCAAATTGTCTTTTGTTTGTGCAGAAGCAGCTATAAAACATGAAGCTGTGCTTGGGTGGATGGAAAACATACAAGTTAATTGTCTACATCATGACTGATTACAACCTGGCATTTAAAACAGGACTTTGCAAGGCTGTTTTTTTTAAAAAAACAAAAAAACAAAAACAAATGGTTTTTATTAAAAGATTTTACATACATAATAAGAAAAACATTCAAAGAAAAAAATTTATTAAATGTGGGGGGGAAAGAAAGCAAAGAAAAAAGAGACTAAGAAAAATGAAATAGAAAAAATGAAAAGAAAACAATGAAAGAGAATATACAAATAAAAGGAAATAGCTTTAATATTCCTTTCAGCAGTTATACATACAATTATAATCAAAACTGTCTCTGTAAGATTACATCATAATTCCTTTCTTACTATAACCTATTCTTTCCAATCATCAAAAACATAAGTCACAAAATATTTTTTACACAAAAAATCCCTAAGGGGTTTCCAGTCATTACTGGATGTCAATAATGACCTTTCTCTAATCAAAGAAGTCAGTTTTGCCATCTCAGAAAGTTCTGTCAGAGCTGAAGAAGCTTCTTGGATGAGAAGCAAAACGTCTTCAAAGAAAAACAAGGAAATCCAGTTGCCTCATGAAAAAAGCATCTTTAGGATAACTATGAACTGGAGGACTGAGAATCTCCATAGACATTCTGTCAATTTTGTCAACCATTCTTCTGTGGTGGGTAGTACCAAATCTGTCCATTTTAGGTATTAGTACTGTACCAAACTCTTTTCAGCTGTCAGGAATCTTCTATTTATGTAAATAATATACATCACTTGTTGTAAAGGTTACAAACATTCATCCTCAAAATATTTATAGTAAGAGGCCAGCAGACTGTCTGGACCAGGTCCCTTTCCTGTTTAAGACTTTTTAAGAACTTCACTAACTTCCTCTATTATTATAGGTATATTCATAATGTATCTCTGATTCTCTATAGTCTTTGGTAAATTCTGTTTATATAAATACTCATCCATTTTCCAAAGAAATTTCTTGGGTCATTATATAAAGTAGAATATACTATAATGAAATCCTATAGATTCTTCAATCTTCTTAATTTCTTCTCTCATGTGCTTTTTTATCTGTGCAAATCCTTCCTCCATTTCTTTTTTTAAAGCGGCCAAACTATTGGCAATTGTTTCAGATATTCTCTTGCTTAATTCCTCAAAGATTTTCTGCAAGAAACCTGATGTAATGCCATTGTCTGCAAGATGTCCTAGTGACTGTTTCCTTCCCTTCTCCTATTTTTGCTGTTTTTCTTGTTGGTGCCATTATATTATGGCTCCAAAATAAAGTACATCAATTAACTAGGGTGAAAGTAAGAAGTCAAGCTTCTCCTTTTTTTTTTCCTGCTTTGCTTTTGTCTTTCCTTAACACTTTAGTCCCAATAAGCTTGCCATACAATAGATACAGTCAGTGTTTCTGGGCCATTTATTTATTTAATTTGTATCCCACCTTTATTATTTTTACAAATAATAACTCAAGGTGTCAAACATATCCAATACATCTTCCTTCTACCACTGTCCCCACAACAACCCTGTGAGGTGAATTGGGCTGAAAGAGATTGACTGGCACAAGGTCACCCAACTGGTTTTCATGGGTAAGGTGGGACTCGAACGTATGGTCTCCCACTTTCTGATCCCTTAACCACCAGACTAAACCACCGGACCAAACTCTCAAGTTAACCTTACCTTCTTATTTTGTAAAATTCATCAATTATCTACTTTCCTTAATAAAAAATAATTAACATTCCCACAAAAGTCCTGTTTGTCTACTTAATTTTATTATTTTCAAAGGTATTTTCATCAAGGTAATATTCTTTTCCTAGACTTACTGTCCCCCTTATCTATTTAAAACTTTCTTAAATCATAAGCTTTTCGTGTTTAAGTCAAGATAGGATTTTTCCCCTCTCCTTAATTCCAAAAAGAAGACAACTCACTAAGTGTCTTTTTTCCTGTCAGTCAGAAGAAATAAGTTGTAAATGTATAGTTAAGTTATAAATTAACTATATCCAAAAGAGTTTAAGGAAACGAACCTTGTACAAATCAAGTCTCCATGAAGGCTGCATAGCAGTTTTGATCAAGATGGTAATCCTTCAGCTCCCCAAGCCACTCACCTTAT
This sequence comes from Vipera ursinii, assembly GCF_947247035.1. Lineage (NCBI taxonomy): Eukaryota > Metazoa > Chordata > Lepidosauria > Squamata > Viperidae > Vipera > Vipera ursinii. Next base: position 158,313,036 of record NC_139512.1, on the reverse strand, counting down.
CAGACTGCAAGCAACTTAAGGAGAACTAAGGAGAAATTTTCTGACAGTTGGAACAATTAACCAGTGCAACAACCTGCCTCCAGAAGTGGCGAATGCTCCAAAACTGGAAGTTTTTAAGAAGAGACTGGACAGCCATTTGTCTGAAATGGTATAGGGTTTCCTGCCTGAGCAGGGGGTTGGAGTCACTAGATGACCTCCAAGGTCCCTCCCAACTATTGTTGTTGTTGTTGTTGTTGTCTTCACTGGGTGCTTTAATATCTACTTTGCTTGTTAATACTATTTTTTCCCCAAAAAGTCAGATTATACATCTTTGGACAGAAAATGTAGACCCAAAACTATTTCTTCTGCAAATAAACTATAGCTTTTCTGCAGTTATTCTGATCTTCTTACTGTTGTGATTTAAAATTATGCCATAAAGGTAATGGGGGGTGGGGATGGAATGGCCACAAAAATGTACAAAGAGAAAAGAATTAGCACAAAAGTCTTTCTCCCGTAATGAATTTTATAAAGCCAAGATGCTTCTCCATACGAACCACTAGTTACCAGAACATCCTATCCTGCCTCATTAGTAACTCCCAAATTGTGAGTTTTTTAGTTTTGCCGAAGTTGCAGTCATGACATTTCCCACCTGTCTTCTCTCCCTTCACTTACTCTCTCTTCCTGTCTAACACAGTAAAAATATAAAAATAAAAAGCTTGTTCTAACTGGCAGGATGAAAAAGGGGCAAATTGGAGGAGAAATAGAGATCGGAGACCCAATGACAACGATAAGAGTCAGCTGTATCTGTTTCATGATAAGACAAGTTGTTAACTTCCATCCTAGAAGCTTGCATGAAAATTCATCTAGGATAGGTAGGTAATTAACACACCTGTAATTTGATCCATTTAAATAATAAACCAACTAATATTTAAGCTCTTTTCATACTACAATCTAGCAGTGTTAAGGTTATAACTTTTTTGGTCTCAGATTAATAAACAAATATAATTACGGTATCATAGTAATTATAAATAATTATAAATAATTATTTGAAATATTTATACATACTATAACTAATAACAGAAATAATAAATGGCTAATGGATTACATATAGAAATGAGTACATGAACTAATTTCATAAGAAAGATAATTTTATCCCTGCTCTAAAGAACATTTCCCATTAAAAACATTAAAATTTTAAGATATTTCACATTAAAAATGTTGATATTCAAAAGTTAAACATTAAAACATAAAAAAGGATTTCACATTATAAACACTGAACATTCAAAAAAGAAGAAACTTTGATTTGATTCCTGGTTTACTCTCCTACATTATTTTAATCTTTAAAAAAACAACCTTACATGTAACGCCCTTTTCCAAGTTTTCATAATAGCCACAGAGACATATTTGCTGGAGAAGATTGGGATGAAATTTCTCAAAAGCTTTTACTTCTTTTAGGCGAGTAAATATAATATCCACATCTTCACTCGAACGCTCCAAAGGTCTGCAAAATAGGAATGACATTGGTTTATCCTCTTTTACTTTTTGAGTCACAATATATTCAAAGATGATGATACTGTACTTTAGGATTAAAACCAAACTGTGAGCTAAACAAAGGTAAAATACAGAAGTCAAAATTGCAAGCAGCTAAAGCCAGCCAAAATCCTAAATATAAGCAACCGCCGTAACAGCAACAAACAGCCTAACCTTGATTGTAAATCTTTCTCTTAGAAAATTAGGATCATCTTTAAAAAATATTTTGTCTCTTTGGAATTAGAACATTAGAATTCTGTAATAGCTCAGTGACTCCCCAAAGCATATTTTTTTAGGTGTCTCTTGTGAAAAGATGATAAATGATACAGTGGCAATTCCCAGTATTACATATTTTAATATACATTGCTGTGAGACAGCCTGAATGATTTCATGGTTAGAAAGGATTAGGACTGTCAATTAGGATTTCAAATCCAACTCATGGAAGCTCACTGGATAATTTTGTGCCAATACTCTTGTCTCAGCTCAATCTATTTGACCGAAATACTGTGGGCACAGAACTAGAGGAAGGGCCTACTGTGTATATTATCTTGAGCTCCTGGAGGAAGCAGCTAATAAATAAACTGTGCAGGTTAAATGAAATAAAGAACTAAGTATTCAATGACTGTGAGCCCTTGAGCTACTCTTTTGAAATCAGGCTTAAATTACTGTAGTATTTTTCTATTCAGATAGAAAAAAAATACTACTTAGTACAATAAGGACAAGGAAACCAAGTCAGCCATGAAACAAGTATCATAAAGATGACTGACATAAGAGCTGACAAGAAGGGGAAACATGGAAATGGAAATCTTCCATTTTCTGTGGCTTTAGTGGCTTGGAAGAACTTTGTGCTGTCTCTTTCTCCTTTTCCCCATTCTTGGTAATCCTGGCTTGTAGAGTTGTTAAAATGTAGGTAAAACAATGGTATCCTCACCAGTATATATATCCTTTATAAAAAGTCTTTGACTAATATAAAAAGTCAAACGAGGGTTAAAACAGATTTAAAAATGGGTTAAAATGGGTTAAAAATAGGTTAAAAATGGGTTAAAAGTAGGTTAAAATGCAGTGCTAAAAAGGGTTAAAAAGTTAAAAGAAAAAAAGAAAGCTTTTACTTTTGGAGGAGTGGTAGTGGGGGAGGGGAAGGAGCTGAACCAGTGGCAGCACCGCACAAGCCTGAGCGAGAGACGGCTGGAGCTGCAGGGCTGTCAGGGCTCAGAAGAAGCGCCGATCAGCTGGAATGTTGCAGCATCTCCAGGGTCTTGTGATTTACATTCAGATGCTTGGCAACTGATTCATATTTATGACCGTCACAGTGTCCCAGGGTCATGTCAAGTGACCAAAACCTGCTGCAACCACCCAGCAGACGGGGGGGGGGGAATAAAAACCAGACAACCCACCCCCACCCCACCCCCGCTGCCAATCCTCAACAGAAATGCTCACAACAATGATAACCTCGGACAGGAGGAAGAGCGCCGCCGGGTGGGCAGGCAGGTGTCTTGCTCGGCTGTGGCTTGGGGGGTACTTTTTTCAGTGCCATTGTAACTTTGAACAGTCACTAAGCGAACTATTGTAAGTCGAGGACTACCTGTACTTCACTTTTTTCCCTTTTTTTTGGTCATCAAGGTTTTGACACCTTGCTAGGCGACTGGTGGTACTCGGATGTTGCCATATCCTAAAAGTGGTACAATGGGTGAAAAGGTTGAAAAGCCCTGGTATAGTAGTTTTTTTTCCCAAAAAGTGAAATTCCTAGGAAGTGAATTCTACAACATGAGAACAACCTAGGAGAAAACTACATTCCATACATCTGGGAAAGAGAGATAGGAAAATAAGAAGGCCTGCTGATCAGACAGATTCACCCTAAAATAGTCTGATCGTCTCCTAAATGTAATGCCGTTTGTCAAGAATACACACACACACACATTGTAGTAAAAAAGCAGAACGGAATATCAGATCGAAGAAAAGCCAATTGTCAGTGAAAGTATGAAAGCAAGCCAGCATATTCGAAGAAACGCAAAGAAAAAAAGAGAAAACTGTTTCTGTTGCTACACTTCATTTGCTCACAAGTATCTATCTGTTCCTGAACTTGATTCCAATAAAATGTTCCCTAAATACTATATATACCACTCTGATTAATTTTTACTTGTTTTGCCAGTAACCGTTGCCATTTTTTCCCCTAATCTTCATTAAAATAATGTAAGAAATTAATCAAAACCCTCAATTTTTAAAAAAATTTGGGGTTCAGAAAACCAAATGTATTTTCCTTTAGGTCAGCGGCTCCCAACCTTTTCTATACCCCACATCCCTAGAACGCTTCTGATATATTCTTGCACCCTTTACAAAAGTTCAAAATACTGGCAACTAATTATGCACATACACTATAATTTTGAAAACCCAAGTTTTTGCACCCCCTGGAATATCGTCTCGCACCCCCGGTTGGGAACCCCTGCTTTAGGTCAAGTAAAAACTAGAATTTCAAGTTCTGCCTAATTTGGAGAAGATTCTGGTTTATTTATTTATATTTAGATTTATTTCTAAATCAAACTTTTTATCCATCCGTCTCTTATTCCCAATCTCTGATGATGGTGGTGATGGTGAAGCCTCCCAGACTGGTTTAAAAGCCCTGCAGAACCCAAATGATGGCATATATGTCAGAATAGAATAGAATAGAATAGAATAGAATAGAATAGAATAGAATAGAATAGAATAGAATAGAATAGAATAGAATAGAATAGAATAGAATAGAATAGAATAGAATAGAATAGAATAGAATAGAATATCTTTATTGTCACTGTGTATCTCACAACAAAATTAAGTGCTGTCCATAGTGCACACTACACACAAGTAAAAGCCACAAGTATAAACATATATTATATACACGCATCCTTCACATTCTATTCACCATTGCGCTGCCCCTAATGTTGCACTCCAATGTTGCACTATACAGTGGTATTTAATATGGTTACAGCTCTGGGATAAAAACGATTTTTCAGCCTATTTGTCTTTGTTTTTATTATCCTGTACTGTCTGCCAGTTGATAATAGTTCAAAAAAAGAATGTCCAGGATGAGATGAGTCTTTGAGAATCTTTTGAGCTTTCCTAAAACCGCGGGAACTGTACAGTTCGTCCACAGGGGGGAGGAGAGGGCAGCCAGTAATCCTCTGGGTGATGGTAATTACCCTCTGGAGCGCTTTCCTATCTGCTGCTGTGGAATTGGCAAACCACACACAAAGGATCCTTATAAAAGCATTTTTTTATTGTGGATAATCTTGTCATAAATCAATCTAGCTATTTTTTTCAGCATCTAAAATTCATTTATAAGATAACTATCTATACAGAAAGAACTAACAGAATCAGAGGAGAAAAGACCGTGCAAATAGTCCTGAACTGATAACTATTTGTTTAGCGACTGTTCAAAGTTACAATGGCACTGAAAAAAGTGCCTTACAACTGTTCCTAGTGCTTAAGACCATCATTGCAGCATCCTCATGGCCACATGATCAAAATTTTGTTGCATGGCAACCATCATGTATTTACCATGCAGCGTCCCAGAGTCATGTGACTGCCATTTGTGACCTTCCCAGACAGTTTCCGACAAGCAAAGTGAATGGAGAAAGCCAGATTCACTTAACAACCATAGCATTACCTTAACATCTGCAGTAATTCATTTAACAACCATGGCAAAAATATCATAAAATCAGCACAACTTACTTAACAACGGCCTTGCTTAGCAATAGAAAATCTTATTCTTGGGGTGATAAGTTAAGGCCTACTTGTAAGTCAAACCTATCCGTGATCAGAAAGATAAGGAGAGCTTCTGGCCTTAAAATTCTATCCCTCCCTTGAAGTTTATTCTAATATAACATTTCGATATCACCTGATCATCTTTTCTATGTCAAAACTTTGATGTTTGGAAAAAAAACCCTCCACCCTATTTCTATCATCAGTTTGAGGTTCCATACCAGAAGTTCTGAGAAGTTCTTGGTATTCGTAAATTGTGAGTGCTAGTCATCAGTGCCAGCTGCATGGGAACTTTTTTAAAAAGTTATTCACAAAGAGTATTATTTGGCAGATGAGTATACTCCCCCCACCTTTGCAGTAATTATGCAGGAATTTGTATCATTTGATCCAACCTCCGGAATGTTCCCACCGCAAGGATCGCAGAAGCGAAATTCCTTTCCTTTTCAAATGAAATGTGCAAAAAGCAGTAGAGTAAGCCATAAAGAAATCTACAAATATGTCTCTGCACCCCAGTTTTAGCTAAAGTATTGATATCAACAGGTTTCTACAAACAGAAGTTGCAACAGTGTCTGCAAAAGGAGAACAGGTTGGGCCACGTTAATTCCACCCAATTCAAACACTGTATATGAAAAACACATGGCCCACATTTTCAAAGTGCCCTGCAAACGTCTTGAGCGTGCAGTACAAGTAGTCCTCGACTTACAACAGTTTATTTAGTGACTATTCAAAGTTACAACGGCACTGATGAAAGTAACTGTTATGACCAATTTTCACACGAGCACTGCAGCATCCCTGCGGTCACATGATCAAAATTCAAAAGCTTGGCAACTGGCTCATATTTATGACGACTGCAGTATCCCAGGGTCATGTGAAGAGCTTTTGCGATCCTCTGACAAGCAAAGTCCATGGGGAAGACAAATTCACTTAACAACCATGTTACTAAGTGAGCACTTGCAATGATTCACTTAACAACTGTGGCAAGAAATGTCGTAAAATGGGGCAAAGCTCACTAAAGAAATACCTCACTTAGCAACATAAATTTTGGCCCAACTATGGTCATAAGTCAAGGACCACCTGTATTGAGGTTGAGATAGCAATTGGTCCAAAAGGAACCAGTGAGCTGCATGAGAGAGTAGGAATATGAACTTAGGTCTCCCGAAGTCCAACATCATCATCGTCATTATCATTATTATTAAATGTTGGAAGGGACCTTATGAAAGATATCTTTTTTTCAGTAAGATCTATTTCTCCTCATGTTCTTAGCTCAATGGAATGAATATCAAGGACTTAGATGTCCCCAAACTATATTAGACGATAAGCTTGAAAAGAATAGTTTTTCAGGGAATTATTTCCTTATACTAAAATGCATAACGGTTTCTCTTTTTCTGCAACATCCCTTTCTAAACAATGCACAATAGGGAACCCTAAAGACTGCCTCATAGCAATTTTTTTGTGATGTAGAAATCTCTTCTATAAATACAGCAAAATGGTATGTAACTGCGGATTTGTTTATGTTACTTTGATTCTGCCAACAGGGAATAAGAAAAGATGTCTTCATTGCATTAAAACTCCACTGCTAGTAACTAGAAACTCACCCATTCAGGATGCTGCTCATAAACCACTGGCTCATCCGAATGATTGTTGTCCATAACGATAACCAATCCTGTAGAGCAGGCATGTCAAACTCGCAACGTCACTTTTTCCCCATTACTGCCAATGGGGTGGGCGCGGTTTTGGTGTGACGCATCCAGCCCACGGGGCCGGCTGTTTGACATACCTGCTCTAGAGAATTAAAAAAAAAACACCCTAAAAAACTTTTTTAGGTTCTAAATGTAGAAGCTGGGATTAAACCCAAGACTTTTCATATGGAGTTTATCATTAAGCTGTGCCCCTCGTATCTTAAAGGCCATTGGCTCCCTCCTGATTGGGCTTTACCATTACAATCATTTCTAGATGTTTCCATTTGCAAAGATTAAGCCTAAAACAACCCAAAATAGGGCCTTTCCTATTGTAGAGTTCTGGAAGTTATTCTTGAAGTGTCCAACAGACAATCCTTTAATGTCTTCCCTTGCCACTAAATTTGCTTTTGTTTTTAATCAGTAGAGATTCTGACCTTATTAATGCTACTGATTTATGTTGCTTATTCTATAACAAGGACTTGATTTCATTCATTATATGCACTGATTTTATAATGTTTATAAATGTTTTAGAATGTCACTTTTATCTTGAAACTGCCTTTAGATTGTTGTTATGGTATAGTAAAATGACAAGGTAGGGGAGCTTTCAAGATCCTAAAAACAAAAATTATTTATTAAGGATAATTTTTAAATAACATTAACCTTTTTAACATTAACTGTACTTCTGGAGTATGAGCTAAGAATGAAGCTAGTATGTACCCACAAAACATTACAGAGCACTGTAATAAGTAGCCCCTGTATAGATAGCCCTAGACTTGCACCACAATTGAGCTCATATTTCTGTTGCTAAGCGAGACATCTATTAAGTGAATTTCTCCCCATTTTACGTCCTTTCTTGCCACAGCTGTTAAGTGAATCTGGCTTCCCCATTGACTTTGCTCGTTAGAAGGTCACAAAAGGTGGTCAAATGACCCCGGAACATTGTAACCATTATTAATATGAATCAGTCGACAATCAGTTGACAAGCACCTGAATTTTAATCATGTGACCAAGGGGGATGCTGCAATAGTTGTAAATGTGAAAAACGGTTGTTAAGTCATATTTTTCAGTGTAAACCTTGAATGGTCACTAAATGAATTGTTGTAAGTCAAGGACTACCTGTACTGTAGTATCAGCTCTTTACATTAGAAAAGGGTTGGGTTGGGTTGTTGTTTTTTTTTAAAAAAAAAAACTAAAATATTTGGGTTTCAATCATAGTGAGGGGAGGCTTATTCCACAGCACAAAAAGGGCAGTCCTGCACATAACTACCATGAGTAGCCTGTAAGCCACAGTATTAATCTATAAACCCTGAAAATCACAAGTTCCTGTTCTTTAACACAGGCTGGGCCCTTACTAGGGAATGTATCCTAAGGTCCATATAGGTAGTCCTAGAGGAGCAGTAAAGAGAGTTTAGACAAGCCCAGAGGAAGAGACTGCACAACCACGGCTGGATAGAGAAGGGGAGAAGAGATTTAGAGCAGTGTTTTTCAACCACTGTTCCGCGGCACACTAGTGTGCCGCGAGATGTTGCCTGGTGTGCCGTGGGAAAAATTTAAAAGTAATTATAAAATACTTTCTTTGTGTTTATTTGATTCCTATTCAAGAGAATTAGTTTATATATACTCAATATAGGCACAGAGTTAAATTTTTTAACATTTTCTAATGGTGGAGTGCCTCGTGATTTTTTTCATGAAACAAGTGTGCCTTTGCCCAAAAAAGGTTGAAAAACACTGATTTAGAGTACCTACATCCAAGAACCTCTCAGGATATATCTTATAGGTTAGTAGGTGATAGCTTTAGTTTTGCAAAATTCTTTTAGTTAGGCATAAGCAATTTAAGGGTTGAACTCAGCTGAATTTGGCTGTGTCATCTCTGGATGTAGGCCTGATATTATTCGATGAAGCTCTTTTTGCTTAATTGTTTTTGAATTGCAACTCTTGAATTAAATGTAAAAGGAACAGCTAGAAGCTATAATGCTTGACGGCTAATGAATTATACACTTAATTAGTTTGTCAAAGACCAGAAATGCAGGTTCCACCAGATTTTGCCAGCACATATTTTGCATATTAACCCTCAATGCATTCTATGTAACTAAAATTCATTTAAATTTTAGATATCATTTTGTTGTAATTTTAGATGTCATATTCAATTTAATTTTAATGTTTAGATTATAATATATGCTGAATGTATATATAAATGTACATACATATATTCATTTATTTATTCATTCATTCACCAACCACTCTGCTTGTACTGATCTATGACCGCAATAAACTGAACTCAACAGAACATACCGGTAATCCTTATCCTTGTGCACTCTCACAGCATACAATAAAAAACCAATTGTTTCTTGCATCATGAGCATGGACAACATGAGCATAGACATGTGACTTTTACTTTATCAATATTCATGCATATATCATTCAATAGTTCTGTCAGTCCCCTAATACAAAAACACACGCAAGGAAGCCGGAGTCAAGACAGGTATTAGGAAGATGTGTCTTCTTTCATACAATGGAAATCTTGCCCAAATGAGAACAAAAAAAGGGAAGACATGCTTGAATTCAGGAAATGAAAACAGATAATTTAAGTTTCACAGGCTAGAACATAAATGCAGATTATGATTCAAATAGGCTGCAATAATATAGTTGTAATGAGGAAAAATCTATAATGTTGAAAAGATGTAAACAATAAAACCATATTGCAAAGGTAAGACGGGGTGGGGGGTGTCAAATTCAGTATTTAGATCAAATAAAGGGACTCCACATAACTAAAAAGATAAGCCCATTTGTAACATATCTCAAATCAGATTACCGGTATGTATGTATCCAGCAATGAATCATTAAGTACCTTATAAAATCATTGTATTTATTAAAACAATAATAACTGTACATTTCATTATGATTAGAGGTTTCAGGCTGGAAAGCTTGCTTGAGAGAAAATATACTTTTATCCTGTTATCCACATTTTCATGGAAAGCAGCTCATTGCCAAGAGTAGTCTTAGTTCTCCCCTTGCTCTTGGAAATAAAAAAGGATAATGAGGATTGTTGCTCAATCCCAAACACAATGTTGGTACCTAGCCTCAAAGTCCTCAGCAATTCAGCATAAAGCAAGCAAAGAACTTTCTTCTTTGTTCCACACAAGTGATCTCAGGCTTCCCTTTTTAGCACCAAGCTGCTCATAACTACTGAGGGAAACTTAGCTGCCCATTGCCAGAACAAAAGACAGGTTATCTTTCCAGCATAAGATAAAAGAAGATTTTCCTCTCAGTTTTGCTGGGCTGTAAGGGTCCACCTGGCACCTATAAATCCCAAAATTATTTTAGGAGTAATATACTTTAATTGAGGGAAAGCAGGATACAATACGTCCTCTTGCATATAGGAACAACATGAAGTTAGCTAAATTTTTGAGTTCACTGAAAATCAGATACTCTTGTTATCTAGCATAGCGGTCCCAACCTTTTTGTCACTGTGGACCTTTTTGCAGAAGACAATTTTTCCACAACGTGGGGTGGGGTGGGGTGGGGTGCTTCAGTTTCACTCATTTGCCCACCACTTACTTTGATATTATATGCCAGCTGTGCGGCCCGGTTCCTAACAGTACTGGCCCGCGGTCTGGAGGTTGGGGGCCCCTGATCTAGCAGATACTAAATACTAGCATTCAGATCAAAATTAGCTATACATAAACCCACTGAAATCAATAGACTTAAGATGTTTAAACATATCCAGTTCTGTGTTGTATAATAGCTACTAACATGAAGATATTCCGTTATATCTTATATATGCCCAGTTTTAGGCAATCAGATAATGGTGTCTGGACTATATTCAGAATATTAAAAGGAACCTGACTGCTGGCATATAATATCAAAAAGGTACCCAAGAAGCCTTTGTATTAATTCCTGGGGGAAAGCCAACAGGTGCTGGACAGCATCCCATTCTGAAGAGAGCTGATGTTCCCAAAATAATTATATGGGATAAGGCCAACTTTGGAAATGCAGCATTGCGTAGACATAATCAGGAAGTGAAACAGGAAAAAAAATGGTTCATGTTATGGTATACAGCAGACATGTCAAATCACGACGTCACGTGACATCGCGCAACATATTGGAGCTTTTTCGCCATTGCTGACAATGGGGTGGGCATGGCTTCCCGATGATGCGTCCGGCCCGCAGGCTGGTAGTTTGACACCTCTGGTATACAGTATAGATACAGCTACCCCAGTATTAGAAGCTCCTGAACAAAGATGGAAGAAATTATGAGCTTGATTGCAAATGAAACATGAATACAATGGATGTAATAGTAACCTATGAAAAGAAATACATTGGGGTATGATTATTTCTTATTAGAAATGTAAATCAGATTTAGGTATATGCTTTCTCTCGCTGAAGAAAAACCTGAAGATGACCTTGAGATGGTGAAAGAAATCAAGGAAGCATGCTAAGGAGAAGTGGTAATGAATTAATTGCCCTCATATAAACTGAGTACATTCATGCTCAGGCTACAACAAACTAAATTTCTAAATATTGTAAACAAGTGCCTCTTACCACAATCGGTCCTGTATCTAGTCAGAGGAGACACAACTCTATATTTAATTGTAACAGGTGGAAATAATCTATTACAAATTAAGAGGAAATAGTGAAATGAAAAAAAAGGTGAAAAGTCCTTTAAAGGAAAATCAAGAGAGCCAAATTGATTCATAAATCTAATTAAATGTTGGAATGTATTCTACAGTGTAAGAAAACACATCTTTAGTAACATCTGGGAAGCTGTAAAAAAGTTTAGAAGGTTCAGAATTGGGACTCCTGTCTTAATAGGAAAACAAAAAAGAACACAAATTCCAGCAGAAAAAAATGAAAGGAGATGAGAAATACAAAGGAAAGGGAAAGGAAAGGAAAGGACTGCTTTAAATGCACTTGAAGCAGAAAATCAGCTAGAAAATGGTTACTACTATTGAGCAATTCACTTAAATATGAGCCAGCAGTGTGCTAGGCTGCATTAACAAAGAGATAGAAACAAGATCACATGAAGTGTTAATACCACTTTATAAAGCTTTGGTAAGGCCACACTTGGAATACTGCATCCAGTTTTGGTCACCACGATGTAAAAAAGATGTTCAGACTCTGGAAAGAGTACAGAGAACAGCAACAAAGATGATTGGGGGACTGGAGGCTAAAACATATAAAGAACGGTTGCTGGAATTGGGTATGTCTAGTCTAATGAAGAGAAGGGTGAGGGGTGACATGTTAGCAGTCTTCCAATATCTCAGGGGCTGCCACAAAGAAGAGGGAGTCAAGCTATTCTCCAAAGCACCTGAAGGCAGGACAAGAAGCAATGGATGCAAACTAATCAAAGAGAAAAGCCCTAGAACCAAGGAGAAATTTCCTGACAGTTAGAACAATTAATCAGTGGAACAACCTGCCTCCAGAAGTTGCGAATGCTCCAACACTGGAAGTTTTTAAGAAGGGACTGGGCAAACATTTGTCTGAAATGGTATAGGGTTTCCTGGCTGAGGAGGGCTGGACTAGAAGACCTCAAATGTCCCTTCCAACTCATTGTTATTGTTATTGATATCTCCAAATCAGGGGCAGTTTTAGTGAAGCAAATGTTGTAAGCATTTGAGAGGCATCTCTTCCAACACTATGAGCAACAAAATGGTGGACTAAGATTGGTTTTAACCTGATAAAGCAGCACTGTTCCTATGTTCTTTTTACAATCCAGTATAGCATAATCTAAGAGATAGTTGTATTTATCAAAATTCCTATAGAAAACCATTACCAAGTTTCCTTGAATGACTATATCATATAAGCATTTTGCTTTCATAATAGCTTTTTTATTATTAATTCATATATTCACATTTAAAAATATGCCAAAATAGTCATATAATTAATGTAGATCAAGCTGTAAAAGAACAGCAGAAAAAAGTGTAAAAGAACTATGACTTCAAAACAACCCTTCCTTTGTAAATAATTCATCAAGATCTCATCAAAGATCATACCATTCCTGACACACCAGGACTGTGACATGACATGTTTTGTTCTGTGCTCAACTCCTGCAGCCAAGGACAACTGTCAAGTAGGACACCATGGGCTCTGTCTTATGTAAAAAATAATGTACACTTCATGCATAAAATTCTAATCCTCGGGCTCTCAATTTGGTGCAGTACTTGGACATAATTATTGACATATGTGACAACCCCTTTAATGACAAATGAAGCAATCGGGCCACTCTGAAAATGGCCCAACAAGCTAGAAAGAAATGCTAATGTTTTCACCCCTCTCTTTATTTTTTATCATCTCCTATACGTAGCTGCAAGCTTAGTGGGAGATGCATTCCATGGGAACAAACAGAAAATAAAATTGCCATCTGGTATTTAATTATTTATCAGATTTAGAAACTACCCATCTCCTTCACAGAGGAACTCTGGGCAGTGTACAGGTAAAATATTAAAAATATAAAAACTGAATATAAAAGGATAGCTAAACTTCAACATTAGAAATTAATTAAATGGTGAGGGGGAGGGCTTTCAGGTATCCTAATGCTAGATGGGCCATGGTGATAATTACTTCAGTTAGTCACATTATATTAATTTCTTGATATTATAATGGCATAAGATTCATACAGTTTCAAAATGAAGTTTAAATAATGAGAAAGAGGATTAGTATTATTTTTAAATCTTTAAAAATGAAGGGCAGCAGAAGCTGGGCAATGATGTTTGAAATGATGGGGATTTCAATAGAAAGAGTAAAATAAGACACAAAAGCAATTATGCAAAACCATACCAGCAAAATTTGTTGAGGATTTTTCCCCCCAGATTACTGTTTATCCTATCCCATTTCATTAAGCCACCCTTTCTCAACTAGATACAGCAGCACTCTTGTGACATATATACATCCTCTGGGTCTTTTTCCCAGCAGGCCAATGCATGAGGTTTAAATCTTACTTTAAAGAAATCAAACTGAAAATAGCTTTGTTGCCCTCTCAACTGAATGTTAACTGCTACATGGACCTAACCAATGAGAGTTGAGACATCACCGGCATCACTTTGGATTATGCGCATTTATTTATCATTTTAGGAATTAGATCCAGATTAATTCATGCTATTGCTAATTTACCCCAATGGGAAGGGGAATTGATCAACCAAGGGTATAATCATATACATTGTTGCTCAGTTATAAAGTCCCCAAGTTACCATTTGTGCATTCACCCATTTACTTCTCAATGAGTAATGTGCGAACAGTTTATTTAAATACTACATCTCAATCTAAAAGACTTCCAGGGAAGCAATAATTACAATATCACAATCTCACAATGAGGATTTTTTAAAAAAATTAATACAAAGCTAAACATTGAAACCAGCTTAAATAAGAAAGCAAACCAGGTCAATAACAAGAAAATCACTTTGTAAAGCATGCTGAAGTCCAAGATCTCACCTAGCACTTGATTTAGTATTGATTGGGCTCCTTAGGAAAGGTAATCCCAAAAAGAGCTTTCAGCAAGGCCATACTAAGGTGTCCTTTAGATATAAAGATAAATGCTTCCCATCTAAAACAGTCCTGAGTGAGGACGAGAAGAGATACCATACCAGAAAGTCACTGAGAATTCTCCATTGATCCTTCTGCCTTACTGTAATAGCAAGTTTTTTCCCCCAAACTCTTACCTGACACCTACAATCTATCCCACTCTTATCATTGCAAAACTCGACCTCCTCGTTTCTACTTTATTCTGATGCATGTTCGCAGGGTGCAAGTGCACAGCTCCAGCCTGAACAGGTGTGTGAAACAGATCCTATGTGGTGGCTTTCCCGTGTGAAAGGAACAATATCTAGTCTTTTTATCAAGTGGTGCTCTGGCTTTTTATATTGAACAACCATATGAATGTGCCTCACATTTTTAGTAGCAATCTGTAGTACCTAGTTTCTCCTGTATATCCTATAAACATAAGCCACATAGCAATTACTATTGTTTTACTGTACTCGTATTGAACACATCAGTCTCCAAGTACTGGTAAATAGTTTTGGTGGTTGGCAAGGATTGTAGCAATCGCAGGGATAGATTAGTTTTACACAAGCTGGCAAGCCCAGAAACTCTCCTCTCTTGCCATTGGGATTTCTACGTATGACTGCTACTATCAACATTCAAAGTTAGGGGAAAAGGTTAAGAGGGTTTTGCTGACATTAACCACAAAAAGCAATGACAGTATAGATGTAACAAGCCTAACAAGTGATGATTGCTGCTGACCGACTGAATCCATAGCTGTCCCTTGTCTCATATGCAACTTTAGAAATAATTGTTCTTTTTTTTAAAAAAAAAAGTCTTTTTTACTACTCTTTTTACTTTTCAATATTCAGGAACAAAAATGACTAACAGCTGGTGAACGAAAATGACTAATATCCATACTTGGAGATTGTTCATTAGTAGGTTTATAAACTGCTTCATGAATTTTACTGTCAGCATCCAAAGGCAACTACAATTATGATGAATGGTTGTAAAGATATCGTTAAACAGCCTTTAGGCTAGGGGAAAGTATAGGGATTATTTTGCCATATTACAGTGGTACCTTGATATTCATCGTTAATTAGTTTTGGAAGGTGTGATGAGTACCAAAAACAATGATTACCAAATACGTTTTTCCCATAAGGAATAATGTAGTGAGTCATAACTTGACATTTTCTGACAAACGAGGAATACCGGGACAAATTTCCGCCTCAAAATGCATTGAGTACTAAGTCAAGAAATTAAAAGACGCTTGCTCCTCGGGAGGAAAGCCATGGCAAATCTAGACAGCACACTAAAAAGCAGAGACATCACCCTGTCAACAAAAGTGCATATAGTCAAGGCTATGGTCTTCCCAGTTGCAATGCATGGCAGTGAAAGTTGGACCATAAGAAAGGCTGAGCGCCAAAGAATTGAAGCCTTTGAACTCTGGTGCTGGAGAAGACTCCTGCGAGTCCCTTGGACTGCAAGGCGATCAAACCGGTCAGTCCTAGAGGAGATCAACCCTGACTGCTCTTTAGAAGGCCAGATCCTGAAGCTAAAACTCAAATACTTTGTCCACCTAATGAGAAGGAAGGACTCACTGGAGAAGAGCCTAATGCTGGGAAAGGTTGAGGGCAATAGAAGAAGGGGACGACAGAGAATGAGGTGGCTGGATGGAGTCACTGAAGCAGTAGGCGTGAGCTTAAATGGACTCCAGAAGATGGTAGAGGACAGGAAAGCCTGGAGGAACATTGTCCATAGGGTCGCGATGGGTCGGACACGACTTCGCAATTAACAACATACTAAGTTCGATGAGTTTCAAAGCAGTTGAGTACCAAGGTACCACTGCAGTTTATGTATAGTTATCAATTTCCTAAATAAATATTAGCTTATACTAGTCTTCTCCAAATTGATGCCTTCCATATGTACCATAACACATCCTAATTCCCATGTCAACTGGGAATTAGCAGAAGTAAAATTCAATGGAAGCCACTCAGTTTGGGAAGTCTTCTTTATACTGTCACATCTATGTACATGAATAAGGGTAAGACACCAAATATAAGATTTGGAACCAAAACAGGAACTGGAAGACAGGTTATTCACACATGGCACACATCCTTCTATTGTACAGTGAGAAGCCTGTAGTCTTCCTTATATGGTTAGATTCCAATTCACCAATTCTGAGATTCATAGTTCAACCATATTTCACAGGCCGCAGGTCATCCACTCCTCCTGGGCATTTCCAAACCAAATGAACTGTTAGTGTTTGTTTCCATTTAAGACTTTCCAAGAAACAAAGCTTCTCCAGAGCCCCAACTGTAATGGGGGAAGAGTGTTTTGTACCTGAGATCCTGGAGATCTACTGCTGATTAAATTAGTGCCCAACTAGGCAGGTGTATATAGTCTGCCTAGTTACTGACGCTTGCTATGTTCAACAACTTTTTCCTGCCCTTTAAATATAAATCTGAAAACGTTGCCCGGGTTTGTAACATTTACTCCCTAATAATATAATAAGGGACGCGGTGGCTCAGCGGGTTAGGACGCTGAGCTTGTCGATCAGAAGGTCGGCAGTTTGGCGGGTCGAATCCCGAGTGCCGTGTAGCAGAGTGAGCGCCTGTTACTCGTCCCAGCTTCTGCCAACCTAGCAGTTCGAAAGCATGTAAAAATGCAAGTAGAAAAATAGGGACCACTACGGTGGGAAGGTAACAGCGTTCCGTGCACCTTTGGCGTCTAGTCATGCCGGCCACATGACCACGGAGACGTCCTCGGACGTCTTCGGCTTTGAAACGGAGATGAGCACCAGCCCCTAGAGTCCGAAACGACTAGCACACATGTGCGGGGGAACCTTTACCTTTTAATATAATAAGGCAGGCATGCCAACACCACCCAACAAACATGACATCCAAGCTGACTTTATGGCTTCATATCAGCCTCCGGATGAGGCTATAAGGTGCTTCAAGTCATTGAGGAAATAGCATAAGAGATGTTCCAGTTTCTTAGCCTAGTATTTATTTAACTTTCCTGATCTCAATGCCCGGCCTCACCTTCCTCTCATTAATTTCCAGAGGGCAAGTCTACCTATTGCTGTAGCCTTTGGGGGGAGATGTTCGGCCTTGGGGAGATCTTAATGACCCGCCCGTTTCTTCTACCATGGGTGCATGAGGCCTCCCCGCGCAGCCCTGGAGGAATACCTGCAGCAGGGAAGGGCGGGCCTGTGCAAAAGCAGGAACGGCTCCTTCGACTCTCTTTAAAGGTGCATTGTTTTATAGGCACCAGACGTCCGTGGGATTTTTTTTTTTATTATACTCAAGAGGGCAGTAAAAGCAACTCTCCTCTGGACACCGAAAGAAAAAGCCCTTGTCCTCGCCGCCGTCTTCTCACGCGCCAAGCGCTCCACCCTATCTCTTTCTCTCTCACACACACATACACACACACACACACACACACACACCCCGCCACAGCTTCCATTGCAAGACGATTCGAATTCCCAGTTCGTGAGCGCCGTGCGATAAGATGAAATAATTGTAGAGGCAATTTCTTTCGATGGGTGATGTGTGTATGTGGGGAGGGGGGGGGAGGATGCGAGCACATGCTGCTGTACTGCCAGCCCCTCCCTCCAGCTTCCCACCCACCCACCCACCCACACAACCCAGCTGCATCCGCAGAGGTGCCGGTACCTTTTATCCAAGCAAGCGATCCACTCGGTGGAGGAGGTAGAATGAGAAGTGTGAACGGCCACCATATTTGCCCAGATTCCCCCCGGACGGCTACCGATGCCGCTGCGCTGCTGCAATGAGTGGCGGGTCTCTTCTTCCCCTCCTCCTTCTTTCTGCCTGCCTCCTTCTCTCCCCGCGACACCCTTGCCTTGCCTGCCTGCCTGCCTGCCCTAAAAGAGGATGGGTAGGTAGATTCTGCTAGCAGGCTGGCTGCGGGCTCTTGCTGCGGCCTCCCCGGGTCCCGTGGCAGTGCGGTAGGCAGAGCCTCCGAGCCCATCAATCTCGGCCACCACCCCCCTCCCACTGCCCCTTCCCTTCTGGCTTTCCTTTTCCCGCCGCTTTATGGGCCCCTGTGCAAAGATCGGCTCCTGGAGAAGCAGCGCCGTCTTCCCTTGACCACGATTGGCTAAACATAACCCTGATGCCGCGATCCCATTGAAGTCAGCGCCGATAATGCAGCGCCGATATTGCCTTCTCTACAGAAAAGGTAATGGGAGATGGGTGTCTTGACTTAGTTTACACCCTTCTGGCCTCTTTCTTCTCTAACGGCTGGGATGGTCCAAGGACACAAGCCAGCAGTCACACAACTAATAGTAAAAAAAAAAAAAAGCTCAGCAAGGAGAGGATATCATTTCCCGCTAGAATGTTCTTTTTTAAAAAAATAAAAAAAATCTGACACTCCTTAGTTACTGCCTTTATTTTAAGGCAGGGGTCTTCAAACTTGGCCCTTTTATGACTTGTGGACTCCAACTCCCAGAATTCCTCAGCCAGCTTTGCTGGCTGAGGAATTCTGGGAGTTGAAGTCCACAAGTCATAAAAGGGCCAAGTTTGAAGACCCCTGTTTTAAGGAAAGTGCTGGTGGTAGAACACATGCTTTGATGTGCTAAAGGTCCCTCCTGAGCATGATGGGGGAATGAAAGTTTTATTTGATATAAACTTTACCGCTGATCTTTATTTCCACCCAGAAACAAGGCCTGGTTGTTGCTGCTCTCACACAATTGGTTGCAGAGTAACTTCCAAGCAGTGGTTTGTGGTTTTATCAGTCAGCTTTTTGTGTCTTACCTGGTGTCACCAGCAGTGGGGAAAAACAGCCTCCAGTCTCATGTGTGACAGAGTGAAGTTAAGGGTTCAAGCCTTAATATTTATGCCTTCTTTTATTTATGTGCCTTTACAAGGATACCAGAGAGTTAGTTTGGTGTAGTGGTTAAAGCACTATACTGGAAACTGAGAGACTAGGAGTCCCGCTTTAGGCACAAGGCCAGGTGGTAACCTTGAGTCAGTCACCCTCAAACCTGAGAAGGAAGCAACAACAAATCATTTCTAAAAAAAACCTTGCCAAGAAAACTGCAGGGATTTACCCAGGCAGTCACAGGTGTCAACAGTAACTTGAAGAGAAGAAAGAGGAGGAGGAGAAGGTTGACCATGATTTGACTAAAATAACTGAATAGGAGACAAGATGCCCAAACTGCATGAAGAAACCTATCTATATATTCACATGCTGATACAATCTAGTAAGAATGTCACAGAGAGTCATCAAGAAGGTCTATATAACTTGCTCTTACTTTATTCAGGCCCTTGGAATGTGCATAAACAAATCCAGGTTTAGAATTTTTATTCTGAATTAAAAGCTTCACTTATTCACACATACTTGTACATCCCCCATGAGACACAAAGTATAACTGAGCAGCTGGATCTCAGTACCAGGACTCTCCAGAAATGGAATCTCCTCTTATGTAGTTCTAAAACTCTGTGTGTGTGTGTATAAAATGCAAAGAGCCTAAGGCAATCATGGCAAACCGTTCAGAGACCGAGTGCCCAAACTGCGACCTAAAACCCACTTATGTATCGTTGGGTGCCAAGTGGGCATGGCCCACTGGACGAAAATTCCACTTAGGGTTAGGGTTAGGTCACCATGAACTCATACAGGAAAATGGACATCGGCAACAAAGTCGGAGTGCTTGGGTATGGTTAGGAGGACACTTACCTTTCTAGGCTGCCCTATCTATGTTTCCTGGTAAAATACATGGGAAAATCCCATTAGAGGAAAATTCCACTTAGGGTTAGGGTTAGGTCACCATGTACTCATACAGGAAAATGGATATCGCCAACAGAGTGTTTTGGTATGGTTAGGTGGGCACTTACCTTTCTAGGCTGCCTTATATATGTTTCCTGGTAAAATGCATGGGAAAATCCCATTGGAAGAAAATTCAATTTTGGGTTAGGATTACCTCACCATGAACTCATAGAGCAAAATGGACATTGCCGTTTTTTTTTGCACACAGTGGCCTAAAGCGAAAAGGTTTTATAAAACCCAGCTGAAGGCCTAGGATTGGGGCGATGACGTGTGTGCCAAGAGAGAGGGCTCTGCGTGCCACCTGTGGCACACATGCCATAGGTTCACCACCACGGGCCTAAGACCAAACAGGTCCCTTATAATAAGAAAACACACAATCAGCTACCACCTCCACTTAGAAACCACTGGATCTCAGTCCTTCCTGCTTAGACAGGAAAAAAAAAAGTAAGGCATGAACTTTGCTATATACTGTATGGCTTTAAGCAATGACAAGTTTTCTGCTCTATTACAGCTTTTCTAGTATCTATAATACAGTAAGCTAAAACAGCTACTTATGGACTCCGTTGTGTTAATTAAAATTCAACTGAGATTTTAATTAGAATGGGTGTAAAATATCCTCAATTGTTTTAATCATTTAACTGCAAATTAGAATATATTGACCTTAGGATATTTAAGGTTTGTTACACACCTTTTATTGCTTATATTGTTTTTTATTATCAGTATGCAATAATGACCTGAGTGAAGGTTGACATATATCAGACATGTCAAACACAAGGCCCGGGGGCCGGATCCGGCCCGCGAAGTGGTTTCATGTGGCCCGCGAAGCCATCCTGGAAACAGTGAGGGAACGGCCCCCGCTGCCTTGGCCCTGGCCCAGAGACCCTCCTTCTGCCAGAGACCCTCAGATCTGTCCCACTCCTGCCCAGGCCCCCATAGGCACCCTTGATGCGAACGATATAGAGCTGGCCACGCCCACCCAGTAGGCCATATGTACTCTAGCCACGCCCACCCAGTAGGCCACACCCACCCTGGCCATACCCACCCGGCCCCCTGAGGGCAACCGCAATGCTGATGTGGTCCTCAGTGAAATTGAGTTTGACACCTCTGACATATACGATGGTACCAAAGTGCAAATGATCCTATCCATTTTCCTAACTTAAACAAGACTTGGCTAGTCCAAGCTTAGTATTCTTATCAAATCTTCTATTTGTTTTTTTACCTGATTGCTAATGCCTCATTCAGGTCACATTCATTTCTTGCTTTGAAAATGAATTTATGTTTTAGGGATGATCTTTTGTTTTATCTTTTGTGAAGTCTTCATTTTTTTGTATTTTTCAATGTACTTTAAAAGGTGAAAACTTCCAGAAAAAAACTATTTACAGTACCTCTATAGTTTGTTAGAAAGAGTCTCCTATACCAGGGCTTTTCAACCTTTTCACCCATTGTACCACTTTTAGGATATGGCAACATCCGAGTACCACCGGTCGCCTAGCAAGCTGTCAAAAACTTGATGACCAAAAAAAAAACCCCACAGGAAAAAAGTGATGAAGTACAGGTAGTCCTTGACTTACAACAGTTTGCTCAGTGACTGTTTGAAAGTTACAATGGCACTGAAAAAATGAATCAGTTGCCAAGCATCTGAATGTAAATCACAAGACCCTGGAGATGCTGCAACATTCCAGCTGATCGGCGCTTCTTCTGGGCTCAGCAGAAGCGCCAGGATCAGTGCCGAGCTCCAGCTGAAGCCTGGCGCTGATCCTGGCGCTTCCACTGAACCCTGACAGCCCCGAATAAGCGCTGATCCTGGCGCTTCCGCTGAGCCCTGACAGCCCTGCAGCTCCAGCCATCTCTCATGGTGCTGCCACCAGTTCAGCTCATTCCCCTCTCCTGCTACCACTTTTCTAGGATGGTCACATACCACCTGCCAGGTGCCAATGTACCACAGGTGGTACCCGTACCACTGGTTGAAAAGCCGTGTCCTATACACTCTCTTGTATACATTTCCGTGTGTATTTTTACACAGGCACCTGCTCAAGGAATATATGACTTGGTATAAAACTAAGTTTTTTCAAATCACTACAGTGTGCATAATAACTGCATTGTAACACTAAAAATAAGAGAGACAAACATGCATACATACAAACACATGCCATATATAAACAAATATTATCTGTACGGTATATATGATAGTATTATATATGATAGATATATTACTTGTTAATATTTTCTGTACAGAGAGAAAAAGACCAATGGGGGGGACATTATTCAGCATTTCTATTGATAAGTCTGGGAATGCATGAGTATTTGAGTGTCTGTCTGTGTCTAAGATTTTGTTATCCCTTTTTTAAATATATGTACCTAATAAGGTAGTCCTCGACCTACGACCACAACAGAGCCCAAAAATTCTGTTGCTAAGTGAGACAGTTGTTAAGTGAATTTTGCCCCATTTTATTTTCTTGCCACAGTTGTTAAGTGAATCACTGCAGTTGTTAGTAACCTGGCTGTTAAGTGAATCTGGCTTCCCCTTTGACTTTGCTTGCCAGAAGGTCACAAAAAGTGATCACACGATTCCGGGACACTGCAACCGTCATAAATACGAACCAGTTGCCAAGCATCCAGATTTTCATCACGTGCCATGGAGAAGTTGCAACAGTTATAAATCTGAGAAAATGGTCATCTTTTTGTTCCCTTTCCCTCCACCTCCCCCAACATTATAGACTTCTCTAGAGAGCTACTGTAGATCTTTGCACACTGTATCTAAATAGGAACATTTGAGCCTGGTCATTTGTGCCTCAAATGAGAACTCTGGGTTGATTTGTTTGATGATCCATTCATTTTCTTGGCTGATTATGGTATTCTCAGCATTCTTCTCCAACATCAAAGTTCTTTTTACCTTGCTTCTTCAAAGTCCAGCTTTCACTTCCATAGAGTGATATGGGGGGAACCATTGCCTGCACAATTCTAAACTTCATAGATGCATACACACCTTACCATATGAATATATTTCCAATGTCCTCCATTTTTTCTCTACCAATGCTAGTCTACTATAGCATACATCTAAAGCAGTTTTTTCAAAGATGTGTGTTTAGTAAACAGCATTGTACATGAATGCCTGTTACTCGTCTCAGCTTCTGCCAACCTAGCAGTTCAAAAGCACGTAAAAATGCAAGTAGAAAAATAGGGACCACTATGGTGGGAAGGTAACAGCGTTCCGTGCACCTTTGGTGTCTAGTCATGCCGGCCACATAACCACGTAGATTTCCTCGGACAAGCGCTGGCTCTTCGGCTTTGAAACAGAGATGAGCACCGGCCCCTAGAGTCGGAAACGACTAGCACACATGTGCGGGGGAACCTTTACCTTTACCTATTGTATATGGAAGGTATTTAAGCCTGCTTTATGCATTTGGTAATTATGTTTACTAATAGGACCATGCAGGTTTCCAGATTAAGAACTAAAAAATTGTGATCTACAAGTAGTCACGTAGCACCTGTCTATTGCTCCTTAAACCAGACGTACTGTATATTTTCCTTGGATTACACTGCAGCTTCAAAGCGCAGCCATGCAATTTGAGGAAAAGATTTAGCTATTTTAAGGAACTGCTGGCAGTTGCTATGTGAATGTCCTTTGCATTCTCTAAAAGTACCTTTTCTGCCTTTAACTCTAAAGTGTCCCATAGCTTTACTAGGTAATAAACCAGGATTTTGTTCCATATTTATTTAACAAATTAATCCCCCTCTTGTTTGATTTAAGCCACTGAGAAGTTTTTAATCCATTGTGCACATGTGAAATCCATTCTGTAAATGGAAAGAATGCATTGAAAACCATTTCTCTAATGCTGCACATTAGAAACAAACACACAAAATACACGCACAAAACCAGAAGTTGATCTCACTCATATTAGTCTTCATCTAACTCTAGGAGGCAGCTAGAAAAACAAAGAAATTTTCTCAAGCTAAAAAAAACTTGAGTTGAATATTCTGTAAGCTAGACATCAAAAAGCCACCTTATGCATGAATCTGGCCATTCTCAAACAAGACATATGGAATCTAAAGTGCATTGATTAGATATAAAGGTCAATATAGTTTGTTTAAGGTGAACTACACGAGTCTAGAACAAGAATATAAATAGTAAACTGGTAGAATTTCAAGCAAGAGGATGGAAATTGAGGACAACTAGAAAGACAGTAAATAATCTGGCTGGGTTTAAACACTGTGATAACCTATGATTTGTTTAACAGATGATAATCAGATGGATTTACAAAACACACTAAGCCATAAACTTTGGTTTATAGATCATAATGGTTAGGTTCACCCAGTGCTTTTTTTTGTAAAAGAAAAAGGTGCCGGAACTCATACATGTCATACATACCCTACAAGGTTCCATCCAAACAAGGTGCCGGAACTCCGTTCTGAGCGTTCTATGAGGAGAAAAGCCCTGGGTTCACCCAAAACATTAAGCCAAAATCAATATAGTGTGTGGAATGAAGTCAGATTAAATGAAGCAAAGCAACCAGTGCCAAAACAACAACAAAACACTGATAGACCCCAGACTCAAATCCATGGACTGTATAACCAGGGAATAAATCAGAGGGAGTCAATGAGTTTGGGGGGACTTGGCTTTCCTGCACCTTCCTCACTCTGTATTGTATCTCTTCATCACAAGAAATATCAATTTATTTTATTTATTTTTTAAATTCCATTTATATCCCGCCCTTCTCCGAAGACTCAGGGCGGCTTACAAGCTTAGCAGTAGCCTTCATTCTATGTATATGCCTGCTTATTAGGGCGTTCACACACACCCCCAAGCGGCATTATTACAAAGTCAGCTTAATTGCCCCCAACAATCTGGGTCCTCATTTTACCTACCTCGGAAGGATGGAAGGCTGAGTCAACCTTGAGCCTGGTGGGACTCAAACCTGCACTAATTGCAGGCAACTGGTGTTACTTAAGGAGGCATTAGCCCACTGCTCCACCAAGGCTCTTTATATCCTAAGAGGATCTCAGCTTGAATCCCAGTTGATCAAAATAGATATCCACAATACTTTCAGATGCAGGTTGTTGCTCTATAAACTATCAAAATACAGAAATACTGTTAAGCTTGTTTGTGCTCCTATTTTCATAGGAGTTTTAATATTCATCTAATGTAACTATAACACAGTGCAGAAAAATATAGCTTAATTTTTGTTTTCCTGGATTGCCTTTTTTCTTATCTCCTCTTTGAATATTCTGTTTCGCTAAGCTTGTGGTGAGGGCACTAGCATACATCCTTAAAATAAAATACTGTAACCGAGCAAAGGGAACTCTAGAAGCAGACATAGCTTGTTTAATAGCTGATTTGCTGGCACAACGTACAGAAACTCTATAACTTTACACCCCAATAGTCACAGTATCCTATTTATAATTTGAACCTGGGTACTATTGCTATAATCTAGCTACTGTACGTGGTTGTGAATGACTACCTTTTCATTTTATGACCAGAATAAATTACCAAAGAATAAACAACTTACATAAAGTCAAGAAGGATGTGACCTTGTAGGAAAGCATTCTAGAAAGTGAAGAACAAAAATAAAGAACTGGACAAAAGTTTTGTGCCCTCCCCCTAAAAATCCCCTAAGTAAGGGGTGTTTTTGCTTCTTAAAATAGATGATACGTAAACAATCCATAATCTCCTGTTGTGCCGTAGAATCCACAAAAGTAATAGCAGTGTAATAAACTATGATGTTCAGAAGCTGCCTGCTGGCAAAAAAGAAAGGGATTCTGACTTGAATTTAAAACAAAAGAAAAGGAATTCGGTTATTGGATTCCATGTTGGTACACAAAGGTAATATCTGCACATACGGTATTCAATTTTTCTGGTTACATTTAAATTTACATGTATTGCTGCTATCTGCTGATATATATCTGCCGGCATCAACTTCCCTCCGCCCTATGTGTTCCCACAGAGAGGGCCTCCTCAGGGTGCCACCGGTCAGAGAATGTCGTCTGGTGGCCCCCAGGGGGAGGTCCTTCTCTGTGGGCACCCCGGATTTATGGAATCATTTGCCGGTTGAGCTCCGGATGGCGCCCGACCTTCACTCCTTCCAACGTGATCTGAAGACTTATTTGTTCGAACAAGCCGGCCTGGCCTGATGGGGGATGGGTTTGGATTTTATTGTTGTTTTAAATGTATTTTAACCTATTGTTGTAACTTGGGCATCTCGTTTAATTCTTTCTTAATTTTTGTATTTTTGTACTTTTATATGTTTGCCCTGTTCACCGCCCTGAGTCCTTTGGGAGAAGGGCGGTATACAAATAAAATTATATATATATATATATAAATCATTCCCCTTTTCTTTCAAAATCTGCTTCACTCAATGTTTGATAACCTTATCAAAACCAATAATTAGATACACTCAGTATTGATGACAATCCTCTAGGCAATTTGTCCTTTTTACTTGAACCAAGGCAAAATATATTACAAGGAACAAACTTGGATTTTCCTAGTTTGTTCTTATCCACCACTCTTATGGATGCCTGAAATCAGAAAACAACAATGTTATACAGTATGCACTTTATTTGGTCATCAGGACAACTCGCTCTTTACTCAGTAAATATATTTTTGGAATGAAATAGTGTGTGTTTCACTTACAGACGTGATGGGTCATTGAAGTTTCTGATTTATAGTTATGCTCTTTTGACATATGAGCTTTTTCCAGCAGTAAAATGCATTTGTGTAGAAGAACGAGGTCAAATATTTGAACACAACAACATCACTAAAAGATGACCTCAGAGCATTCTATAGTCAGAACTGGCTGCTCAAAGGGACTTGGCTTCTCCAAACTTGAGGTCACAAGGGCTCATATTTCCCTTCCATTCTGGGCCACAACAGCTACATAAATTCTTTGTAGTACATCTTCCTCATGGGTGCTTTTCTTGCCAATGTCACTAATTAATAAATTAGATGCGAAGTTGGAGAATTGTAAGGCAGGATCAGATTACCTCTGAAGCTCTGGAAAACAGGAATGACACATACTGGTTTGAAAAATGGACAGAAGAGAGATGCTGAATAACATCCTCTGTTAATTTTGTAACTAATTCTC
Organism: Vipera ursinii; assembly: GCF_947247035.1. Lineage (NCBI taxonomy): Eukaryota > Metazoa > Chordata > Lepidosauria > Squamata > Viperidae > Vipera > Vipera ursinii. Next base: position 158,285,771 of record NC_139512.1, on the reverse strand, counting down.
AACACAGCCTGGTGGGGTGTTCTCCTACTAAACACTGATAGAACGAAACTTGCACCAGGAGAGGAAAATGAGAAAACAGTTCCAAAACTGAAATGTTTTGGGAAGAGAAAGCCGGTTCCAATAAACTGAGCTCAGGCATTCTTGTTATAGTTTAAGCCACATCTATCCCTCTTGATAGAAAGTCAGCACAAGACCATTCTTTATCTACAAAACAATCCTCCTTGTAGCAGAAAAATGAAATGCTGCCAGGTTACTTCAGCATTTGGTAATGATAATCTCTTTCTCGTAAAGATAAATGTCAAACTCTGTCTTTCTGCCTCCGATTTGTGTCTCTGCAATCCTGTCCTGCATAAATTGTATTTATTGAAGCTGCCCATGAAAGAGGTTTATGAGATCACCCATATATGCAATATATCACTTATTGGTTGCCAATGAAATAAAAATGGAAGAAATTGCAAAGCATTACTTTTGACTATTATATTGTCAATGTGTTCAAAGCATATATTTTTTGATCTCCCTAAACTCCTTTTTTTTAGTAGAAAATCTCAAACAACTGGCTTACCACGTTCTTTTTTCTATACATAGAACTAATAAGAACTGACTGATCGCTCCACCTATGATTTGACAATATCCAAGTCCATCAGTGTCAATTAGTCATAACTACTAAATATATTTTGGCTCTGAGTAATGATCTTAAAGAGGAGAGGCTGTTTAGAAAAATATGCATATTATTCACTTCAAAAAGCCTGGAGCAGACTGGATTAAATAATCCTTCCTATGTTGGTTTATAGTGCCTATTATCCCCCAGTAAGTTGTCAATACATCTGAAGGACATAAGATTGAGAAAGTTGAGACACTTAAGCTTTCTGACTATAATTTCATAACAACAAAAATCAATGGCTTTGTTTTACCCTATGCTTCAGCACTACCCTTTAAGGCACTGTGGCTGATCAAGCTGAATTTACCTTTGCATGACTTCTGAGTGCCCTATCAGCAATAAGAAGAACTATATGACTGAGTTCTCCATCATTAAGCTTGGAGACAACAGCCAGAAGGAAAGATATTATTAGAATACAGGTCAGGACAGAAGAATTTAAATTCAGATACCTCGTCCTATAAAGAAAAGATTTTAAGAATGTCCAGGGACTGAAGCCCTGCAGAAGGGCTAAGAACATTTACCTATGATTAAAAGGGACGCGGTGGGTTAGGACGCTGAGCTTGTCGCTCAGATGGTCGGCAGTTTGGTGGGTCGAATCCCGAGTGCTGCATAACAGAGTGAGCGCCTGTTACTCGTCCCAGCTTCTGCCAACCTAGCAGTTCAAAAGCACGTAAAAATGCAAGTAGAAAAATAGGGACCACTACGGTGGGAAGGTAATAGCGTTCCATGCGCCTTTGGTGTCTAGTCATGCCATCCACATGACCACGGAGACGTCCTCGGATAAACGCTGGCTCTTCGGCTTTGAAACGGAGATAAGCACCATCCCCTAGAGTTGGAAATGACTAGCACACATGTGCGGGGGAACCTTTACCTTTACGTTACCTATGATTATCAAAATGTAGATTTCCCGCATATGGCTTTGTTGTTTAACAGAAATGGTGTAGTAGTATTCTTGGTCATTAAAGCCACAGAGCAATAGGGTGATAACTAGCTTTGGATTCATTTGCTGATTAAGATGAAAGAAAATCTTATGACACCCTAACAACAAGCATCATTACTGTGGCATCTGCTTATCTGAATGAGACTTAGATCCAGTTTGTCAGATGCACAGTCTAATCTGGTCTTTATAGCTATTTAGATCCATGGTGTGTGATTACTTATGTATTGCATACATAAAGGTCTGTCAAACTGAAAATTTTTACTCTGATGGCAAGGCATATAATTTAGAACTCTCAGTTGAAAACATGAACACTTTCTGCAGACTTTTTAACAAAGTTGTGGAAAGTCTGATCAATATGACTCCATGTGGTTAAAGTCTAATTGGTTATTTAACTTGAGTTTCCATTGTGCACACATTTATTTCAACATGCATTTTCCCATCTTTAACTTTTTTTTCATTCTCCATTTTTCCTTTTTCTCCATTTTTGAGGATGTTTTTTGTTCTTTGTAATTTTTTTTTACCTTTTGTATTTGGCTAGTTTTCCCCCCATTCTGTTTCTTAATTAAAGCAATAAAAGTATTATAAAAAAATAATGTATTGAATATAGCTTCTGTCAAAGGAATTCTAAGTGTGGAGAGGTTCACAATAGCTACTATTCTCCTTTAAAATTTAAAAGTAAATTGGTGGGTTATCAAATTATGATGCATTTACAAATAGACCTTATCAAATCAAAATTACTTTAACAGCAAAGCTGCAGAGCAAAAGGACCTTTAGCCAATGCTTTTTTTGTAAAAGAAAAAGGTGCCGGAACTCACACATGTCATACAACCCGCCTTGCCTACCCTACAAGGTTCCATCCAAAAAAGGTGCCGGAACTCTGTTCTGAGCGTTCTATGAGAAAAAAAGCCCTGCCTTTAGCAAGGACCAGTAGAACAGCAGGCGTATCAAACTCGCGACGTCATGTGACGTCTCGCGACGTATCCGACTTTTTGCCCATTGCCGGCAATGGGGTGGGCGCGGTTTTAGTATGATGCATCCGGCCCATGGGCCGGCAGTTTGACATGCCTGAACTAAAGGCATAGCATGACAACTTTAAATATCTAGGGATCCTTAGGGCTAAGAATTTAAAGGAGCTTGACAGAATTTTAATCTGTTGGTAAGAAACATAATGTGGAAGCTTGATTCCTAGAAATATTTAAATGTTTTGTTGTTAGAAAAAAATGCTACTTTGAAATGCTATTTTCCAGGAATTGAAACTTTCTGTATACTCCTCATAAGAATTCCAATCAACTACATAATAGTAAATGGTGAAAAGAGAAATCCAAATGAAATTAATAAAGAATAAAGAAACAAATAAGTGAGGGAGAAACTATTATATCTAGTGATTCATTCCAATTAAAAAATATACTTACCAGTAGGAACAATCAAGAATTATGTAATTTTTCAATTGTTTTTGTATCTTTAAGTCAATCTTGACTCCTGGAGGTTGCCTGGACTAATCCCTGCAGGTTTTTTTTGGCAAGAATTTGGAATGGATTGCCATTGCCTTCTCCACAGGGCTAAGAAAGATTGACTGGCCCAAGGGCACCTACCTGACTCAAAACTGAAACTCCCAGTTTCCCGGTTTCAAGCTTGATGCCTTAACCGCTACACCAGACTGGCTCTCTTTTATGCAATCAGGACATTAAAAAATATAATTTATGCTGACCTGAAAGGGCATTAACCTTAAAATTTTCCCCATTCTAATCAGAGCAGAATGCAAGAGGAATTATAGTTTTCCTGTACCAGGGTCCCAATAAATTTTGCAACTGCCTATGCTATATGTATGCTTTGAAGAATCCATGGAGGTTTTTTCTATTCTAAATAGAATGGGGGGGGGGGGAGAAGTTGAAAGAAAGGGGATCTATTCCCCCTTCCATTTCTTCTGGTACTAATCAATCAGAATAGAGCTGGAAGGACCTTGGAGATCTTCTAGTCCAACCCTCTGCTCAAGCAGGAGACCCTACACCATTTCAGACGAGTGATTGTCCAGTCCCTTCTTAAAAACGTCCAGTGATGAACCACCCACAAATTCAAAAGGCAATCTGTTCCACTGATTAATTGATCTCACTGTTAGGAAGTTTCTCCTTAATTCCAGGTTGTTTCTCTCCTTGATTACTTTCCATCCACTCTTTCTTGTCTTGCCTTCTGTTGCTTTGGAAAATAAGTTGCCCCCCCCCTCTTTTTTGTGGCAGCCCTTCTAATACTGGAATACTGCTATCATGTCACTTTCTTTTCTCTAGACTGGCCATACCCAATTCCTGCAACCGTTCTTCATATGTTTTAGTCTCCAGGCCTTTAATCATCTTAGTTCTCTTCTCTGCCCTTTTCTCAAAGTGGAAATCCTTCTCTTATGCCACTGCACACTCCTCTGCATTTTCAAAATGCGCCTACTAAAGACATTTAACATCCACCTTATTTAAGCACCCACACGGTAGCCCTAGGCAGTTTTGAAGAGGTAACTATGCTGCTAAACCCAGATTGATTTCTCTTTGGCAGCATGCCCAGAACATGCCACCTAGGTTGATTGCTCGGTTTCCTGCTTTTGTGAAATGTGGACTCTACATTTTTTTGGGAAAAAATGTCTTGAAAGAACATGGGTCAGCAAGCCAAGTGTTCCTGTTGTTGTTTTTGCAACTGATAGGAGATCTATTGGTCATTTTCTGCCTCCGATGAACTGCACCATCCCACCTCTTGCACTTGGCATAGAAGTTACCGGTTGTCTCACAGCTGCACAGCATGAAAGGGTTTGTTTGCTTAGAAATGTGAAATCTGTGTTCCGCAGCTTTCAAAAGGGCTGCTAATTATATGATACTGTATACAGCACAAAAGGCAAGGCAAAGCACATTGTTAGGTGAGATCACAATCTACATTTTTGAACGTATAGAGAAGAGTTCAGATGACATAATATCCACTGATTTCATCATCGTTAAATGATCAATGCAGCAAAAGCAAGTGAAATAGGAGTGGTCTTAAACTGAATCAAAGCTTTTTATTTTTAAAATAATGTTTTCTTATGGACAGTGCCTGTAAGGACAAAAACCATAATGACGCTGAACACTATATCAATACCAACTTTGTCCCCTGTAGTTATTAGCAACTGACCAATACTCCCCAGCTAGAATAGATTGGTGAACGCACATTTTTCCCAGACCTATATTTTTCTGAACAGCAATACAAGAAATACTTTGCATGCAGTGTACTTTGCCCACCAATTCTTTCTGTATTCACTTTTCTAGTCTTAAAGGGTTTTTTTTTCTTTTAAATGACAGGAGATGAACCAAGTGAGGGACGAAATGCGGTGGATGTTAGCCCTTCAATGTAATACAGACAGGAAGCACCAACCATGTATTTTAACAGGGGTCTTCAAACTGGGCCCTTTTATGACTCATGGACTTCAACTCCCAGAATTCCTCAGTTGAAGTCCATGAGTCATAAAAGGGCCAAGTTTGAAGACCCCTGTATTATAAGGTTACAGGATCTTGCGCATCTCTCCTTCCTCACCTATACAGTCTAAAAAATTAGGGAGGGTCCCTTCTGAGATGTTTGCTAGGCCCCCCATCGTTGGCCTCATCTCATCTGCATCAGCGTCACCTGCTTCTTCTCCTCTTTCTGCCTCTGAAGGATATTCTCATAGATCATTACAGTGTGTCTCTCTCTGTGTGTGAGTGTGGTGGTGGTGGGAATGTTGAGGCACCATAAGCTGACTTCATCAATCATACAGCCTGCCCCCATACCTTAGCAATTTGTAAGTTAAAGATAAAGAAAAAATAGAAAAGAAAGAAAGAAGATATAAGGAAGGGGCTTCCAATCTTTTTTACAGCAGTGATAAGTACAGTTGTAAATTTACCTCTTTAAAGTTACATTGTGACTCCCTTCTTTCTATAATTAATTAATTAATTAATTATTTTTTAAATTTTATTTTATTTTATTAGATTTCTATACCGCCCTATTCCCGAAGGACTCAGGGCGGTTTACAGGGCAGCATAAAATACAATATTAAAAAATAATATAAAATTAAAATAAATTAATTAAGCCCAATAATTAAAACAATATTTAAAAAGCTAAAACCCCTTCAGTCCAGGCCTGATAAATCGAAAAGCCAGGTTTTCAGGTCCCGGCGAAATGAACGCAGATCGGGGGGCGGTCTGGAGTTCCACAGGTAAATCATTCCAAGGGCAGGCGCGCCCACGGAGAATGCCCTCCCTCTGGGGATCACCCGCCGGCACTCCCTAACCGGCGGCACCCTATGGGAGCACACAGGACGATGGGAAGTTGATGCTGGCAGCAGGTGCTCCCTAAGATAATCCGGACCCATGCCATGTAGGGCTTTATAGGTCATCACCAGCACCTTGATCTTATTTAATTATCAATTAGATAATTAGATAAACTGATTTGTTCTGTTTTATGCGAAAAGGGTAAAGTAAGGGGTTTCCAGTCAACAATAAACTTAGGGTTTGTCTTTTCTCTAATCAAACAGGTCAATTTGGCTATCTCAGCAAGTTCTATCATCTTCACCAGCCATTCCTCCATTGCAGGTATTGGCAAATCTTTCCGTCTTCGTGAATACAGTAATCTCATTGCAGTTACCATAGTATATAAAAACAAAGTCCTGTGTTTTCCCCCGTAATTCTGCTTTTCATCTTCTATCTTAGTTCTTGTTTGCTTTGTATATTTTATGTCATTTATATATTTAATATATATGATTTGAGCCCTACTCAAATCTCTGAAAAGCTGCTTTCCAAGAGAAAAAAAGAGATACAATTGTGCTGTGCTACCAAAAAATTGGTATTGTCTAACTGTGGTGATACAGTAGTTAGAAAACAGTATTTCAGGCTAACTCTGCTCAATGCCAGGAGTTCAATCCTTACTGGCTCCAGGTTGACTCAGCCTTCCATCCTTCCAATGTTGGTAAAATGAGGACCCAGATCGTTGAGGGCAATATGCTGACATTGTAAACCGTTCAGAGAATGATGTAAAGCTTTATGGAGCAGTATATAAGTCTAACTGCTATTGCTCTTGTTTGAATTTGGGGAGAAATATCTTAATGGCAAAAACAATTTAGCAACGGAACCATATATCTAGCTAATCAGGAAGCAGAAAAAGTCCTTCATCTGTCTGTCATTCCATCTATTGTTTGGACTGTTTGTGAGTTGAGGTAAAATCCTTCTGTCTCAGGTGAAGGGAAAATTGATGCAATGGTGGAACAAAAATTACAGTGAAAATATGAAGAAGAGTGTACTTAGGCCAACATATATTGCACATGACCTTTTTTCAGCATCAGAAAGTTTTTCTGTTGCAGTATTTTCCCAACAAACCTTTATTTTCAAGAACACACCCTAGCAATAATATAGAACAACAACAACATGCTTTCCAAATTTCACCCTAGAAATGAATGCTGAGTCTACTACAGACTATCTAGATCTGAAGGGGCTAGATTGAAGCCAATGGCTGGAATCAGGAAATAAATAATGTGCTATAAATCTAGACTAGTGAGTCTGTCAACCAATAAGGAAAAGAAACTAGCAGAAAATTAACAAAATAATTTTGCACAAAAGTTGCATAGTTGGCTGAGGAATTTTGGGAATTGGAGTCCACAAGTCTTAAAGTTGCCAGATCTGGAGATCCCTGCTATATAGCAATAACTATAAACCCTTAGCTGTCCCTTAGGATGAAACAGTGAATTTGATCCAGATTGGTTCATTATGTACATGTATTTAAAAAGAAAGTTCTACTAAATCAGGGGTCTTCAAACTTGGCCCTTTTATGACTTGTGCTGGCTGAGGAATTCTGGGAGTTGAATTCCACAAGTCATAAAAGGGCCAAGTTTGAAGAACCCTGTACTAAATAGTCACAAGCTAGGTCATCAGGACAGGAGCAGAAGGACCAGAAAAACACAGGCAGCAGCAGATTACCCTATCCTCTGGTCCAGAATCTGACCATACCTTAAGTTTCTAAAGAAAAAACAGGACTAGCAACTCTACTGTGTTTGTTCCTGATAAAGGTTTTCCCTTTGCAAAAGTTCCCCTTTCAGTGATGTGTGTTTAAAAAAAAATATAGCCCAGGATGACTTCCGATTCCAGATTTGTGTTTTAAAAATAGTAATCTGTTTGTAAAATGCGCTAGGATTTGTCCAATCCAACTGGAACAACTTATGACCTACTTTTAGAACACAAACCATGAAATAAATAACATAGTGGAAGAAACAAGATTACACTGCCATGAAATTTTGATTGCTTTGTTAATGCCTGACTACATCAGAATGTGATGGCTGAGATCCAAGATTGCACAAGGAAGGCCTTCGGTGTTCACATGAAACCCTGCACAAAATATATAGAACTGTTTTTTTTCCTTTCTCTCTGATGGACTGGAAACATTTACCCTGCAGCAGCATATCTGACTGTGAAAACTACAGAGATTAGTACAAATTAATTTGTGATTTTGCATTACAAAAAAAAAACTTTTTCCAAATGGTATAAATTACTTTCAGATAAAGAATAGGCTCATTTTGAATAACTCACAGTTTTGGTTACCCCGGTGATCTGTGCTGAGATGGGCAGAGGGGAGGCAAGGAGACTTGTGCTTATTGACTTCCTGGAAGTTTTTAGGAACTTCTCCTAGTTTCAGAATTGTTTTTGAATTGACTTCCCACGTCTCATTTCCTCTAAAGTTGGAAGAAAGCATCTGATGATATGGGTCATTCATTCATTCCAATTTTTTATGGCTGCCCAACTCTAATGGAATCTAGGCAGGTTACAAAAACAAAGAAAAACAAAAACCCCACATTAAAATATTCTCTTTAAATGCAAGGTCAAATAACTTTTCCATATCACTTGTAAAAAAAACCTGTTAAAACATAAAATTCCAATAAAATGCTCTCAGGTTTCCTAAGGGACAAACTAGCCCCAAAAGTTTGGGGATTACCATTCCAGGGAATGATACAAGTACTCATGGTGAAGCCACATTACTAAGGCCTAACTCAAGTCAGTGATTGGTTTGAAGACCATTTGGAAAACTTATGAGCTGTGTCTTGAATCTTTTTTAATATTATTTTAAATCATGTCATTATCTACTGAGCTGAGGATTGGCTGTATTTATACATAATGTAAAGCTGGGTTTCTTCTGCCAACCTAGCAGTTCAAAAGCACGTAAAAATGCAAGTAGAAAAATAGGGACCACTACGGTGGGAAGGTAACAGCGTTCCGTGCACTTCTGGCATCTAGTCATGCCGGCCACACGACCACGGAGATGTCCTTGGACAAGCGCTGGTGGCTCTTCGGCTTTGAAACGGAGATGAGCACCGGCCCCTAGAGTCGGAAACGACTAGCACGCATGTGCGGGGGAACCTTTACCTTTATCTTTAAAGCTGGGTTTGTTTTAACTGTGCTTTTATTAATATGTCCTAACAGCCTGATTCATACATACTAGAAGTCTGTATCATTAACCATAATTTACAAAACACAATAGAATGTATTTATGTAGTAGCATGAAAATAGCACACAATATACTGTAAAAATTACAACCCTTTCAGCAATAACAATTTATTCTGCATCGTACAAAGATTAATTAACTGGAGTTGATATTTACACAAAACTGTATAAAAGAGGGTGATACAAGAGTTAATAAAAATGAAAAATAAGGAACTAAAAGGCTGTAGCCAGTCCATGAATAAAAACAATCTAGGCTATTAAATATGGCAGAAGATTAAGAATTAGCATCACTAACACAAAACTATAAAATATTATGGCTCTAAACACCTAATACATTCTGTAAACCTATCTAACAAGAATGCTACCAATAATAACATCAGTCACCAGCTATTTATGTATAGTGTGTCAACACAGCATTACTTTAGAACCTATCAAACTATAGGTTATATATTATATATTATATATATATAATTATATATATTATAATTATATATTACAGCATAATATATAATATATAAGATCAAAGAGACATACCGACTAATAGAAATTGAGCAAGAATAATACAATTCTAGAGTTGATTTTTCTCTGTTGTACTTGATTCTATTTTCAATAGATTCTTGGCAATTTCTATTTAATGCACTTTATTTTAGCAGAGCAACATGGTCACCTGGACAGTATAGAGGTGTATTTAAAATATTTTGAATACAATATCCTTATGAAGTGAGCACTGGAAGAGGACCTGCTCAGTGGACGCCAACTTTTCCAAGCCTACAACAATGCATATGTTCCAAAAATGGGGACTTCTTATATCTTCTCTACAATACTGAAGAAGGGAGAGCATCAAAACACATTAATGTGAAGGCCCTTGTGTCTTTTGGAAGCTCTATCTGAAGTATGCCATAGTGCTACTACATAACTTTGATTATCAGGAAACAAAAGATTGGTCAGTCTATAGTAGCCTGAACTGAGTCCTTATCTTTCACAATTTCAATCAGGCATGAAAGGCTGTGTTTCATGGCTGCATGGTCCTTTTTCTTACAGTGCTTCTTCTTACCTTCAAATCACATTATGGATATTTAACGTGAGAAAACAACCAAACTCCATAACTGTATCTCCAATATAATTCCCTTGCACTTTACTATGTTGTGGAAGCCTCCTCTGGCTTCCCACCAGATTCTCTGCTTCACAGGATTCCTTAGATATATGTAGTGTCAGCCTCTTGCATAATCCTTATTTACTAGATGTGGAAAATTCAGAAGAAAAAAAGCACACCATTGAGGAGAAATATTTATTTTGACTGATCATGTGCCATTAAGTCAATGTTAACTCTTAGCAACCACAATGTTTTTCTCCATGACAATCTGTTCCTAACTTAGTATTTCAAGTCTTCCATCTACACATCACTACCCACCTTGCTACTGGTCATCCTCTTCTCCTTTCTTTCATCTTTCCCAGCAGAAGAGCCCTCTCCAGAGAGTTGGGTCTTCCTACAATGTCCTGAAATAGGATAATTTGAGCCTCAATTTTGGGGAGAAATAACCCAATGATTGTTGGAACCCAACCTTACAAGAAAGATGATTGCTAAAGAATGAGAAGGCAATGTTTCAAGATGTTGAGGGCTATAGGACAGGAAATTCTAGATATGTGATTTCTTGGCTATTTTTGAGAAAGCTAGGCTGTCCTTTGTGTACTTATGGTTGTTTGTATTGTTAGGTAAAACAGCTCTTTCAGGAGCAACAGTGGAGCTGGGGAAGTCCTATTAAAGAGATGGAACTTTGGGTTGGGTCTTAGCAGTGGCGTAGCGTGGGGGGTGCAGGGGGGGCCGGCCGCACCGGCCGCAACATCTAGGGGGGGGCGCTCGCACTGAGCTGCTCAGGGAGCCCCAAGGGCTGCACAGAGTTGGCTTGGCTCCGCTCTCGAGCTGCTCTTTCTTGCAAAGCGAAATGAGTCCGGCAGGTGAGATGGGCGGCCACATAAACTGAATAAAATAAATAGAAGCGGCCAACTCTCCGCCCAGGCTCAGGCCAACCGCAAGCGCCCCGCAGGCGCCCTGGCAGGTTTGGCCGAGCGAAGACAGACCCGCTGGCCGGCCGGCCTAGCTTCATGCGCATGCGTGGCTTTATTTAGCGGGGCTCACGTGCGAGCTTAAATGCAGCGGCTCTTGCAGGTCGGAGCCCCGCCCAGCCGCCCTCGAGAGGGACCCGGAAGCATCCCGCATGCGCGCGACTCTTCTTGGAAAGTCTACGCCGCTGCGGGGCGCGTCTTTTCAGCAGTGCCGTGACGTCACCACCCGCCCGCCCCTCTATTTCCGCTTCCGGTTGCCTTGCCCCGGGTGCTGACAACCCACGCTACGCCACTGGGTCTTAGTGGAATAGGCAGGGCTTTTTTTCTCATAGAACGCTCAGAATGGAGTTCCGGCACCTTTTTTGAATAGAACCTTGTAGGGTAGGCAAGGCAAGTTGTATGACGTTTGAGTTCCGGCACCTTTTTCTTTTACAAAAAAAGCACTGGGAATAGGCAAAGAGAAGAGCTGGGTTTGACCCACATCACACCCAAAAGACAGGGAGGAAGGATGTGCAGTCTTCATTTTGTTTGTTACATCTATTTTTCTCTAGCACACTAAACTTTTCTCTTGGGCCCCTCACACAACCTTTCCTAGAAAACGAAAATAAGCAATTAAGCATACTGTATGAGCATTGGCTTGAAGACATATTTCTACGTAAAGGTTGGTGATCCATTCTCCTGAATGAAAAAAAGTAAAGACCATAATTCAGGATACGGGCGTATACAGGACTGAAGCTGGTAAAGTCAGAAACAAAGAATGAGAGACCAGAAGTACTATCTTCTTTTTTCTTTTAGTTTTTTAATTGCCAGAAATCTATCAGACACAATTGGAGTTGAAGAGTTTGGCCTATAAAGTGCACTCTGGGAGACGGACTGGCAATGGAAACTGGTAAATTACTAAGCCGAGGCAAGAGGCAGAGTGTTAAGATACACAGGGCTTCTGAGACCAAAGGTTTGCGACCTCTACCTCTCCATTTTACAGGCTAGAGATCTTGCTAAAAGCATTTTTTTAATTATTTTCTCCTGTCATATTAAAAAAGACAACCCTGCCCAGCTGAGAGAAGGGGGCGGCAGAGGCTGGATCCCCCGAAAGAAGTCTTCGCCGAGAAAATGGGCGGCAAGCTTCCACCGCCCCATACTTCGCGGAGCGCTCCAACGCCTCATTCTCTCGTCTCAGCGCCCATTTTCTCAGCTAAGACTTCTTTCGGGGGATCCAGCCTCTGCCGCCCCCTTCTCTCAGCTGCCCAGGCAGCTGAGAGAAGGGGGTGGCAGAGGCTGCATCCCCTGAAAGAAGTCTCCGCTGAGCGAGAGAATGAGGCGTTGGAGCACTCCGCGAAGTATGGGGCGGTGGAAGCTTGCCGCCCATTTTCTCGGCGAAGACTTCTTTCGGGGGATCCAGCCTCTGCCGCCCCTTTCTCTCAGCTGACCAGCTGAGAGAAGGGGGTGACAGAGGCTGCATCCCCCGAAAGAAGTCTCCGCTGAGCGAGAGAATGTGGCGTTGGAGCGCTCGCGAAGTATGGGGCGGTGGAAGCTTGCCGCCCATTTTCTCGGCGAAGACTTCTTTCGGGGGATCCAGCCTCTGCCGCCCCTTTCTCTCAGCTGCCCAGCTGAGAGAAGGGGGTGACAGAGGCTGGATCCCCCGAAAGAAGTCTCCACTGAGCGAGAGAATGAGGCGTTGGAGCGCTCCACGAAGTATGGGGCGGTGGAAGCTTGCCGCCCATTTTCTCGGCGAAGACTTCTTTTGGGGGATCCAGCCTCTGCCGCCCCTTTCTCTCAGCTGACCAGCTGAGAGAAGGGGGTGACAGAGGCTGCATCCCCCGAAAGAAGTCTCCGCTGAGCGAGAGAATGTGGCGTTGGAGCGCTCCGCGAAGTATGGGGCAGTGGAAGCTTGCCGCCCATTTTCTCGGCGAAGACTTCTTTCGGGGGATCCAGCCTCTGCCACCCCTTTCTCTCAGCTGCCCAGCTGAGAGAAGGGGGTGACAGAGGCTGGATCCCCCGAAAGAAGTCTCAGCTGAGACGAATGAGGCGTTGGAGCGCTCCGCGAAGTATGGGGCGGTGGAAGCTTGCCGCCCATTTTCTCGGCGAAGTCTTCTTTCGGGGGATCCAGCCTCTGCCGCCCCCTTCTCTCAGCTGCCCAGCTGAGAGAAGGGGGTGACAGAGGCTGGATCCCCTGAAAGAGGTCTCTGCTGAGACGAGAGAATGAGGCGTTGGAGCGCTCCGCCGAGAGAATGGGATGGTGGAGGCTTGCCACCCATTCTCTCGGCAGAGACTTCTTTCGGGGATCCAGCATCTGCCACGCCGCACCGCGCCAACAGCAAGCCACCCCATTCTCTCAGCGGAGCGCTCCACTGCCCCATTCTCTCAGCGGCTTGCTGCCCCATTCTCTCATCTCGGCAGAGCCCAGCTGAGAAAAGGGGGCGACAGAGGCTGGATCCCCCAAAAGAAGTCTCCACCGAGATGAGAGAACGGGGTGGCAAGCCGCCGAGAGAATGGGGCGGTGGAGTGCTCCACCGAGAGAATGGGGCGGCTTGCTGTTTTCTCGGTGCAGCACGGCAGAGGCTGGATCTCCCGAAAGACGTCTCTGCTGAGATGAGAGAACGGGGTGGCAAGCTGCCGAGAGAATGGGGCAGTGGAGCGCTCCGCTGAGAGAATGGGGTGGTGGAGGCTTGCCGCCCATTCTCTCGGCAGAGACTTCTTTCGTGAGATCCAGCCTCTGCCGTGCTGCACTGAGAGAACAGCAAGCCACCCCATTCTCTCGGCGGAGCACTCCACCGCCCCATTCTCGCTTGCCACCCCGTTCTCTCATCTCAGCAGAGACGTCTTTCGGGGGATCCAGCCTCCAGCTGCTGCATTTCCCAGCCTCGACTTATACTCGAGTCAATAACTTTTTTCAGTTTTTTTGGGGGGTAAAATTAGGGGTCTTGGCTTATACTCGAGTCGGCTTATACTCAAGTATACGGTATTCCTGGAAATGTATTCACTCACGGAATAGCCAGAGCAACTAGCCTCTAGCAGTAATTATTGTGGCTTAAAATATTTATGATTTGGAAGAGATATTTTGGAATACATGGGCAAACAAACATGGCACATTTTATGTGTGTCTTTTGGGGGGTGTCATGTGAAAGCCTGAAGAAAACACATTACATTAAAGAGGTGCCATGCTGACTCATGAAAGCAGGTATGTCTTTAACACAACCTATTAAAATAGCCACATCTTGTGCCATGAACTTGAAAAAATGTGCACTTACTTAAAAAGCTTCCGGAATGTATGCATTCCAAGCACCCATTCTGAATATTTTTGAAGCATGTACAGCCCAAGTAATTATATGTTTACATGAAACACATTCTCTTTAAATGCAAGGTCAAATAATTTTTCCTTACTACTTCTACAGAAGCATAGCATTTGTTTTCAGCTATGTTACACTGTGGCATGATGCTATGGCATGCTTCTGTCTGCTTACGAAGGATGCATTTTCATAAAGCCTTGCCCACTTTTTTTTAATGTATAGCCCTTTTTTTAGAGGCCATAAAGTTGAGTCAGAAAGACATGCTGAAACACTGAACTTTGGAATTGCCATACCTGATGAGACATGCTGGCTACAGAGTCCAGTAACCTATTTCAAGATTATCTGGGAAGACTGAAAGTCGGTGCATTGACTCACCTGATTGTCTTATTGCAGTTTCAGTATTAAAAATCTCACCTACACAGGACAAAGTTATAAGTTAGATCCAAAAGGATGTTAGCTGTTTGCTTACAATCCTATCATCCTTATGTCCCTTTGATTACTGTGAAACTTCTAAGAAGGTAACTGTTAAGTCGTGGGCTCTGGTGAGCAGGAATGATGACACAAGACTGAGTGCAGGGAAACTCATTCTTTTATTCTTGCTGGAACTGTACTGGAGCTTGGGCCGCACCCAGCCACAATATATAGCCTAGCCCGTAGGTGGCAGCCAATAGGTTTGAACCCACGCTTGCCGCCTGGGGCTGACCAATTGCAGGACCAGAGACGGCCTGTCTGGGTTGCTGGAGAGCCGTTAGCTCCTCCAGCAATGCACATGGTGTAATACCACAAGCCCAATACATAACAGTAAACATAGGCTTCTACCTTAATGTTCTACTATTGGAGCTGTGACTAGGGGGCCCTTTGCCCAGGTTCGCCTGGTGCACCAGTTGCGGCCCTATCTGGACCGGGATGCCTTGCGTACAGTCACTCATGCGCTCGTGACCTCTCGTCTGGACTACTGTAATGCTCTCTACATGGGGCTGCCCTTGAAGACCACTCGGAGGCTCCAACTGGTGCAGAATGCAGCCGCGCGAGTTGGGTTGGGAGTCTCCTGATACTCCTATGTTACACCTTTGCTCCGCGAGCTGCATTGGCTGCCGGTTGCCCTCCGGGTGAGATTCAAGGTGTTGGTAATGACTTACAAAGCCCTACATGGCATGGGTCCAGATTACCTACGGCAACACCTGCGGCCGGCGTCAACTTCCCTCCATCCAGTGCGCTCCCACAGAGAGGGCCTCCTCAGGGTGCCTCCGATCAAAGAATGTCGACTGGTGGCCCCTAGGGGGAGGGCGTTCTCTGTGGGCGTGCCAGACCTGTGGAACCGCTTGCCGGTCGAGCTCCGGATGGCCCCCGACCTTCGCTCCTTCCGGCGGGATCTAAAAACTTATTTATTTGAGCAATCCGGCCTGGTTTGATGGGTTAGGGGTTGGGGTTTTAACATGATTTTTTAATTACTGTATATATCGGGCATAATATTTAATTGTTTTTTAACTTTTGTACTTCGTTTTTAATATTTATTGCCCTGTACACCGCCCTGAGTCCTTCGGGAGAAGGGCGGTATAAAAATTTAATAAATAAATAAATACTACTATAATATTTTAAAATCTTTCTCTTCAAATCTCTTCTCTTCCTGCAAATAATCAATAGCAGTAATAACAATAGAGAAATACAGAAAGAATGAATTTTTAAATGGAGAGAATTGAGAACTGTTTGAATTAGAGTCACATGCTACAACTTATTTAACCATGGCTTGTTCAGCATAGCTGTTTGGGTTCATAAAGGGCGTTTAGCCACAAGCCAGGGTTTACAAACTCACAAAACAAACCATATTATGATATGATGATGAGCAAATTGATGGAATTAATACATATTCTGAACGACAAGGATCTGAAACATAATCTTCAGCATCTCCAAGCAGGGCTGGAAAACACTCCTGTCTAAAACCCACTAAAGAACTGCTACCTGCCCATCTGAATTCCTGTGGAGTCTGGTGGGTTTTCTGTGAAACATCCTGTTCTGGTCTTGCATTGGAAAGTTGGCCGGCACACTCTCAAATCAGGTCAATGGGTCAATTTTAAACCCTTCAAACTGCAGGTAGATAAACTACTAAGGATTGCATTAACATATCAGCAAAACAAACAATGTAACCTGCTTAATCTTAAGTTTCTACCAGAGGCCAAGTATACGCCAGGGACTTCATCTTACAGGTAGTTAATAAAGTTACAACGGCGCTGAATAAAGTGACTTATGACCGTTTTTCACAGTTATGACCTTTATAGCAATCCCCATGATCATGTGATCAAAATTCAAGTGCTTGGCAACTGGTTCACATTTATGACGTGGCAGGGTCCCAAGGTCATGTGATCCCCTTTTGCAACCTTCTGACAAGCAAAGGGGAGGAAACCAGATTCACTTAACCATCGGGTTACTAACTTATCAACTGCAGTGACTCACTTAACGACTGAGGCAGGAAAGGTCTTAACATGGGGGAAAACAAATGTCACTTAACAGCAGAACTTTTGAGCTCAATTGTGGTTGTAAGTTGAGGACTACCTGTATTTCTGAAAAAAACAGATGCACAGATCAAGACAAAGATACTGTGTTAAGCCACGGTATAGTTCCTTTATGGGTAACTTAATGAAAGCCAAGAAACTATGGTTAAACCATTCATGTCTTAGTATGGTGTGAAACAGCCTGAATACATAACATTAAGGTACATGTCACAATAGCTTGACTTTACAGTAGAGGTCTCCAACCTTTTTGGTTTGGCGGCCTGGAAAGGGAGGCAGGCACCACTATGTACGTGAGTGTAAATTGGCTGCGCGCATGGGCGCATGCGCATGGATGCATGCGCGCACACACAGACATGGGCCACTTGTGAGCACATGTGCACACGCAAATGGCCGCACGCAAACAGGGCTGCATGGGCACAAGCGCTGGAAATGTGGCGGCACTAGCACTGGCGGGATGCTATGGGTGGCACTAGTGCCAGTAGGACGCTTGGGGGCGGACTGGTGCTAGTGCCAGCGGGATGCTCGGGGCAGTGCTAGAGCGAGTGTGTGGGGAGATGAGTGCACGCCATCCCTTCACACAGTGCGGTGGCCAAAAGGCCACGGCCCGGTAGTAGGCTGCAGCCCACAGGCTGGGGACCCCTGCTTTACAGTTGATAAAAATAGTAACTGTCTTTTGAGGTTACATTTGTTCATTATTCCATTAATTGAATATAAAAAGTGCTGGACCATATGGTGGGCCATCTGAATAGGATAGTAGTTAATTGGGCTTAGGGCCTCTGTTTAGCTTGTTATGTTTAGCTAGCTTCTGTCTACACACAAAAATGGAACACATCAGACCTCCCACAGATATACGCTCCTTCCCTTTTTTCTTTGGCATTGTACATGTGTTTGCTACAACCCCTTCAGTAGTGCACAGTGTTACATATCAGTTAACACATCTAGAAATACATTTGATTCAGAAATGTTATAATACATTTATAATGCAATATAAATTGTATTATAAGAATTGCTATAATACAATATAAATTTCTCCAAGATTTTGTTGAAAAGCAGAATTTCACTACCATCCTCCTTTCAGCTGGTCTTCCAATCTTAGTTATGCACCCCCATCTATCTAATTCAGGGGTAGGCAACCTCTGCTCTTTTATGACTCATGGACTTCAACTCCCAGAATTCCTGAGTCAGCTGGGAGTTGAAGTCCATGAGTCACAAAAGAGCAGAGGTTGCCTACCTGTGATCTAATCCCTTCCTATTTGAAACTGCTTTCTTCTGGCTACAGCTGATCTGGTCAGCCACAGCAGCAGCTGTCGGAACAGCAAATGCCAGACTGTAATTCATGTTTCAGGAATGTCTCCTATGGGGGTTGAGCAACAACTATCTAGTGCAGTGTTTTTCAGAGTAACTCAAATAACCAGTAATAGAAAAAAGGTGCGGTCAACAGGTTTTCTTTCTTTCCATGTCTTTGAAACAATGCCGGTGGGTTCAGTCAGGAGTTTTATAAGAAGCATAGGCCAAAAGATTACCTCCACAAAGCCAGCTCATGAGATGTAGAAGGTTGGGACTGAGTGAACTAATGAAATGTAATATAAGGGTAATTGCATCCACTCAGTAATACTGTATAGTTCTTTCCTATACAAAAAGACACTAATCACACATGTCAAAATACATCTATCATTTTAAAAACACAAGTTAATACATTTGCAGTTTTAAATATTTTATTGCACTCAGAAAAATATCTATTATATCTTTTGACTAATGAGGAATGAATGTCTAAAGTACGAGGGCAATTCAGAAATAAACCTCCGTTTGGTTATCAATGACTCACAGATACAGAACTTTTATCATACACATTAGAAAATTACAACATTACATTACTTTTTGTCATAATCGCCATTCAAATTGAGGCACTTGTCATAACATCTTACAAGGTTTGAAATTCCTTAGTAGTAGCCACTTGGCACCAAATCTGGGCTATGGGGGTAGGGTTGATCAAAAAAGATCCCAATGGAACTGCTTCAAAAGTTCTTAGGTGCGTCTAGCTATGTGCGGGCAAGCATTATCATGAACCAACACCACACCGGAAGTGGGGCCATAGAAAATCCCACCAAATGTGAAGATACCAAAGGAGTACTGCTAGCGAAGTTCATGGAGTGTGGTTGGACCATCAGTTCAGAAGCCTACTGTGAAACATTATGAAAAGTCAGACGAGCCATCCATAACAAGCGTCAGGGCATGACTTCCGGTGTGGTGTTGGTTCATGATAATGCTCTCCCGCACACCGCTAGATGCACCCAAGAACTTTTGAAACAGTTCAAATCAGTGGCGTAGCATGGGGGGTGCAGGGGGGGGCCGGCCGCACCAGGCGCAACATCTGGGGGGGGCGCTCGCACTCGCAGCTCTCTGCCCCTGCCTGGCTCACTCACTCTCTCTCACTGCAGTGCTGGCTGTGCGAATCCGATCCGAGCCGCCGGGTCGCCGCCCACTGTAGAGGGGGGGTGCCAGGCATGCGGTGCGGTGCAGAGAGAGAGCGAGGGACTATCTGGGGGAGGGACAGAAGGCTAAAGGGAAAAGTTCATTTGGAACTTAGGGGCGCAAATTACTTGCCTTGCCCCGGGTGCTGACAACCCACGCTACGCCACTGGTTCCAATGGGATGTTTTTGATAAACCCCACTACCACCATAGCCCAGATTTGGTGCCGAGCAACTACTACTAAGGAATTTCAAACCTTGTAAGACATTATGACAAGTGCCTCAATTTAAATGGTGATTATGTCAAAAAGTAATGTAATGTTGTAGTTTTCGAATGCGTATAATAAAAGTTCTATATCTGCGATTGTCTGTCATTGATAACCAAATGGAGGTTTATTTTCGAATTGACTTCATATAGTAAGGAAATGAAAAATGTAGTATGACTCATATGATTTTGAGAAAATGACTTAGTACTAAGACAAGGCCATGAATTCATACATACACTGGGTAAGAGTGATTTGTGAAGTCCTAAACCTTATTGGAGATGGTGGGATTTCCCTAAGAATGAAATTAATGTCCCTTTCCTCTAAGCTAAAAAACTTCTTTTCTGAAAATGTTTTGGCAGAACTTGAGACTTCCTGCCCATGTTGTGTAGATATTTCACTGCTGCTCACAAGGGGAAACTAGAGTGAATTGCACCTGTGGAATCAGGAATTGCTAATTCCATTCTTTTTAGACTAAATAAAATTCCCCATCTTGTTTCCTGACTGAGGTGACCTTTAAATCTACCCTGAGATATGCACTTTTAATGCAGAGTTCTAACTCCTCCTATTATGCACAATATCTCAATAATTTTGTTACTCGTCTCTTTCTCTGCCTCCACAGTGCCATTCGGAAGCTGTGCAAACAATGTTTTCTATGTGGTAAAGCCACTGTAGTTGAGGAAGGATAGGTTGCAAATCTGTTGTGAGAGGTTAGCAAGGCATTTGGGAAAGAAAGCTGCAAAAGATCCATTGTGATCTAGATGTCACTTTTGGTATAATTCTGTAGGAGGTATCCAGAATAGCTATTACGCAGATTCTAACGACTCCATTCCAATGGTTGTAATGTGAGGATGGGGCCATGCTGGTAGGATAGTGAAAGGTTCCATTGGCCCAAAGCTCTTTAATATCTATTTCAAATTGTTGGCCATATGAGTTCACTTTCTCTGTATTATCTGAACTGCGCTATAGAGGAGCTGAGCTATTGTCTTGAATCCTTAATGAGTCAGATGTGGGCCTATAAATAATCTTGGTAGGGTACAGGAATGTTGTGATGTGGAGCCAGGAATAAGTATTCAACAAGCCACGGTTGGAACAACATTTTGTGAAAGAGCAGACATCTCTGTCAAAAATAGACATTTACTGTATGTGGCTTCAGTGAATTGGAACACTTCTGATTTGATCAAACTGCAGCCATTCCTGGACAGGGATAGCCTGATCATATTAATCTGTTACCCTGGTGTGGCCATATTGTATCATTCTGCAGGAATTATGTAGAGGGGCATCCTCATATACTGTCAAGCCCACTTCAGGATGCTGATGCCTGGCTTTAAATCTCACAGAAGATTTAAGATCCAAATATCTGGAGGAGTACCTCTTCCTCTTGTATTTTAAGCCCTTCAAAGTAAGTCCTTGTTCCTTGTTAAGTTTACATAAGATGTAAAGAACTACAACTAGGATCAATTCAATGTTCTTTTTGATGCTGAATTTGAAAAAAAAAACAACTTGTTTGCCTTGGCATTTTAACAGGGTTCCTCCCTGTTCAATTGCCATGCCTCTTAATTTTATTGTATCATTTTTTTGGTATTTATGTACAGTGGGGGAAAAATTATTCGATCTCCTGCTGATTTTGTACGTTTGCCCACTGACAAAAAAAATGATCAGTCTATAATTTTAACAGTGAGAGACAGAATAACAAAAAAAATCCGGCCAAGGCAACAAAGGAGGGGCTCAAGAAGAAGCACATTAAGGTCCTGGAGTGGCCTAGCCAGCCTCCAGACCTTAATGCCATAGAAAATCTGTGGAGGGAGGTGACGGTTCAAGCTGCAGAATGTCAGCCTCGAAACCCTAATGACTTGGAGAGGATCTGCAAAGAGATGTAGGACAAAATCCCTCCTGAGATGTGTCCAAACCTGGTGGCCATCTACAAGAAATGTCTGACCTCTGTGATTGCCAACAAGGGTTTTGTCACCAGGTACTAAGTCATGTTTTTGTGAAGGGGTCAAATACTTATTTCACTCATTAAAATGCAAATCAATTTATAACTTTTCTGAAATGCGTTTTTCTGGATTTTTTTGTTGCTATTCTGTCTCTCACAGTTAAAATAAACTTACAATTAAAATTATAGACTGATTATTTCTTTGTCAGTGGGCAAACTTACAAAATCAGCAGGGGATTAAATACTCCCCCCCCCCCACTGTATACATGTACACACACACACACACACACACACACACACACACACACACACCTCATTGGGTCATCCTTGTAGAGATATTTCCTTACCTAAACGGAGAAACAGAATGACCACAGGCAGATTGCTATGGTTTGAGTTTTAAAATTAAAGTAGAAAATATCATTTTTTTTAAAAAAGAAGAAAGATGTATAGCAAGATACATGTAGATGCTTTTTGTTTAACAAAGGATGCTTTTGATGACAACATTTCTGGTGGATCTGCTATTCTTTTTACCACAGTGCTTGCTGTACATTGCCATTCTTACCTCAGAACAGTTTAAAACCCCTGCCAGCTTCTCCAGGGAGTTGCAAGAAGCTGTCAAAGACAGATTAAAAATAGGATCATGTGAGTTTCTGAGGACTAGGGCAGGACTGATCTTCCATGATTTCTGGAAGCTGAAGAAGGGGCCAGTCTATTCTCAGTTGGAAGGAAGCAATTGAAAAATGAAACAGATGGGCAAGGACAAAGCTATAGTAGCTAATGCATTTGACTGACTCCAGAGAGGTCCAGTTTCTACTCCATCTGCAGTCTTAGCATCCCTCTTGGTGACTTTCAGCCCAACATACCTCACAGGGTTGTTGAGAAGTAATGTAAACAGATGGAGCACTATATATGTGCCTTGAGTTCCTGAACAAAGATGGGGTGTAGATAGATGATGCAGATACAACAGAAGGAACATATAAAGCAATAAAAATATCCAGGCCTTTCTTCATGTACCTTAAAGTTGTTGGTTCTTTAAGAGCCACATGATGAATGAATTCTTTGCTGCTGGGTGGGGAAGGGAGCAAGGGATTATGAGACTGGCTGGGAAACTGTCACAGAACATTGAAAATGAAAATCGCATTACCATAGCAGCAGCCCAGCAGTCACAACTTCTCCAAATTTTATTATTTCAGGAGTCATGGGTCCTGGATTTTGGATACATTCAGTAAGTTAACCCACTTGAGGTACCATGATTCAAAAATTGTTGTTCTATTTTACACCATTTTGCCCAGTTCTAGGTCATGACAATGAGAGGATGGATGGACGGATGGATGGATGGATGGATGGATGGATGGATAAAATAATTTGTATATTCCTCTGGGATTCTTAGAGGACCTATGTATTCATTTCAATGAATTTTTATTTGCCATTCCTTCATTATTTGCCATTCCTTTATTTGCCATTCCTTCATTATGATCCCGACAAATTATAAGTATGGCACTTACAAAGAATAGCTTTTCTTTTCTTTAAACAACAGTTCACAAAATTATATTTTATGTGTTTCCTTAATGTTTGCTAGAAACAAGCTTATTATCCAAACATGCAATCTCCTGTACCCTGTTTTGAGGACTTGTGGTTAATGTTTAAAAACATTATAAAATCCATAATGTTGGGTTAATGTTTTTTTTAAACAACAACAAAATAATAAATATCTATAGTGATTCTCAGTCATCCAGGTAAAGTTGTCCCAAAGGTGCTTTTTTTTCCAGAGGCAACTGGACTTTCTTGTGCTTCTTTTGAAGATGTTTTGCTTCTCATCCAAGAAGCTTCTTCAGCTCTGACTAGATGGTGGCAAGTCTTTTAAAGAAACACAAGAAAATCCAGCTGCCTCCTGAAAAAAACACCTTTGAGACAAAATAATAAGTAAATTAATGTGTAGTATTTAGTATGTAAAAGGGTTTTGAGGGGGGGAGGTTTCTCCTTTGTGAATTACATATCAAAGACCCATTTTGGGGTTATATAATAATATAATTTGTTCATATTTGATTAAATATATGCAAGATTAAATATATGCAAGGACGCGGTGGCTCAGTGGGTTAGGACGCTGAGCTTGTCGATCAGAAGGTCGGCAGTTTGGCGGGTCGAATCCCGAGTGCCGTGTAGCAGAGTGAGCACCTGTTATTCGTCCCAGCTTCTGCCAACCTAGCAGTTCGAAAGCACGTCAAAATGCAAGTAGAAAAATAGGGACCACTCCGGTGGGAAGGTAACAGCGTTCCGTGCGCCTTTGGCGTCTAGTCATGCTGGCCACATGACCACGGAGACGTCCTCGGACAAGCGCTGGCTCTTCGGCTTTGAAACGGAGATGAGCACCGGCCCCTAGAGTCGGAAACGACTAGCACGCATGTGCGGGGGAACCTTTACCTTTACCTTTTATGCAAGATAGTATTGGTTTAAGATCCTATTGAACCTTACAAAAATCGAACAAGGATGCTTTAAGAAATGATTTGCTGCTTACAGTACAGTACCTTCCTTAATGAATTGTAATTTCATTAGTATGCTATTGTTTTGTTCAGACTGCAACTGTGAGACACCTGAAAAATAGAAAATATAGTTCTACTGCAAAACATTAGTGAATAGATACTAATTAATCAAGGTTTCTGTTGTCTCTTAATCTATACTATTTTTGCTTGTCATTCTGTAGGGTACAAACCATTTTTTAAAAATTCCATCTGCCAACTCTCAGACAATTATTCACACCAGACCCTGCAATTTTTGCTTATGAGGTTTTTCCCCCCCAAAAGAAGAATTTGTAATGAGAAGATTGTGCATTTTCTCAGAACTAAGCTGCAATACGGCATTTTATTCTTAAGAAAATGCAAATATGTTCCTAATGTGCCCAGTTAGTTCATTAGAAGACAATGGCCATATAATCTTTTGGCACAAGTCCCAGTTTTCACAGCCAATTTGGCCAATGGTGAAGGATGCTTGTTATTCAGTAGCATCTGTAGAAACATAGGTTATCTACCCTGATTTAGCACAGAGCTCTTACTGCCTCTCTGACCCACCCATTACCACTTTGCAGCTGCATTGCACATCTGGTCTATTCAAGCAGCTGAATACAATCCAGGGGTTACAGAATAGCCAGCAACATCTCATCGCTTCATCATACATTTTGATGTGTTAAAAGCTTCCATTTTAGAAGAAAAAGAGCAGTGGTGGGATTCAAATATGTGAACAACCGGTTCTCTGTGTGGATGTGGTGTCCGGAAGTCCCTTCTGGGCCTGGGCAACAAAAAATTAGCTACGGGTTCTGCTGAAGTGGTGCGAACCGGCTGAATCCCACCACTGAAAAAGAGTCCACCACTCTTCCTGTCAAGTTAGTTTCTATTTGCAGAAGGCTGGATTCTTTTCTTTTCTTTCCAGATGGGAAGCATTTAGATGTGATATTCCTCTGATCTAAAATAATAAACCTACCCTGCATATCAAAACTGTGCCATCTTATTCCCATCTCATTCCAATGTGCTACTGAGACAAACCTGAGGCAGATTTTTTTTTCAATAAGAGCATTGTTAATGAATAATTGAATTTTACACCTTCACCTCAGCAGCTCAAGCAGTATATGTTTCAAGAGTCAATCATGGAACTGTCTATATTTCCCTGGTATTTTATCTGGTTGCGTCATTTAATGGTCTATATCTTTTTTCACAACTCCTAGATTCTAACACTTAATATTTGACCAATTAAATTACTATTATGGGGTGGAACTCTCAAAGCATTGAAATAATACAAGGTCTGGAAAATAGAAAGAAGAGGAGGAAGAGGGGTGGATATATGAATCTTTTTTTTTAATTAAAGAGTTTTCCAAAAAAACTTTTTACAATACATATCCCCAAAACCCACCCGCCCCAAACCACCCCCCTCCCCCCACTTCCCAGAGCTGAATACAGGGTCATAGATATAATAATCATATTCTAACTAAAATTATCCATTATAAAATTAACCAAATTCATAATGTGCTTTAACTCCCCTTTAACACTGATACATTCAAATTATTAAAAACATAATAATAACTTAAACAAAAATATAATCAATACTAATACTAAAATTAATAACAATCTATGAATCTTTCAAGGAGTAACATGAGGGGAAAAATGAAATAAAATGTCTGATACAGAATTTGTATACCGAAGACAAAGTCAGAGATAGTAGCTTCTATAGAATCTTCTTTGGAGAATCTCCATTACACTAGATAATGTCCCATAAAAGTTAATTGGCTGTGTACCATGGAATAAAATTTAGAAAGTAGTAGATGATGGGTAATGCTGAAGGAAGAGTAATGTGCATAGTGCCAGAGATTTTAACATGCTGTTTTCCTAGAAGTTGGCATAGAGCTGAATCCAGCTATCACTGAAGTCTCCTAAATCATACTGTTTTTAATGAAACATTTCCTCCCAATTTAAATAAATGGGGCTTTTAAAATAATTAATTCTATCTGGTTTGTGCTCCTATTGCCTAAGGAGCCATGAAAACATTTGACTCAAAATAGGTAACACACACAAAGAATCAAAAGTTGGAGAAGAAAATCACATGGTAATAAGTTAGCCTTTCAACTTTTAATGATATAATCCAATTAGAGAAATTTTTAAGAATTCAAGAACTAGAGTTTATTATCTATTTTTCTAAAGATCTATCAATGAGTTTTAATTAAATAAGAAGTTCTGGTTCTGATCCTATGTATCTTTAGAGTAGGCCCAGTCAGTAAGCCTAACTAACTTTTGAATCAGTGTGCCCAACAATGGAATAAAAACCAGAGCAATAGATATTTCCAATGGATTCAAACTTACTTGAATCTGTTAAAAGTACATGAAGAAGATCAGTCAGCATTAATTACAAAACCAACCGGACTAACATAAATCTCTTGATACATATTCCATGCCATCTGGAGAAAATATATTTGAGTTTATTGCACGCTTATAAAATATTATAAAATACTGTTATCTATCATTGTCCAGCCAACTTTCTAGTGATTCCCATGGTATAAAAATATTTCTTTTATAGCAATCCTTCAATGATAAATAGAGATACTTGTAGATTGGAAAAAAAACTAAAATGAAGAATCCAGTAAAGCAAAACCAATTATTAATTTGTCTTCATAGTGGGACAATAATATCATTTTTCAGTAGCAGTCCTCAACATGTTGCCCTATAAATATCTTAAACTTCAATGTACTCTCCAACCATCATGGAAGGACAAGATAGCTCCTTTGTACTAGTCTTCTTCTATTCCTACACTGCTGTATTTCACCTGACAATGTTCATGTTTTGATTGAATAGTATATATGCAATAAATGTTGTGTAAAATTAGTTACTTCTTTGGTTTTCAGTCTTTGTAAAAACAGAAGGTGTACTAACACAATTTTCTTGGCTTGCTGGTCAACAGCTTTTAAATTATATTTGGTCTTCATTGAACTATGTTTAATTTTTAATTGAAAAGCATAAAATGGAATTCTGAACACACTAAAAGAGCCTAGTAATAGATATATGGGCCAAATACAAGGAAAAAACTAGAAAGTGACTAGGAGGAGTTGGACAAATATGAAAAGCTCCAGGAAAATAAGAAGGGAGTGAGCTGAAGATCACCAAATAATTGTCGGAAAACTTAGTATATTAAACTATTTCAGGTTAAATACTATAACTAGTCCCTCTTAGCAATAGTTGGATTGGGGAAAGTCTATTTCATTAGATCTTCCTAGCTTCCATTTGGAGAAAAAGAATTATATTAACTCACTAATTTTTCATGGGTATTTCTCAACAAAAAATGTAACATTTTAGGTGGAAATACAAGGAAACTTTTATTCACATGGAAACATCCAAATTATCTGATCCTGCTTCTAGCCTTTTTTAGTTGGTAGGTTGACCTGGCCTGGCTTTGTCAATCTTCTTGGTGCATTGAAAAGAAAGTCAAGAAATGAAAGTGCCTGTTTCAGATACCGAGAAAACTGAGAAAGTAAGAAAAGTTGAAGTTCTAAAAAGACCCTTTTTCACCGAGCTTGGTAATAAAGACGATCCATCTCTTCATTACCATGCTACACATCCACCTCAGTTAGACTTCACAAAAGGGGGAAAAAGCGGTCTTTATAGTTGTACATGATTATATTTTCCTTTTGTATTGAGTTCAAAGTCTTTTCTTTAAAAAAGCATGGGTAGATTGCTCACAATGTAATGGGCCATTCCCAGGAAATGAGGGGGAAATGGCCTTTGCGGTTTTATATGAATACAATAGGTTATGTGTAAAAAACAGCTTTAAAAAAACTAATGCATATTAGCTTCGAACAGCCATTTTCTAACACCGTGTGGCTCTTCCAGTAGAGCAGATGAATGGAGGTATAGAAGAAGAAACCTTCAGTGACAAAGAGATAAAGGCTTAGCTAAAAGGACCTGGATCTCTGTTTCAGGCAGCTCTATAGGTTCCATCAGGAAATGAGTTATTAAGAGTAATGAAATCAGAGATCGACGATACAAAAACTTTTCAGATCCTTCAGAACAAGGCAATGATACCAGCCTTTTACTTCTCCACTTTGTAATGATTTCCTTTGAATGGCGGTTCTGAAAAAGCTGCGAGACGTCTTCCTGTTAGTGCTTTTTCATCTGTTCCAAACATGGGCCAATAATAACCCCAAACCTATTCTTCCCTTTCTTTTTTTTAAACATATATTGACTATAATGACTATCAATTATCTAGTTAATGCCTCCGATTTGAGAAAGAGTTAGAGCTCCTCTGTGCTGCCGCCAGATGCCAATGTAGAAGTTTGATAAGATAGAGTTTTACACAATTATTACTTTCCCAAGTCTATCATCTATTGTGGAAAGAAAAGCATATCAACACTGCGAAATGTTAGCAAAAATCGTGGTCAATTGTTCCCAGTGCTTTTTTTGTAAAAGAAAAAGGTGCCGGAACTCACACGTCATACAACCCTCCTTGCCTACCCTACAAGGTTCCATCCAAAAAAGGTGCCGGAACTCCGTTCTGAGCGTTCTATGAGAAAAAAAGCCCTGATTGTTCCTAACAGCTTTAGAAACAACTCTTCCATTGAAAGAAGTGGTTCCTTTTAAGTCTGGCATTTGCAAAAAAAAGCAGGAAAACATGCTAAATGGTTTTCAGAAGAACTCTTCTGCTTTATTGACCTCACCAGCTAAGCTTAAAGTTAATAGGTTGAATTAATAACTCAGACTGTTTATTTATTTTATTAATTTTTTATGCTACTCATCTTCTCTATAAAGTGACTCTTGGTCAAAAGTCCCCTACAAATTTTTGGCCTTTTGGCTGCCTTTATCTATTTGCTTATTACAATTAAGGCTGTCCAATAACTAAAGAACTATAGAATATGTAAGGAATGGATAAATTAACATTAAAAAATAATAATAAATAGGCAATCTTTCTCAATACGATGAACTATTGGAGAGATATTAGAGGCATTGGTCCAACATATCTGATGGCACCAAATTGACATAAAATGTGTTATACAATCTTACTATATTGATATTTTTGGAGTTTTCTTCCATAGTCCAAATTCACAAAATGTGCCCAGTTTTTCTCAGATTTTGCCCTGCGAAAATTAGCAAGCTGTTTAAGAACGGATCTTTAAGATCTTTTTAGTTCTTTGCTTCTGTCCCATTGATTTGTCAAAGACTCACAGGATTGGCACTAACTGAATTCAAGGAATGTTTTGAAATTTTGAGTCTCAAAATTGTATCAGTACAGCTGTGCAGCCAGTTGAAATGGCTGCCTACAATTACACTGAATAAAATGGAAATAAAATAAGCATGGAAAGCTCTGCCTTTATGGAAACTTGGCAGATGTTGACATTTTAAATTAGAAGTTTGTTGGACGGATGTAGTGTGTTTATTTATTTATTTATTTTATTTTTGGAGCAATGCACATGGTCATATTTATATAGCAGATGCAATTTGTGTCATAGAAGATAAGACGGAAGAGGTCATGGTTGCAATAACCCTTGGCAGCTCCACTTGGCAGCATTTACATATAATTAAGACAAAAAAATGATTATCTGACGAAACTAATGTAATGTTATTATCTGGGCTTACAAATGTACAATTTAAATGCACAGTTTGACTCACAAAGATCTAGGAAGGAGGAAAATTTGGCTGGGGAAAATCTCAAGATATACTTTAAAAAGTCCAAAATTAGTATTTTCCACTATTAGTTTCTAATGGAACGGCATATTTTACTGTAAGTATGTAGAGCTAAGATTCCTTCAAGCATGTAAGTAATTGCCTTTTTCCAAGTCAGTACTGATCAATTAAAAAGATGATCACAGAACTGGAAGAAATTTTAAAGGTTATTTAGCCCAAAATCCTACTCTGTGCAGAATCCATTACAGCATCTCTGAAAGATGAGCAGCATCTGCTTAAAGACCTCTAAAATCAGAGAATTTACCTTTTCAGATGGTAGACTCTCCCACCAGTTGACAGCTCTATCAGAAAGAAAATAGTGTTGGGTTTTGTTTTTTTAAAAAAATATTCTTTGCCTGACAACATTGCTATAAAACCAATCAGTTATGTCATTATATTGTAAGAAATGGCTAAAATGTAGAAGCATATATCAACTGGTGCTTTTATCTTAATTACATTAATGTACGTTCCTCCAATCTCTGGGTTTGCAGAAGAGTTAGCCAGCATGATAGACAGATGCAGGATTCACTGTTTTCATCAAATGCATTCTTTTCATACGTGCATGTGATATCATAACATGAGCTCAAAAGATGGAACTTGCATTGCATTGGTAAGTGACTATTTTCATCATTCCTCTTGCCCTTTGGTGGCATCAGATCTCTCTCTCTCTCTCTCTCTCTCTCTCTCTCTCCCCCCGTCCCTCCCTCCATCCCTCCTGCCTAGGTCTCAGTAATGTGGGTAGCAACGGATGCAGTTTCTGCAACTGGATGGGAAAAAAGTAAAAGAAAATTGTTACTGAATTCCCCTGGCTTCATTTGTCTTTACCTCAAAGTGCCACCTGCCAGGAGGGGGAAAAATCCACCAATAATTTTCCTTAGCATAGAATTGGTTGAGGAGGAGACAAATCTGACTGATCAAAACTCTGATCTGGTTTTGCACAATTGTTTGGCATAGATGCATTCAAAAGAAGCTGGAGTATCAGCTAAGATTTGGATATAGTTTTAGTAGTATCCTGTTGAAAGAAAAATCAGGTCCAGTTCCAAGCCAGGAGAAAAAAAATGGACGAGCAGAACCAACAACAGCATGTAGTTCTGAGACAGCTGACAAAATGGAGTTGAGAGTAGGTGGGTTTTATACCTTCTTTGGGGCTTTGTATCTGAGATTTCTGTTCCTATGCAAAAGCATGTCCTTTAATATTCTAATGGCTGTTGCCAGATTCCCAAGGGGTTATGTAGGGGTCATGGCTGGCTCTATAGACAAAAGGGGAAATGCAAATCCAAGGTGTTTGTCTGAGATAATCTTGTCAACTTTTGGCAGCACAACTCACCAGCTCAGTTCTGGAGCTGGCAGCTGAGACCAGCCCATCCACTCAGAACACACCCCCACCCAATCAGAACACCCCCACCATTCAAAACACACTCCCACCCAATCAGAACACACTTGGTCCCCTACCCAATCAGAGCACACCTCCACAGAACACACCCCCTCTGGCAGTTTAAAAAAGAGGAACAAAGAGCAAGAGCCACATGCTTCTCCCAGAAGTAGGAAGCAGAAGCCTGATGATGACGGATGGGATTCCGTCGAAACGTTGCGCCTACACCTTTAATTCTACGCGGGGAAAAACCCGAAAAACCAAGGATCCACATACAGGCACCCGCGAAAACCTCAGAAAACAAATATCTTACCTCTACGGGGAGGAAATCTACCAGCTAACCAAGACCTACGAAAAACTCGAAGTACGAAGAGCTTCCATCCTGTGTGACCTCACATTCCTACGCAACTGCCGAGACCAAAATTTAATCCCCACATCCTTCCAATTGAAATTCCACTCCAACTCTGCAGCCATCAAACGCATCCTGATAAGAACAGAACTGGCCCTAATCAGAAACGAACTCCACACAAAAAGATTCCTCTTGGACCGAATCAACAGAGACCTCCTCACACTTCACCTCAAACTCAGCAACAAGATCCACCCCACACTTTGGGACAAATTCAAACAAATCGCTGTCTGGAGAGCTGAAACAGAGACTGCCTACAAAACAGACACACACACCAATAAACTCCGAAGACTAAAGGAACGCCAGAAACAAACCCCTCCTCTCCCACAGCAACACATGAAACAAACTGTGCACAACATCTCAGATAGGATTCTCACCATAGCCGAAACCAACGTCCTGTCTAAAGGATTTAATTTTGCAGTCACTCCCAAACACATTCCCACGGAAACCATTATATGCGGAGTCGAATCCAGCCTGACCAAAATTAACCCTGATGATGCCAACAAAATCAGACTCGAAGTTACCAACATCCTCTGCACCAGCAAACCACCCAAAAGCAACTTACCCAAAGAGGAACAGACAGCACTACTTAACCTAAAAAATGACACCAGCATAATCATTCTGCCAGCAGACAAAGGCAACGCCACGGTGGTAATGAACTCATCTGACTACCATACCAAATTATCCAACCTACTCCGAGACTCCACATACAAACTCCTCAAGACAGATCCCACCACCTACCTGGAAAAAACCACAAAATCAAAAATAAAAGCCACACCCATCAGTGAAGAGATCCAGAAAACAATCATTCCCAGAGAAAAATCATCCAGATGTCCTAAGCTCTATGGTCTGCCCAAGATACACAAAGAAGGAACCCCACTCAGACCCATAGTCAGCTCCATAGGCTCACCTCTACAAAATCTAGCCAAATTTCTTGCCAAACAACTACAGCCTTATGCAAATTCCATCACCTCACACGTACAAAACTCATTCCAATTCATAGAGATCATAAGTAAACTAAACTTACAGCCCTGGGACCTACTTGTGAGCTTCGATGTTGTATCCCTCTTCACCCAAGTACCAATCAAAGAAGCCTTGACAGCTATCCTAAATAAATACAACCCCCCAAAACACATCCTAGATCTGACCAACCACTGCCTATCTAACACATACTTCATCTACAATGGACAAAGATACAAACAAATGGAAGGAGCACCCATGGGATCACCCCTCTCACCTGTCATCGCAAACCTCTACATGGAACACTTTGAAACCCTCGCTCTGGAAAAATCCAACCACAAACCCAAACTCTGGCTCAGATACGTAGATGACACCTTCGTAATCTGGCCACACGGCAAAGAAAAACTGGATGACTTCCTCATACACCTCAATAGCCTACACCCCAAAATACAATTCACCATGGAAACAGAAGCTAACAATCAACTTCCCTTCCTTGATGTCTTAGTCTACAAGAAATCCAACGGCTCCCTAGGACACACTATCTACCATAAAAAAACACACACAAACCGCTATCTGAACGCACTCTCACACCACCACCCAGCACAGATCAACTCCGTAGCCAAGACACTCATCTCCAGAACAAAACACCTAGCTGACGAACAACACCTAAAAACCGAACTACACACTCTCACTAATGTACTAACAGCCAATGGATTCCAAAGAAACACGATTACCAACTTAATCCAAAGAGAGACACCCACAAAAACCCAAGACAGAGAACAAGAAAATGGCAAAGCCCTCCTCCCATACTTAAAAGGGACCACAGACAGAATCAGCAAGGTCCTCCAAAAACACAACATCAAAACAGCATTCTACACAGACAGAAAAATATCCACCATCCTAAGAAACCCCAAGGACATAATTGGGTTAGAAAACCAAGGAGTATACGAAATCCCATGCACCACCTGCCCCACCACATACATCGGACAGACCAACAGAAGAATAAGTGCACGCATTGAAGAGCACAAAAACTCACTCAGAAAGGGAGAACAAACTTCATCCCTGGTCCAACACTTTGAAGCCACGGGACATGAAATTGATTTTAAAAAAACCAAAACTATCGCCAAAATTGAACATTTTAACAACAGAATAATCAGAGAAGCCATTGAGATAGAAAAACGCCCCCACAGCATGAATAAACGAGATGATACCTCTCGTCTACCAGCCATTTGGAAACCCGCCTTGATTGACAGACGAAGCCCAACCACCAAGAATGATACCAGACCCAAACTCATGATAACATCACATGACATCACCACCACACAACCATTCAAAAAGCAAATCCGAACCCACAACGATAAAGACACACAACCACAAAACAGAAACCTAACTACAGCTGCAACATCAGCCACTTTAAACCCCTCCAAACCACACAATAAGCAAACTGACACCCACTATAAAAACATGGCACCACCACAAACACGAAGCCGAACAAAAGCAGCACAACTCACCAGCTCAGTTCTGGAGCTGGCAGCTGAGACCAGCCCATCCACTCAGAACACACCCCCACCCAATCAGAACACCCCCACCATTCAAAACACACTCCCACCCAATCAGAACACACTTGGTCCCCTACCCAATCAGAGC
Source organism: Vipera ursinii (assembly GCF_947247035.1). Lineage (NCBI taxonomy): Eukaryota > Metazoa > Chordata > Lepidosauria > Squamata > Viperidae > Vipera > Vipera ursinii. The sequence continues at coordinate 158,251,598 of NC_139512.1, read as the reverse complement.
ACACCTCCACAGAACACACCCCCTCTGGCAGTTTAAAAAAGAGGAACAAAGAGCAAGAGCCACATGCTTCTCCCAGAAGTAGGAAGCAGAAGCCTGATGATGACGGATGGGATTCCGTCGAAACGTTGCGCCTACACCTTTAATTCTACGCGGGGAAAAACCCGAAAAACCAAGGATCCATATATATATATATATATACACATACATATTGTAATTCCAATTTTACATTTGAGTATTTAAAAAGCAATGTGGTGGCTGGGTTAATCAATAGTTCAATAACAAAATCTTTAGTGCAAATCTCAGGTTACATCAGATACTTCTCTTTTTCCCTTAGCATTTACTGTCTCGTATTCAAGCTAGTACATTTCTAATTATATCAACTCAATAAAAACCTCATTATTACATTTATCCATAAATTTTTAGCTTATACATATCTTAATTACATTCAATCTTTGTAAACAATCCATATCCTGTTATTAATTTTTACATAATTTTTAATTTCTCATCAATATTCCAATTTAACCTTTAATGTCCATAATTTTCAAACTTTGGGTAACCAGGATTTCCTTTATCTCACTTCATAACAAACTATAATATCCAAAATGCACATTTTACCTATTTAAATGTAATCTTCTATTTCCTAAAAGTTATCTATTTCCCACCATATTAAATCATCTACTTAATAATACAATATCCCCTTTGATAAATCAAAACCATTATATATATTCTCTGGGTTAATCAATAAATCAAACATATTCATGATGATTAATTTTCTTTTCCCTTTTAAATCTAATTTTACAATATAAAACAAATCGAGTCTTATTTTCAACTGATTTCCAACTATTTTGAATCTAATAACCAAAATTCCCCTTATCTCAACATCTCCTTTTAACCCTCTAATTGACAATATAAAATCCCCTCTAATAAATCAAAGGTCCATTTTTTTCAACCTTATTCTAGCTTTCTTCCTTTGCCAACTAGGCTTCCATATCAGCGCTTTTAGATCATCAAATAAATCTCCCTCCATTCTTATATATGTTATTTGAATTAAAGGAGACCATTTGATTGCCAGTTTTCTGGAAGGACTAGCCCAGGGATAGGCAGCCGTGGCTCTTTTATGACTCGTGGACTTCAACTCTCAGAATTCCTGAGCCAGCCATGCTGAAGGGAAAGGGAGAGTTTCCAAGCTGAGTCATGCTGGCTCAGGAATTCTGGGAGTTGAAGTACACAAGTCATAAAAGAGCCAAGTTGCCTACCCCTGGACTAGCCCATTTGTATTCATTAAATTGTTGCCCTGTTATTCCAGTCCCCCATGTTTGCTGTGGTATATTTGTCTTCAATTCAATCTGTTCTTCTTCTTTCTCAAATTTCTTCTGATTTGTATAGAAAGTCATTTCCATTTTCAGTGTTGTCACTTCCTTATCTGGATTTTCCATCAGCTGTACTTGTTGGTCAATTAAGTCCTCTGTCTTGATTGTTCCACTTCTTCTTTTATTTTCTGCATTGTTGGTTCTTTGGTTGTAGTCAAAATTTGGCTTTGTGCATCTAAGCTGGCATCTTGATCTTTTATTTTATTTTATTTATTTATTTATTTATATTCCATTTATATCCCACCCTTCTCCGAAGACTCAGGGCGGCTTACAAGCTTAGCAGTAGCCTTCATTGTATGTATATGCCTGCTTATTATTTTAGGTCTCATTTTATCACAAGCTGAAAGAATAGTTTCATGTATTGCTTTCAACATGGAAATAATCTTTTCCTGGTCTTCATCCATCTCTTTCATGTGTTTGTAAATAATCTTTCTAGTAAAAGTTGTTTGTTAAGCAAAATTCAGTAAAGCTTTACATTCATAGTTCAAGTAGGCCAATTTTACTGCCCAGCTGTTCTCTTACAGTTGAGCCTCTCACAGATGGTGCCAAGGTCAGGAAAGTCTTATCTAGGGTCTGGGCTTTGAGCCAAGTCTCTTTTTAGGAAATAACAAATTGCCATACCAAGCTTCACCACAAGATGACACCGGTACCATTTAAGGTTTTTTAAGTCCCGAATTTTTCTAGAGTTTTTTTCCAATTTTATTTCTTTTTTGCAGATAAAAACAAGAGTCTCCAGTAAAAATAAGAAAAATTTTGGTCCCCAAGTTTCAGGAACATATAAATCCAATTAGATTAAAATTGTTCTTTTTGATACTTTGATTCCCGTGGATAGTCAGATGCTGCTATTCTTAGAGGGTGTGATAGAATTTCCCTCTCCTCACAGTGGGAAGATACTTCAAAAAGCTTTTACAGAAAGGGAAGGTATTTAGGGTAAAGAGAAAATAAGATCTCACCCAGTTTCATCCACGTTGCTTTCAAAGTGCTCAGTAGTAAGTTTGACTTCAGCTGTCAGCAACTTGGTGACAGTCTTTCCCCCTTTGGTTTGAAGAGCTGCCCTGGATCGAGAGGAAGGGCTGCCGCCTTTCCACGATCAAGCAGGGGTCCTCTCCTTGCTCATTGCCCCTACAGGGTGACTTTTGACCCTTTCCAGGGTCCCCCAGCAGGATAAAACCAGATGCTGGAGATGGAGCTTGCCTCCATGCGTCCGCCAGTGCCACAATGGCAAACCGGAAGTTTGTTCTCTTTTGGGCCATGGTTTTGATCTATACTTCTCTCTTTTCTCTACTTTATAGCTTTCTTCAAGAAGGGCATATGCCACTCTGAAATCCCAAACCTCTGGCTACCTAAATCAGAATTACATATGAATAATTATTTCCTCAACATGCCATTATTATTATTAAGCATGAGTAAACTTACTGAGAATTCCTCTTGAATGCTTTAAAATTCTAATTTGTTTTTAGATCCTTTTTGTGGCCCTTAGAGGTTCTCTTTCATAATCTTTGTTTTAATATTAAGAATTGTTATAGACTTCCGGCTTGGCATCGTGGGGCTGCAGATGCAGGAAGACAAGCTCTCTCTTTCGCATTCAAATTCATTCTGCTGGGGGACCCTGGAAAGGGTCAAAAGTCACCCTGTAGAGGCGACAAGCAAGGAGGGGACCCCTGTTTGATTGTAGGAGGGCAGCGGCCCTTCCGTTTGATCTGGGGAAGCCCTCCAAACCAGTGGGGGAATGACTGACCATAGCAATATGGCTGGTCACTAAGCTGCTGACAGCCAAAGTCAAAAGCACCACCAAGCAACTTTTAAGCAACGCAGATGAAACTGGGTGAGAACTGATCCTCTCTCTTTTCTTTTCTTTTCTTTTCTTTTCTTTTCTTTTCTTTTCTTTTCTTTTCTTTTCTCTTTTCTTTCCTGTAAAAGCTGCCCAAAGCATTTTTCCCCCTGTAAGAAGAAAGGGAAGGGAATTTTTACCCCACCCTCTAAGAAAAGCAGCAACTAACAACCCAGGGGAAATAGAGCAACTATGAAAACAATTTTAATCTGATTGGATGTATATTCTTTTGAAACTTGGGGACTAAAAGTATTCATTTTCTCATTGGAGACTTTTGTTTTTTATTTTTTAAAAAATAAGACTTGAAAAACCACCATATAAATTTTGGACTTAAAAAGGTTAAAACGGCATTGGTAACATCTTGTGGCGAATTATGGTATTACAATTTGTTATTGCCTATAAGAGACTTGGCTTGAAGCCAAGACTTCAGATAAAATTTCTTTGACCTTGACAGTTACCACCTTTGAAAAACCCAGCTGCAAAGAAGGGACTTCTGGGTGGCTTATCTGGCCTGCTTGAACTATGAATGTAAACTTTTACTGACTTTCAGAGCTATACCTGGGGAATTGCTTTCCTATTTCCCTACATGAGATGCATATGTTATTGTACGAGATGATGGAACATCTTGGATTATAAACTCTTACTTGATAAACAATTTCTACTATAAAGACCACCTATAAAATGTGAAATAGATGTTCCTTAACCAGCTACAAAAGACAAAAAAATATTTTTCACATTTGATTCTAAAGTCTTCAACTTAACATACTGTCAAGAGAATATGGATGAAGGTCAGGAAAAAACCCTTTCCACATTGAAATCAACACATTAAACCATCCTTTCAGCTTGTAACAAAATAAGAAGCAACATAAAGGAACAAGGTGCTAGCTTAAATATATAAACCCAGATCTTGACTACAACCAAAGAACTAACAATGCAGAAAACAAAAGGAAAATTGGAACAACTAAACACTCAGACAGAGGACACAATTGACCAACAGACCCAACCAACTGAAAAATGAGAAAAAGGAGTGACAACATTGAAACTGGAAAATACTTTTTGCAAATTAAGAAATCAGAAGAAATTTGAGGAAAAGGAAGAAGAGCAGACTGAGTGGAAGATAAACCTATCAGGACAATTGTGGGAAATTGGAGTAATAGGGAGGTGATTTAATGAATACCAATGGGCTTGTTCTTCCAAAAAAACTTCAGCCAAATGGTTTTTCTTATTCCAAATAATATATATAAAAATAGCGGGAGAACTAATTGATAATTCAAAGGCACTGACATGGAAGGTTAGCTGGCAAAGGAAGAAAGCCAGAGTAAGGCTGAAGAAAATAATGGCTTTGATTTATTAGAAGGGATATTATATTACTAATTAGATGGTTGAATATTGTGGAAAATAGATAACTTTTAGAAAATAGAGTACCATTATAATTAAATAGGTAAGATGTGTAACTAGACTATTAGACTTTGGTATGAAAAAGGAAAAAGGGAGAAGTTGAGATAAGGGAAACTTTGGTTGCCTAAATATAAAATACTTGGAAATCATAAATAACAATTTTAATTTGAATATTGATAAGAAATTAAAGCCTGGAAAAGAAAGCAATAACAGGACATTGATTGTATATAAGGATTGGGTGCAAATGCAGTTAAGTTAGGTATAAGCTAAAAATTATTGATAATTGTAACAAAGATGTTTTTATTTAGTTGATAATAATAAGAACTGTACTAGCCCAATATGAGATAGGAGATATTAAGGGAAAAAGAGAAGAAATATTTGATGTTGTAACATGAGATTTATACTAAAGACTTATGTACGCTATTGAACTATTGATTAACCCAGTCATCATGTTGCTTTTTAAATACTCAATTGTAAAATGAGAAAATTAATAAAATATTATTAAAAAAAAGAATTGCTATAGATATCTTAGTTCTTGGTTTTTCGGTATTGTGTTAAGAACCCTTGCTTTTAATGATCTTTTAGCTCTTGTAGGTTCAGTGGCATTACTGAAATAGGAGTGACTTTTCTTGCTTGCATTTCATGCTGATCAATGACCAAAATAAAGGCTTTGTTTGATGTTGTCATTCTTGTTATTTGGAGGGTGCACACTTTGTCCAGCAGGCAGCAGGCAGCACTAATACAATCATCTAGTAGTGTTGTTTTTCGCAGCAGCTGTTCTTTCCCTGGTTTGTTATCGGTGACGTGCTTTCAGCCTTGAGCGTATATCTCAACACGTTCTTTGATACCGGGCTCAGCTTCTCAAACCAAAAATAATTATTTAATTATAATAATGTAAGTACGTATATGCCACTTGATTCCCCAAGGTATCTGGGCAGGGACGAGTGTAGTGAAAATACTTCCTGCAAATACAAAAACTTCATATCTGAACTGGATTCCTGAGAGAGAGAAATAAACATATTCAATCTGTTTGAAAGGACAAGATTCTTATGCTTCACTTTTCAGTGCTCCTTTAAAACATGTAAAACAAAATTTGATTAGCCACCTGACAATAAACGTAATACTTTCAGAACGAAAATAGTTGGATTATTTATCTGTTTCCTGTCATTTCAACTGATTTGACGCCTTGAATTTGCCAGAGTGTTTAAAAAAAAAAGGCATTTTGGCCCCTTCTCTTAAACGTATGTTGTTGTAAATACAATAAAAGTACAAAAATGATTTTTAAAAAGCAAATTAAAGCTTTAATTTCTTATTGGGAATTGTTGTAGTTTCTTCACTTTTGTCGATAGTATTTTCAGGGCTTTTGCAATTCAAATTATGTAAAGTGCCATGGGGTTTAAAGACAACAATAATCCCTAGCAATATGTCTTTGGTGCTGCTTAAGTAAAACATCAAACCAACAAACAAACATTTATTATGGTCATAGACCAGCATAAGAACCTCAATATATTTTAATGGAGTAAATTTGTGCACCCGCCCTCAAAGAAACTACACAATGGCTGAAATTAAGCCTCAGAACATTCTCTATTATTTAAACAAAAGCAACAGTGGGGGCAGCAGCGTCATTCAGCGAGCTAAAGAGATTCCCTCAGGAGCAGAGGGAATCTGTTGATGGAGGGGCAGCTGAAAGGTGTTAGAAGCTCTCACAAACATCTTGCCCTTGGGTTTGGGTGGAATATGCTATTCTCTCACCACTCAACAGTGCCGGAACAAGAGTCCAAAATGCTTTTAACTACTTAGCGGGTAGCTTCTTCCCAATGAAGACGCATCAACCTTTGCAGTTTCGGCATTGTCTACTCCAGGGGTGTCAAACTCAATTTCATTGAGGGCTGCATCAGGATTGCGGTTGCCCTCAAGGGGCCGGGTGGGTATGGCCAGGGTGGGCGTGGCCTACTGGGTGGGTGTGGCTAGAGTGCGTATGGCCTACTGGGTGGGCATGGCCAGCTCTGCATCGTTCGCATCAAGGGTGCCTATGGGGGCAGGAGTGGGACAGATCTGAGGGTCTCTGGCAGAAGGAGGGTCTCTGGGCCAGGGCCAAGCCAGTAGGGGCCGTTCCCTCACTGTTTCCAGGATGGCTTTGAGGGCCACATGAAACCACTTCCCCCGGGCCTTGTGTTTGACATGTCTGGTCTACTCTATGAGTTTTCCACAGTGCAGCCTGAAACTGCTTTAGGCCATTTTAAGGAATTTCTTTCCTGGTTTCTCTCCTTGGTCTTTGGAATACCCTGATATTCAGTCCATGCCTCCTTTGACTGGCAGTTTCTTCTGCTTTGTTACGCCTCTTGCGTGCTGGTTTAAAATAGTAACAATACCTTTTACCGTTATTCCTGCCATTTAGACTAGAAGGGGAAAGTAACAGTTTTGTTTTGAAAAAAAGAGCCATCAGTGAACTTGTTAAAAAAAAAAGTGTGTGGGGGGGAGGCAGCTTTTCATCATGCCTTGGGTGAAGTTGTAAAAAAATATGGCCTGGGTGGGCAACCACCAGGGACCGAGAGAATTGTCTGCATATAGAGCACACAGCCAGTTGGAGTGGAGGCCATGAAATGAAGCAGACAAGTCAAACGAGAGAGAATCAGAAAACACAACTTTTGACCCATCACAGCAAAAAAGTGGGTGGAGGTTGTCCTTGCTGGAGTGGTGGGTGGGGTGGAAGTCAAAAGCCTCATTTCTGCCTGAAAAATGGTCAGTGGCCACTACTTGTGTTACTGGGGCAAAGTAATTTATGTTGACCAGCCCTGTGGTATTAACTACATGAACAATACTCTTTAGAAGTTCGTAAAAATCCCATAAACGGAATTGAATTTACGTTGCATCTCTGAGTTGCTTTGAGGTGGGGGCTTCTTTGCTCTTCCAGTGTAAGTCTCCTGTTGGCAAAATATAAATTTCCGTACTTGGGGAGTGCTGGGATTTTGTATTTCCACATGTATCCCACTATTATCTAATCATATGAGCAGAGGAAAAAATAATCCACATGAGTAGTCTCTTTAAGCACGATTATTTTTAATCAAAATGTTAAGTTGTGCTAAAATTAAGCTCAAACCTTTAAAAATAGAAAAGAGGTGGGAATAAACACAAAACAAAAAAAAAATGAATCCGCCTATGAAGGTAGTGCTTTTTGGAAAAGCTTAGTGTTAACACCAAAACTATTCAAGTCCTTAGTGATCAGTTGAAAAAAACTAAACTGGAAAAACACATTTAATATGAATTAAAAGATGCATTTAAAAAAATGCATCCCAAAAGAAAGTGCTTTAAAAAAAAGGACTGCAGTTCTCTAGAGTAAACATGTGTTCAGTTGCAGAAAAATAAAAATAGGTTTTGCTGCCCAGTATACCTTATTACTGGCAAAAAGATACCAAAAAGATTACATGAAAGTGTGCTGAAAATAAAGAATTTCTATTCTTTTCTTCCCCAAAACAGTAATATTTTACAATGTTTTTAAAAAGCTGAGAGGAGTACAGGCAAAACCAACAAAGAAAGCAGACAGCAACTTGATGACTCTGTCATATACAGATGCTGTCAACTCTATAACAAATCTGGCTGCAGCCATTTTTGTCATTCTCGATTGCCACAAGAAAGGGAAGGGGGAAAAATATTTCTGGTAGTCTAAACGTGAGCAAATCTTGTGGGAACCAAGGTCATTCCCAAACCGGAAGGGAGAGGAAGGATCATTGAGTCAAAAATCCCGCCAAGGCTTTCTATTGGCTAGCATGAGTAGAGGGATGGGAATTTGATTCTTGGGGGGGGGGGAGTTTAGATCTGGTTGCACTTTTGACCATGCCGATATTATGTATCCAATAAACATGTCCTTTGAGGAATTTTCTTGCCTCGGAGCTCTGATTTATTTGGTCTCATGGATTGGAACCTAGACAGATGCATTGTTAAAAATAAAGCCTGGACCAGATTCTGCATCACTGCACATCAGTGAATGTATGTGTCTCATTCAATGATGTTGCATAGTTGTTGCATTTATACTCTAGCTCAGGGGTAGGCAACCTCGACTCTTTTATGACTCACGGACTTCAATTCCCAGAATTTCTGAGTTAGCTATGAGTCATAAAAGAGCCGAGGTTGCCTACCCCTGCTCTAGCTGCTCCATTTTGCTGTTTGAATAACACCCTGTCATCCGCTCGCCTCCCAACAGGAAGTTGGATCAACTAATCAGCATACAGAATTCACATCTCCACACAACATATAGTTGAGGTGTGGGAGGTGTGGATGTCAACCTGTCTGCAACCATCTGCAGTCTATGCTTATCCATCAACCCTTCTGCAGCAGCGCCTATGTGAAGTTGTGGACAAGTCTACATCAAGCTTAAGGGAAAAAAAGATTAGCCACTCTGGAATGAACATCTTGTGTCAAAACTTGCTTATTTTATGTGTCACAAGACGCTTCATGATTTTTGCTGCAACAAACTGATGTGATCATGTATTTACATTTGGATGCTTGACAACTGGTTCATATTTAAGATGGTTGCAGCGTCCCAGGATTCTGTGACCATCTTTTACTACCTTCTGACAAACAATCAACAGGGAAGCCAAATTCATTTAACAACTGTGTTACTAATTTAACAACTGCAGCAATCCGCTTCACAAATGTGGCAAGAAAGGTCGTAAAATGGGACAAAACAAACATCTCAGCGACATAAATTCTCGACTCAATTGTGGTCATAAGTTGAGGACTACCTGTATTAGAAGACATTTAAGTTTCCCAAATACTAGAATTCAATTCAGTCTTCCCCAATTTGGCAATCTTCTGGTATGTTGGGCAGAGTGACCCAAAAAATATACTGCAAGCAATGGCTATTCCCAAACTGACTAGGAACTCATTTTAAGCAAGAACTGGATTTTTGTGCCATAATAGCAAGCAAGAAAGCTACTCAGGCACTTGGAATGCTAGAGGAAAGACAAGCCTCTTAAGGCTTGCTTTCCTCATGAGACTCACACACAGATAGGACTGCCTGCTTTTTATTTCATCCCAACTTCAACAATCACTGTAGTAATATATTGCCACAGCTAGCTAAACTAGGTTACATTTCTCATGGAGCTTTCCTTCTTTAAGGGCAGCCTGAATCAGCCCTTGTCGTTTACAGACACAGCAAGGTGTCTTCTTTAAGTTTAGTGGAGTACTGTTTTAGTTTCAGAGATCATTTAATCCTTAACCTACTGATTTTTTTTAACTTCTGATACTTAACAAAACAAACAATGGTTTTTTTTTCCTGCTGGCATGGAAATGCAGAGAGAAAAAGAGAGCCACGACTTTCAACCCTTTCAATGTTCTTTTACACTGACTGTACACATGCACGAAATATACACCTGATTTAAGCATTTTCCCCTTGAAGGTACCCCCATTACTGTCAGTGCGTCTTTCATTATAAGTGCGTTGAGCAGCAAGTTTAGGCCTCACTTGCAAAACAGGTAATAAACTCATAGTCCTAAATACACTTTTCAACCCATCTAACACAATCAAAAAATGTTTAGATAAGGCCGAGCTGCATATCAAAGTGACCTGCCTTTCCTGGAAGACATTATCCACCCAGAAGAATAAACACTACCTTTAGTTATTCCAAACATGCACCTCCATTGACTCATAGCTGGAGGCTAAATGTCGCAAGGTGGTGCCTGGCTTCACTTGCATTGTTTGTATCTAAAAGGTGTTTGCTGAATTCATCTTTTCAGGTATAAAGTTGGAGGAGGACATTCTGTGAATATATATTTTTTTTAAACTCAATCCATAAAGCTGCCTGAACGGGTGATATTAACAAACACCCACGTCTATGAGGGAGTTTTAGATCTGTCTTGCTTATAGCTCGATCACATAGTTCCACAAAGGCAAGAAATAAATTAAACCCCTGAATTTGTATTTCATAGATCATCTGATTGACATTAAAGAGTGGGTTGGGATTTCAGTTTGTTCAGCCCAGTTAAGACTCATAGTGCCTTTTCTAACAAATTTTGTTAAAAGGCACACTATTTTGGGGAGTTGCAACTCATTTCATCAGACGCATCCTGCAGTTCAAAAAAACATGTGACTTTTATTCAGAGTTGACACTACAGGCTGTTTTTTTTGTTTTTTGTTTTTTGCTACTATAAACTAATATGGCTTTCCTCCTACATTTTGCATTATAGCAATAGCAATACCACTTAGACTTATGTACCACTTTTCAGTGCTTTTACAACCTTCTCTAAGGGGTTTACAGAACCACCATATTACCCCCAACAATCTGGATCCTCATTTTACCCACCTCAGAAGGATGGGAGGCTGAGTCAACCTTGAGCCGGTGAGAATCAAGCTGCCGAACTGCTGGCAGTTGGCAGTCAGCAGAATTAGCCTGCAGTACTGCATTCTACCCACTGTGGCACCACAGCTCTTAAGTATTAAGTATTCCTGTTAAAATCCAAGAAATTAAATAGCTGAAATGCTATACAGAGGAAGATATTTTTTTTTCTTTATCTTTGGTGCCTTCAAGTCAGTCTTGTCTCCTGGTAACTGCCTGGACAAGTCCCTGTAGTTTTCTTGGCAAGATTTCTAGAAGTGGTTTGCCACTGCTCCCTCCCTAGGATTGAGAAAGAGGAATTAAATGGCTTTCTGTCTAAGGCAGGACTAGAACTCATAGACTTCAGTTTCTAGCCTGGTGCCTTGTATCACTGTTAATAAACTAGTGCTCAAGAAATAAATAGAAAGCAGTAATCCATACAATATAATAGTATAGGAAATGTTCTTCCCTTCTTCGCTCTCGTTTTCAGATCAACTTTCAAAAGCACCACCTAAGTACGAAAGAAGATTTCTGCAACCAATGAACTCACACAACCAACAAAAAACACATTAAACAAACACATTAATGTGGCAAGGAAAATATATATTTACAGAAGCATTAAAAGACTTATGTCCAATTATCTTGAATGTATATTCATCAGAATCGTGCAAGGCTATTCTAAAATGCTTAAGCTATTATGTCATTCCTACAAATCTGCTTTGCAGTGAACAGTATAATCTGAATGATTATTTCTGAGAAGCAACTGATAAAAAAATTACAACTAAAGGAATTGAGATATCCATCTCTCTGATTATACCTATGCGTGCAAGCAGAACAGTGGTATAGTAAGAAACTGTTCAGTCTTATGAGAGCCTACTATTGTCTGTGGGTGTACTGAGGGATTATAAAGGAAACCAGAAAACCGCAACGAGTATGCAAACCACAAACCACATGAATTTCTAGCCGTGACAATCTATTGCTACATTCCTTTGTGGCTGTTTTGCATTCAGAAACATGACATACAAGAACAATGCTGGGCTAGGACCAACCTAGATTGCCTCACACGGTGCATTCAGTGTACGATTTCAAGGCCGAGTCCCCATTCTCCTCAGCTGGCTGGTTAGGATTGCTCCCAAACATTGCTCCTTTTGGGACTGAGTGATAGTACTGCCTAAGCGTTTCCCAAACTACGTTACTTGAAGTAAAAAAAGGAACTTCCCTATGACAAAAACAGGCAATTTGACCCCCCACCAAATTTTGGGATTGCAACTCCCACAGTTGTCTTTCACTAGATATTGTGCCTTAAGAGTACTAGAAATTAAAAAGTTCAGACCAGAGGATGTCTACATTTTAAAAGGCTACCTCCGTCCCAAAGTCCTGTATTTTGGTTTCGTATCATCAAAAGTCATCACTGTCTATAATGTGATAACTTCAATAATCCTATGATGGCTTGAATCATATCAGAGCCGTGGTGGTGCAGTTGTTAGAATGTAATATTGTAGGTTAACTCTGCCCACCACCTGGACTTCGATTCTTACCGGCTCCAGGTTGACTCAGCCTTCCACATCCTTCTGAGATTGATAAAATGAGGACCCAAATGGTTGGGGGCAATATGCTGACTCTGTAAACCACTTAGATAGGGCTGTAAAGCATTATTTATTTATTTATTTATTTTATTTGACTTGTATACCGCCCTATTCCCATAGGACTCAGGGCGGTTTACAGGGCAATTAAAACCATACAATACAAAAGTTAAAATAAATTTAAAACAATTAATTAAATTTAAAGCCCAAAAGTTAAAAAATTAAAACTTTAAAACCCAGTTAAAAACCCCTCAGTCTAGGCCAGACAGCTCAAAGAGCCAAGTTTTTAGGTCCGGGCGAAATGAGCGGAGGTCGGAGACAGTCCTGAGTTCCACAGGAAGTTGGTTCCAAAGGGCAGGCCACAGAGAAGGCCCTCCCTCTGGGAGTCATCCGCTGGCAATCCTTCACCAGCAGTACCCTAAGAAGGCCCTCCCTGTGGGAGTGCACAGGATGATGGGGAGTTGATGCCGGCAGCAAGTGTTCCCTCAGATAATCCGTCCCCAAGCCATTTAGGGCTTTATAGGTCATCACCAGCACCTTGAATCTCACCTGGAGGGCAACTGAAAGCCAATGCAGCTCGCGGAGAAGAGGTATTACATGGGAGTATCGGGGGACTCCCATCACAACTCACGCGGCTGCATTCTGTACCAGCTGAAGCCTCTGAGTGGTCCTTAAGGGCAGCCCCATGTAGAGAGCATTGCAGTAGTCTAGGCGGGAGGTCACGAGTGCATGGGTGACTGTGCGTCAGGCATCTCGGTCCAGATAGGGCCACAACTGGCGCACCAGGCGAACCTGGGCAAAAGCCCCCCTGGCCACGGGTCCTATATGATCTTCAAAACTGAGCCGTGAATCCAGGAGGACGCCCAAGTTGCGAGCCCTATCAACGAGGGGTAACCTCACCCCCCCATCATTAGTGATGGAACAAACTGGTTAACCCGAGATGCCGGTATGCACAGCCACTCAGTCTTGGCAGGATTGAGACGAAGCCTGTTTCTCCCCATCCAAACCCGGACCGCCTCCAGGCAACGGGACATCACGTCGAGGGCATCACTGGGTTGGTTCAGGGTGGAAAGAAAAAGTTGGGTATCATCAGCATACTGATGATACCCCACCCCGAAACCATGAATGAGCTCGCCCAGTGGCTTCATATAGATGTTGAACAGGAGGGGAGAGAGGACCGACCCCTGAGGGACTCCACAAACGAGAGACCTCGAGGCCGACCTCTGCCCTCCTGTCAACACCGACTGCGAACGGCCCAGGAGATAGGAGGAGAACCACTGTAAAACATTGCCTCACACTCCCAGCCCTCTGAGATGTCGCAGTAGGATACCATGGTCGATGGTATCAAAAACCGCTGAGAGGTCTAATAGGACTAGGACAGAGGAACATCCCCTGTCCCGAGCTCGCCAGAGATCATTCACCAGCGCGACCAATGCCGTCTCCGTGCTGTACCTGGGCCTGAAACCCGATTGGTATGGGTCAAGATAATCAGTTTCCTCCAGGAACAGAGGAAGCTGATGCGCCACCACACTCTCAACAACCTTCGCTAAAAAGCGAAGGTTGGAGACTGGACGATAGTTATTCAAAATCGCCAGGTCCAGGACAGGCCTCTTGAGAAGGGGCTTCACCACCACCTCCTTCAAGGCGGCGGGGAATACACCCTCCCTCAAAGAAGCAGTTATTACAAAGAAGCAGTTATTACAGTTATTATGAAGCAGCATATAAGTGTAAATGCTATTCCTAGTGCGATATGGGCTGTTAGAGTTTATCTGAGCAAGATTATATTGCCTAATATACAAGTAGTTAGTGAAGACAAACTGGATACTTTTCAGTTGTGTTGGACCCATTACTAATGAACCTGCCATGATTCCTAATTCTACTGATGGCTACTAAACAAGGTCTGAAACCTTTGCTAAGGTATGGATTGTTTGTTTATCACTGAATAATGGAAACATTTCAAATTGATCCGTCAACCTGTTTACCAATCAAACATGGTGTAGAGAATTTCTTACACAAGATCATGTAAGATTATTTGTTTATGAAAATCTCCCAAAATATAGCATGCTTGGGAGACCTGGAATAAGGTTAGAGGTACCCTGAGATATTGCAAAATATTTTGCATGTACACCTAGGGATCTGAAAGGCTGTGGATTTTTGTAATAAGCCATAATGGAATTTGGTTTTGGCTTAACCTATGAACCCAGCCACTGTGATTTGTACAGTGTGGTTTATGGCTTATTATAGTGTGTGACTCAACCAAATATGGTCTATTCAGTGATCTATATTTAACTAAAACATGGCTTAGCACAGTGCAGGGGATAGTCAGTAAAATGGATCGTAGCAGTTAGGGAATTATTAGGGAATTATGATCAGCTCGTATTTAGGGCATACATACATAATGGTGACTGTTCTACAAATAATAAATATAATATAAATAAACCCTTCTGGAACAGGAACAAAGGAAATTAGCCTACTGCTGCAGGAATCCTTTACTGCAGTGGTAGAAAAGAGATTCCAGTCGGAAGACGAATTGGCTCAGAGACTAGTTTGTTTTAGTACATATACAATAGCACAGAATAAGGATAAAGGGGGAGGATTATTATGTGACATAAAAAGTAAATTGCGATGAATAATAATCAAGGTTGGGTGAGAGCGGCAGTATTCATACAACATGCAAAGGAAAAGAAAGGGGAAGTATTGGAACTTGGAAAGCTGGTAAGATTGAGAGAGTGAAAGAGAGAAGGATTGTATCATTTCGTTCCAATTTGTCACAAGACCAAACAGGAATCTTCAATAGCAAAATAAATCTGAAAGAAGGGAGGAGGAGCAGGCTTTCACTGCTTCAAATATGGACCGAAGGAAGAAGGGTGACTAAAAGTTCCACTGGTTGGTCAGTTTATGTGCTGGCAAACAAGGCAAGGACATGCATCATATTGTCTTCTTCCTGTGGCCATGGCATCAACTAGAGCAGGGCTTTTCAACCTTGTCAGAGATTGTACCACTTTTAGGACAGGACAATATTCGAGTACCACCAGTGCTTAGCAAAGTGCCAAAACTTGATGACTAAAAAAAAGGGGGGGTTGACTTTTACTGGTTAGATTCGTTTGTTGTTATAGAAATCGCTAGTTTATAATATTATGGAAAAGAAAAAAGTTGAGGTTCAATATTAATGCTTCCTGGTACTGCAACAGAGGAAGTCAGAAGTCAAAGCCTTTTCTTGTTCCCTTCTCCTCCTCCTCACTTTTTCCCACCTTTTTCCTCCCCACTGTGTCTTGCTATTTCCTTTTGTATTTGATTCCATAATCTAATAAAATGTTATAAATTGTAAAAAAAAAATTAAAAAAGAAAAAAGTACCAGTTTTAATTTCTTTGGTGGTGGTTCATTTGCTGAATCACTTTCCCTTTACGCTGACAAATGTGTGATGAATTTCTCAATATTTATTAAAATGCACCGCTACCTTGATGGTCAGTTGGTTGGTCAGCCCTTCTTCCTCTCTTCCTCTCCTCTCTTTTTCTCCTCATCCTTCGCTCGCAAAAGCCCCCCTTTCTGCCTCTCTCTCTCTCTCTCTCTCACACACACACACACACAATTCCCCCCAGTGGTGGGATTCAAATATGTGAACAACCGGTTCTCTGTGTGGATGCCGCTTCCAGAAGTCCATTCAGGGCTTGGGCAACAAAAAATTAGCTACCAGTTCTGCCGAACTGGCGCCAAGTATTTGAATCCCACCACTGCTTTCCCCCAAAAGTCTTTCCTCTCTGTCTCTGACACACACACCTCCCCAAAAGCCTTTCTCTCATCACTTCTCTGACAAAAGACTTTTCTCTTCCGAATCTTTCTCTGGAATCTATCTCTCTCTCCCTCTCCCCCCAAAACTGCCTCCTTTTATAGCCTCTCCTGTCTCCGCCCTCCTCCTCCTTTGTCTTTAGGGTGTGCCAGAAGTGCCGATCCTGGGGCCTTAGTCTAGGCCCAGCAGCCCTGTAGTTCCTGATGGCAAGTCCTGTGCTGTGCCACTTTAACTCGTTCCCTCCCCCCCGCTACACTTGGTTAGACAGAGTCTTATACTACCTGCCAAGTGCCAATGTACCACCGGTGGTAGGCACACCACCAGTTGAAAAGCCCTGAACTAGAGTGCCATGATACCTGATTATCCTCTCCATTGATTTGACAAGTTTCTTGCTGACCTTTTTGCTGAAATAGACCAAGCTTACTGGGGCCAAGAGACTAGATTTTTTTGGTTCTCCTGATTCATCTAGACTAGCTGTGTTCAAAAGAATGTACCAAAGCAAGAAGCAAATATTACAAGTTATATTACAAGTTTAATGAAGAGAAGGATTAGGGGTGACATAATAACAGTGTTCCAATATCTCAGGAGTTGTCACAAAGAAGAGGGAGTCAAGCTATTCTCCAAAGCGCCCGAAGGCAGGACAAGAAGCAATAGATGCAAACTAATCAAAGAGAGAAGCAACCTAGAACTAAGGAGAAATTTCCTGACAGTTAGAACAATTAATCAGTGGAACAACTTGTCTCTAGTTGTGGATGTTGCAACACTGGAAGTTTTTAAGAAGAGATTGGACAACCATTTGTCTGAAATGGGATAGGGTTTCTTGCCTGAGCAGGGGGTTGAACTAGAAGACCTCAAAGGTCTCTTTCAACTCTATTATTATTATTATTATTATTATTATTATTATTATTATTATTATTATTATTATTATTATTATTATAGTTAAAATGGAAGGCATTGTTTAGGTCATTATTATTATTATCTACCTTTGCGTTTGCTTTTAAAATAGTTGTTCAAGTGTGTGATGACAGCAAACACTGCACAGAAAGGAGTTTAACTGCAAATCCCACAAGCTGCTTTTGACCTTGAGAATATGCCACCAATGGCCACAATAATTGTTAATCCCAATCCATAGGAATGGATGCGTGTACACCTGGGAATCTGTGCACACACGCACACCCTCCAGATCTACCAGATTGCAGAACATAAATACAGATTATCTGTTATGTACATTGAAATATGTATACAACCAAAATTAATTAAAATATTCTTGTTAATGCATAACCTTATACCTTCTCAAGTAAAACTCTGTAATTACTAATCAAAGAAATTCCAGACAATAGTTAGGTTGTCCAAGCAGCTTGGAAGCTGAAGTCCCAATGAATCTATAAGGCACTAGGATGGGAAACACTTAGCAGTAGTACCCTGGTAGCCAACAAACTCTTCCTGAAAATCTAAAAGCTGGAACTGTCATTTCAAAGGCCAAAGTGCAGAAAAAGAAATATTGCAAGTAGCAAATGATAATATTTCAACTGCTTTTTAATCTCCAATTCAACAATGTTTTCCCCAGGTTCACTGGGGGGGTGCTAAGGGTGGGGGAGAGGAACACCAGGAATTTCAGTGCTTGAAGCCCATTATGAATGGATACAGTAGTCAGTATTGTTCCATCTCATAAGTTAGCTCATACATGATTACTTAAATATATAGAGAACAAAACATTCTTGACCAAATAGTAGTAAAAACCAGTGATTTTTTTTACTTATCTGGGTACTTGATGACCTACAAAGCAGCACAGAAAGAAATAGTGTGGTACTAGGTCTGTTAGAAAGTGAACGCTTCCAAGTTCCAAATTGTTGCTGAAAAGTACAGGGCAAACAGGCGGAATGATTGACAGTCTCTCTGAATACTTTAACTATGATGCTGAGAGTTCATCATTCATGCTGAGCCTGAAATGTAAGTACAGTATTAACTAATACGAATGTCTTCAGAACCTCAGAGCATGTTTTTTTGTGGTTTGTTGGCTTTTGGAAACTTTGGTCTCCTGTCAAAACTCTATCCGTTCGGTTTATGGTAAATGGCAAAGTTCCAGTTCTATGGAAAATTAGATATTGGAAGAAAAGATCTGAGCCCAAGAGAAAACTTGTAGCTCCTACTTATGCAAATTATCAAATAATATAGATGGGGTTTTGTTTTTTCAGATACAAAGTACAGACTAATATGACATTTGCAGAGAATTTGTCCCTCCTCTCTAGGGACAACTTCGTTACACTTTACCTAGGCTGATGTCATGCATCCTGTTATTAAAGGTTTCGTTGCAAATAACATCTGCTTTCATTGTTCAAAAACAAAGGAATATCAGCATGATGGTAGTAGGATAGGAAGATATAGTGCTGAGTATAACATCTCTGAATTACAGGTTTAAAAGGCATTTTAAAGACTGCATTTAAAATTATGTAAAAAACTACTATGCATTCTTATAACAATCAGTATGTCCAGTACATTGAAGAGCGAAGCCATGGGAAGGAAGAGAGATTAAAATAGCTGATTTTGCCTGTAGCCTGTCATAGAATGGCTACTCATGCAGGTGGGCTATGGCATAGTTCTTTGCAAGAAATTCATATTGTATGGGGCAGGGAGGCGGGTATCTTTTTTCATCTCTTGATGTTTGGGGATCTGCAAAGCCATAAAATCAAATAAGACTTGGTGAAAATAAGTACCTTCTCTATTGCATCTGGAATAGATGGAATATCTTCTCCATTTTACTATCCCCAGTTTGCAATGGGCAAGAAGAGGTGGAAAGTGGAGAGTCACATTCGAGAGGAGCAATTGCATTTGTGCATATGTATTGCCTATTACAGAGTGAGCGCCTGGTACTCGTCCCAGCTTCTGCCAACCTAGCAGTTCGAAAGCATGTAAAAATGCAAGTAGAAAAATAGGGACCACTACGGTGGGAAGGTAACAGCATTCCGTGCGCCTTTGGTGTCTAGTCATGCTGGCCACATGACCACGGAGACGTCCTCGGACAAGCGCTGGCTCTTCAGCTTTGAAACAGAAATGAGCACCGGCCCCTAGAGTTGGAAACGACTAGCACGCATGTGCGGGGGAACCTTTACCTTTAACTTTTTTATTGCATCTATTCCCCACCTTTGCTCTGAGAACCTAAGGTGGCTGACAAGAGGGTCTACCCTAACCATAACCATGTGAATCACCTAGTCCTAGTAAATTAATAAGTCAAGTGGGGACATGAACCTCGGTCTCGTTGGTTCAGCTTCAACCTTTATCCACTATCACTCCTTTTTCTGCCTGGCAATGCTACTGACTGTCATTTTCTGATGGCTATGACTTTCATTTCTAAAACCCTTGACAGGTAACACTAATATTGCTCTGCAGGGAAATGGAGACCATTGGAGAACAGTGGTGAGTTTTGACACTCTCCAATGTTCTCTCCATGCACCCAAAATTCAGCAGGCTTTTTTTTTTGATCCACTTAACTGTCACATGAAATTTGAGCATTGAGAAATTTGGTTCAACCCTAGTTAGAATCAGCTGTCAACAGATCGCTTCCCTTTCTTCATCCTTTGGTATGATTTACTATTCTGAAATTATATTAAGGGTGACATTAAGTCCATTCTGGTGCTCTGGAAAGTGCAAAGGTCGGTCACTGGGGGAAGCACATAATTATCAGAATCACAGATGGCCGAGAGAGTTCAAAGTGCTTCTTTGAAGCTAGTATAGTGCTGCAAGGAAGTCTCCCATAGGCCCCAAAGTTTTGAGTGCTCCATAGCTTTGCTTATGAATAATACCCATAATCCACTGCCATGTTTTAAAATTTTCACAGATAGCAGATACTTCACTCACAGAGAGAGTCAGATATGTTTGTGAATATTCATATTAGCCAGATTTATTTGCTGCCTTTCATTTAAAAGCTCACGAGACATATACAATATTCTCTACTTTCTTTTTTTCTCTCCTTCAAACAATATATACATATATTAGAAAGAATTATCAGAAAGCAATATACAATCTTTAGTATAGAAGATCTATCAGTGGTATCTTTTTTGCAAACTCTGAACAAATCTCTCCCTGGGTCCCTTGTTTTGTCACAGGTTGCCTTCATATTTATTTAGTAATACAAAATGTGGTAATAAAAAGCTATTTCTTATTTATTTATTAAATTTACACACTACCCATCTCACTGCCACTGCAGTCCTTTCTAAGGCAAGATCAGAAAGGGCAATTTGGGCAATATTTTAAAATGCATTAATAGTGGTCTTACTTTACTGATTAAATTTATATAGCCATCAACTCATTGCATGACTCTGGGCAGCCTACAAGGTTCCCCCCCAAAGTACAAAACAACCAAAAAATACCCACAAAAATCATTAAAACATTAAAATCAATAAAATCAAAGCCATAAAAAACGTAAGATGCAAGACAGCACCATTCATTTCCTCAAAAGCACAACCATTTAGCAGACTCTCAACAATGTCACCAGATCTCCAGGCCAGATGGCAAAGCCATAGCTTCAGGCTCTTCCATAAGGACAGCAAGGGCAGAGCCAATCTCATCTCAAGAGGGATGATCATCAGATGGACTTCATGGATTAGACCAAAGGTCCCCAACCTTTTGGGCACCAGGGACCGGTTCTGTGGAGAGAGATTTTTCCATAGACTGGAGGGTGCGTAGTTTTGTGTGTTGCCTGCATCCTGCAGATGGGGTTTTGCTTGCTTATGCAGACCGGTTGCTGGCATGCTGCAGCCCGGTACTGGTCCACGGCCTGGGGTTTGGCCACCCGTGGATTAGACCATAAAGAAGGCAGGAGCTTGGTTACTTCTATAACTATTATCATGAGGGCAAGTGATATTTTTGAGCCACTAGCTTGCCAGAGCTACTCTCAACGTGTCAGTCATTAGGGCCAGAGGGGATGACATTCAAAAATGTCTGCTGGAGTGTTGCATTAACATCCATTTACCAGATACTGATGAGTGAAAGTACTCCTTGCCATCCCTTCTAGCCCTCCAGAATATTCTCTATGACCCCTGCTTAGCATTCACATTTCTTCTGAACATATAGGCAGATTTCTTCATAAACCATTCCCATTTTCATTTTCTAAGAATATTTATGGGCATCTATAGCTTTTAAAGCTTTTCCTTTAGAGTGAAAAAATACTTTAAAAAACAGAAGGCGCACACAATCATCAGGCATAAAGGGAGACTGTTAGTATTTTAGTGCCCATGTTGCCTATCCCTCTCCTTGTAATAAGAGGAATTTTGTACTGTACCAACAAAGCCTAGATTTCTCTTGATCCTTTAGGTGTGCAAGTCAAGGCAAATTCCCTTGGCCATATTCCCAGAGAATAAATATTAATCTTTAGTGTTAACGTGAGTTGTAGATTACATTCAAAGAGACTACAACATTGCAATGCTGTACACTTTGAACAACAATATCTATTCTGAGAAGTATTATGCATCTCAGGTGGGGTCTGAAAAAAAGACTAGATTCTCCACTCCCTTCAAAAAAGAACCTTTAAAATAGGAGGGCCCTATTTGCACAGAGTAAGGTATTGTAGATGATTTCCCCTAACTTCTGAAGATAGCTAGATGTTAACCTATTTTTAATCTTTAAACCTCAGAACCAAAACTTTGAACTTTACCTGGAAACTTATTGGCATGGCAACCAGTACAGGACCTGCAGCTCCCTATAACATGCCAAAGTATTTTGTAATCTCCAGCATGTGGACACTTGCACATTGCAGCCACTGTAGGTTCCAAACATTTCACAAAGCAGCCCCGTGTGGTACGCATTGCCATAATTTCTTTTGATGGTGATGAGAGCATGAGATACCATTGCCATGTTCCCTCAATCCCATATGACAACAGCTGTTATATTGTATGTCCAAGATTGTCTCTGTCCATGGTCTCCAGCAGTCCAACAGCAGTAGCAATGAATTCAGGAGGAAACCCAAGTCACAGGAGAAATGGCTTTCCTCTTGTTAGGCTTTGATTTCAGCTTGTTTCATCCTATCCAGACTCCTAGAGCTTTCAGGTGACAGATCAAGATGTTCATGGTATCTCAGAAGAAACATAGAGCTAAATACCACCAGTGTTCTGATGTTAAAAAAAAGGTAAAGGTTCCCCCGCACATACGTGCTAGTCGTTTCCGACTCTAGGGGCCGGTGCTCATCTCCGTTTCAAAGCCGAAGAGCCAGCGCTTGTCCGAGGACGTCTCCGTGGTCATGTGGCCAGCATGACTAGACGCCAAAGGAGCACGGAACGCTGTTACCTTCCACCGGAGTGGTCCCTATTTTTCTACTTGCATTTTTACGTGCTTTCGAACTGCTAGGTTGGCAGAAGCTGGGACGAGTAACAGGCGCTCACTCTGTTACGCGGCACTCGGGATTCGACCCACCAAACTGCCGACCTTCTGATCGACAAGCTCAGCGTCCTAACCGATTTCAGCTTGTTTCATCCTATCCAGACTCCTAGAGCTTTCAGGTGACAGATCAAGATGTTCATGGTATCTCAGAAGAAACATAGAGCTAAATACCACCAGTGTTCTGATGTTATCTCATCCTAAATTGACAGATAATGCCTCCCCTCCCCAAGCAGGATCGTGTAAAT
The DNA here is from genome assembly GCF_947247035.1 of Vipera ursinii. Taxonomy (NCBI): domain Eukaryota; kingdom Metazoa; phylum Chordata; class Lepidosauria; order Squamata; family Viperidae; genus Vipera; species Vipera ursinii. Next base: position 158,228,698 of record NC_139512.1, on the reverse strand, counting down.
ATTAAAACCTATGGAAGAGAATGTAATCCTGAAGGACGCCACATGGAAGTGATTGTTGCAACAACTTTTCTTCTCCTCTGCCCTTGATTGGAACTTCTTGTTTAGGAAGGACTGGAAATATCAAAAATAGTATTCGCAACCTTCACAAGTGATCAGTAATGGATGGAGTGCCCCCATGGAGGTTCTGAGAAAGGATAATCTACCACAGCAACCAATGCTGCCTCAGGTCCAGATCATGACTGAAAGGGTTCTGTTTCCTCTAAGGCACTCTGCAGCAGACCATCTTGTGATGGGAAAAACTACAATTGTCATTAGCGAGGAGAATTTCTGTGATAAAAATGGATGTTCTTCCTAGAATTATGCTTGTTTCAGATAATGCCCGTTTTGACAAATGATGTAGCATTTAAACAGGGACAGGAGGATTTACTTAAATTTGTGTGGCATGGAAAGCAATCTTAAGTTAAATATAAGGTGTTACCAGATGCAAAGGAAAAAAGGAGGATTGGGTCTATCTGATCTGAAACTGTATTTTGCAGCTTGCTGATTATTTTGGGTGAAAGAGTGGGTGCTGCTGAGAAATAGAAGGAATTAAAAGATTATGATCTGGGTGGCATAGATATTTATGATATGAGGGTGAAGGTTCATTCTTCGAGCTTGTGGGTTGGTTTCTGAATGTTTCATTACCAAGCTGCTGTAGGTAACACCTTCAGCAGAGTTAAGTGGATGTCAGCGTCAGTGTTCTGTTTATATGGGCTTCAGGTGTGGTTGCGTCAAGTGAGGGTCTGTGATGGGTCGTATGATGGGCCAGGTGTGAGCCATCAGTGAGTTTTGTGATGGGTCTTGTGATGGAGAGATTACCTCAGGTCCAAGGTCATTGGAAAGTGAACTGCTGGCGGGGGTGGGTGGGGCTTGGGTGGGTTGGTTGAGGGTCAGTGCTATCTCTGGTTGGCCATGTGGTTGACTTGAAGAGTTATTTTGTAACTATAGAATAAATTTATTTATTTATTTATTTATTTATTTAATTTATATACCGCCCTTCTCCCTAGGGACTCAGGGCGGTGAACAGGGCAATACATAAAAAACTAGATACAAAAATTAAGATTATTAAAACATAATTAAACAATGCCCATAAAATTAATACAAATTTAAGATTAAAATTCATTAATTAAAAATCCCACCCCGTCCTATCAGGCCAGGCCAGCTTGTTTAAAGAGATGGGTTTTAATGTACTGTATAATTGTTATAATAATTAATGTGATTAAAGACTGCACAGATCTACTAAAGCGGGGAATATATTGTAAAGGATATAATATATATATAAATAAAATGTGCAAAATCCTATGAGATCACCCAAATTTCACAAGCTCTAACATTTTCATGATTTTTTTTCAGGTAACTTTTAATATTTTTGATAGATTGATAAATAGATAGAAACATGGTCTGATGTGGACTAAAATTCTGGTTTAACCACTCTACTTTCATGGCAGAATGGAACATTTTTAAGGCATGATGTCTTTTTTTTCCAAATAAAGTTTAATTACAGCAGATATTCACCTGAGCTGGAATCATATTAAACAAAATTAAACAGTTAAACCTAGGGCATTGTGATGATTTCATATTCTTGTCTAGACATACAGCATTAATGAAGTAAAAGTGAACTATCAAAAAGAAGTTTAAACAAGAAAACTGGTTATTTTAGCGAAGGTAAGGAACAGTGGCAAGAGGGAATTACACTTGCAGCATTAAAAAAAAGTCCTTGAGAAAATAACAGGTTTGTTGGTAGTCTGACTAGTAGCCTGAAAGTTTTGAAAAGTTTACATTTTGAAAACAAGAGATAGTTTGTCTATAAAATGTATAAACAAAAGAAATAAATATTTTTTCTGGTTTAGCATGTATTTTTATATACCAGATCTGCTCCAGTCTGTGGCACTCCACACAAGGCTAAAAGAACAGCTGGTTAAAATCCTGGGTAGACTCTGAAAAGTAAACAAAATATATATGTAGTGATATACAGTAACTTCCTTTCTATGCAAATTAATAGCCATTTTATAAACGCTTATGGAACACACCAAGAAGTGAAAGTGGCCAGGCTAAAGGAGAATGAATATAAACCAACATAACTGGATTTTCCAAATTAAGAAAGGCTGAATTTAATTTATTCTGCTTTTTCCTTAGAGCATATTTTGGATACATGTTAAATGTTTTAAATTATAAGGAAAATCCACAGTTAAGACTGCACGTTGTGGTTTAGAAAAACAATTGTATTCTGACTCCAACCGTTGTTTAATGATGTATCCCCTTGCTGAGACCCCTGTGCCTGGCCTGTGTAAGTGGATACAATCACTGCTGACAGTGTTGCCAGATAGCTGAACTCATGAAATTACCTTTTTATCATCCACGAGGATCTTTATTTGCATTCAGAGAAGATTACAGCAGACAAGATGTAGTAGATGATGAAATGGATGGTATTTCAAGGTCAAAGACAGTAATGGTCCTACCATGAGAGCAGACCGCATGTGAATGGTGCCCAGGAAGTGATAGAACATTCAGGGTTAAGAAGAAGGAGGAAGTACGTCACAAAATGGGAGGGATTGGCTGAATAGATTAACATAAATGTTATAGTTCCCAAATGACCACATAGTGGCAGCACAATATGCACTGCATAATACTTTATAGCTGATGTAACAACACAAATTGTGATCAGCTTTTCATCGCATTTTGGCTTACAATTGTACAGTATTAGCAGTGCTTTTTTTCTAAAAAAAAAAAGGTGCTGGAACTCTCATCTTGGCAGGCACAGGAGGCAGGGGGGCAGGGGGGGCGGCGTTGCTGCAGTCACATGTGGAAGGGGTGTTGGTGGCGGGCTGCCCCCTGGGGCCAGAACCAGCATGGCTGGTGCTGTGGGAGAAGCGGGGCCCGCTCTATATTGCGGGGCTGCGCGGGGAAGGTGATGGAGGTGGTGTGGGCCAGGCGATGCAGAGCGGCCACTTAGGTATGCAGGGCAAGGCGATGGTGGCACAGGTCCAGCACCAGGTAGGCCACCAGCCTGGCTGACATGGGTGAGCACAAGGAAGGAGTGCACATGGACTCCGCAGAACCCACCTACCACTCCTTGTCCTCTCTTACTTACCTAGTTGAGATGGTGTAGTTGGGCAGCAGGGAGGGATGCAAAGTTCCTGCCAACTCGCCTTCACTGCAGACAACTTGCCGGTATAACGTTTGCCGGCCAGGTCTTTTGGCATGCTCAGCAGCAATTCCTATTGGCTTTCGAAAGCCAATACGCTTTTGAAAGCCAATAGAGGGAGTAGCATAGCTTGTGCAAAAGTTTTTTTGTGTGTGTGTGCAAAAAAGGGTGCCCGAACGCCATTCTGAGCGTGCTATGAGAAAAAAAGCTCTGCTTTTATGTTTTAATCCTATGATTTTAAAAATATTCTAAGTTGCCCCAAACTTCACCATGTGGATTGCGTACAAATATTATATAATTGGTAAATAAAGGTAGAACATATGTTAAATATACATCAAATGATAATATGCTTCCCTACAAAGTCAATTCTTGCTCAATGACAGACCAAGGAGCTAATTTGGAAAGGCAAGAGGAAAATCTAGAAGAGGTCTGTGCAACTTGTAGAAGGGAAAGGCCCAAACTGATAAATTAAAAATCTTTGTGGTCTGCAAAGGAATGCTGGTGGGCTAATCAATGATTTGATGACTAGAAGAGCATCTACAGTGTTGGAGTTCGTGGTCATGGTAAGCCATGGAGGCACTAGGCAACATGACTTTCAGGGCAGTGGTGGTGATTTTATTACTTTGTTTTTTAAGTCTGTGCTCTGTCCAAGGGTGCTTGGTAGGCTGCATGTACAGGCCTGGTCTAGAATTTATTTTGGAGCATTCAACTATCTAGAGCAAGCATGTCAAACTCATTTTGTTTGAGGCAACTTCTTATATAAAAGAATTGCCATTAATTTGTTTTAATAAAATAATTTAAATCAATATTTCACTTGATTTCAAATTAAATGAGTTATATTGGTTGACAATGAGATTTGTTTTTAGTACAATTGCCAAATGCAATATTAGGAATATGTGTGCACTAATTATTTCAACACCAATACATTTTAACAACATATTCTATTTGTAAATGAATGCAAATGCAAATTATACAATTTTTGTGCAAAAATAAAACAAAATAACAAATTTAAGAGCTGTTATCATTAGTTAGGTAAAGTTATCCTTAGATAAAAAATAATTCCATCATCTAAAACTTTGTTATACTGTATTTAATGAACAGATGCTTTGGGATTAAAAAAAAGACTGATTACATTTGATTGTGTATCACCATGGCATTAAAACAAAATTCAAACAGCGTATGAAAAATAAAGGTTCCCTAAATGTCTGCTGGCTATATCTATACATTTTCCTTGATAGCACTCTATTGCCTTCTTTTTAGCCTTTTTTTCAACTTCTCAGCTTAAAAAAGGCAAGACACCGGGAGCTCAAAGTTACAGAGACTGTTTAAGCAGGTTGCTAAGCAACCTGCTCACACTCGGCCCTTCTTACCCTCCCACTTTTAAATTAGCCTGTACAGATCGCATTTCTTCGATTTGAGCCATCTGAAGGCCTGTTGCTGTGATGCATTCTGCTGCTCTGCAACCTGGCTGCCTAAGGAGAATTTGGCTGACCGGAACAGTTTCCTTCAGCTTTTTTTTTGTGTGTGTGTGCAAAGAAAGGTGCTGGAACACCGTTCTGAACGTTCTATGGGAAAAAAAGCTCTGGATATATCACATATAATTGAAGGTTGTAATTAGTTGCATGTGCACGTTCAGCAACTGTGATGTATTTGTGCTGGCATTTCTAGGCCTCTTTCCAACCACATCCAGAAAAATTTGTAACAAACATTGGAATTCTTAAGGCCATGTTTCGTATTTCCCAGCAATCTGTTACTGGAAGGAAAAAGCAATCCCTGCTGTGTTACTGATCCCAGAGAAGCATTTGCATGTATGCAGGTATCCTTAGGGTGCCATAGTTGTGGATGAGAAATATTGGTTGCAAAGTTGGCATTTCTGCATGTAATACAGATATTTTGGACTTATTTTTGTTTCTTTGAATGTTTGATATTCAGTCCAAACAGTAAAAGTAAAGTCCAAATTAAGAATATTTCATTCTTAAGAATTGTTTAATTTAAAGTGGTTTAGTTGTAATAGATGGTTAGATTCAAAATAGTTTTCAAGAGTGTGTACACAAGATACTATTTTTTCTAGCATCAGCTAAATTAGACATATTACATTGAGAAAAATGTTTCTCATTTCTTTCCTATTACCTTTATTGATTTCATTGCAGAGATGTTAACATAGGAAATAGATTATTTTTTATCTAATTTTACCTTCCAAAAGACAGAAGATGAAAAATGTGAGGTTCTTTCCTGTTGGCTTTTTTGAATTAGCTGTTTTAGATTCTAAAAGTTAAGTTCCTAAAGAAGTAACTCTGTAAATAATTTAATGTGCTCCTCTAGTGCAGGCTCTTTTATGACTTAAGGACTTCAACTCCCAGAATTCCTGAACCAGCATGGCTCAGCTTGGAAACCTCTCTCTTTCCCCTCAGCATGGCTGGCTCAGGATTTCTGAGAGTTGAAGTCCACGAGTCATAAAAAAGGGCCAAGATTGCCTAGCCCTGCAATAGGCTTTCAGAGGGAGCTTTTCTTTTTGCAAAAAAAGGTGCCGGAACGCCGTTCTGAGGCGTTCTATGAGAAAAAAAGCCCTGAATATTAGTCATTGCTTCATACTGTCTTATTAAAAATAGATGTGACTACATTTTTAGGTTTTATTTTCATTCTTGCACTAAATCGCCATAATAGGATCTGGTAGAACTTGAACTACAGTTGCTGTTATGTACTGGGCTTGTGGTGATACACCACATGCGTTGCTGGAGCAGCCAATGGCTCTCCAGCAACCTAGACTGGCTGTCTCCGGTCCTGCAATTGGCTAGACCCAGGCGGCAAGAGTGGGTTCAAACCCATTGGCTGCTGCCTAGGGGCTAGACTATATATTGTGGCTGGTTGCAGCCCAAGTTTCAGTACAGTTCCAGCAAGAATAAAGTATGAGTTATCCTGTACTCAGCCTTGTGTCGTCATTCCTGCACCCAAGAGCCCACGACTTAACAGTTGCTATGATAGTTTTAAATTATAACCTTCAGGTCTGACTGGAGTATAATCTATAATTACAGACCTAGTTTAAGCATACAGAAATTGTGGTCTAATTGTATATAAGGAGAAATTCTGTTGCCTTTCAATTGACTAAGCAATCTACAATTGAAACTTGATACCACTCCAACCAGTAAGCTTTGCTTAAATCCCAAACACTTCCTTTTATTATATATGATACAAAAGAGCATGCTTCTTTTTAATTGTTTACACCTATTTGTGCAAACAATTAGAGAAGTTAAAATTTGGAAAAAAAACTTTTTCAGGCAGGTTTCTTCCTTCTTATAGCTTTTCTAAAGCTATAAGTATGTAGAAATGCACTATTATTTCAGAGGGATTGGTTTGTCTATAAAATCTTTAAGAGATAGAAGAATAATGCAAAAATGTAGGACATAAACATAGGTAATCTAGTAGATTTAAAGTTATTATATTAAATTTCAATAAATTATAATTTAAATATAAGTAAATTAAAATAGAACTTCATATTTATCTGTTATCCCCATGCCTTTACATTAACTGGAAAATGGGAGCATGTTTAATTCCTTAGTGAGTGATATTTTCTTATATATTCATAAAAGAAAGAAAAACAAGGAGGGAGAATCTATGGTCCTAATCATGTTGCTGAATAACTGTTCTAGGGCCCTTAGTGCTAGCTGCAAAAAGCTAGGAAGTAGAGTTGGAGCAACAACTCAAGGACCCTAGATATCTCTCCATTGGAACAGAAAATCTTTTGGGTTGGATTAAACGTAACATCATGCACTACAATTAATGGACTAAATCTCAATTGGCCAGATTCATGCAACACGTTAAGCCATATATCATGACGTAGAGACCACAATGATTAAGTTCAAACAAAATACCAACTGCAATATATTAAACCAACTGCAAACAAACCACAACGTGTTGGTTAGTTTCAGGCATCTCTTCAACTTAAAACTTGGTTTAGTTTTGACTTAGCTGAACTCAAATACTGTGCTTTGTCCAACAAACTTATTAAAATACACCAGGGGTGTCAAACTCAATTTCATTGAGGGCCGCATCAGCATTGCGGTTGCCCTCAGGGGGCCGGGTGGGCGTGGCCAGGGTGGGCATGGCCTACTGGGTGGGTGTGGCTAGAGTGCGTATGGCCTACTGGGTGGGCGTGGCCAGCTCTACATCGTTCGCATCAAGGGTGCCTATGGGGGCCTGGGCAGGAGTGGGACAGATCTGAGGGTCTCTGGCAGAAGGAGGGTCTCTGGGCCAGGGCCAAGGCAGTGGGGGCCATTCCCTCACTGTTTCCAGGATGGCTTCGCGGGCCGCATGAAACCACTTCGCGGGCCGGATCTGGCCCCCGGGCCTTGTGTTTGACATGTCTGAAATACACCATGACTTAGTATGTGAACCAAGCTTCCACCAGAACACAAAAGAATACTGTAAACTTTGGTGGACACAGTTTTAACACCAGCAGAAATAACAGAACAGAAACACAGAATTGGAAGGGACCTTGGAGGTCTTCTAGTCCAATCCCCTGCTCAAGCAGGAAACCCTGTACTATTTCAGAAAAAATGGTTGTCCAATCTCTTCTTAAAAATGTCCAGTGTTGGAACACCAACAATTTCTGGAGGCAAGTCATTCCACTGATTAATTGTTCTAACTGTCAGGAAAATTCTCCTTGATTCTAGGTTGATTCTCTCCAGCATTAAAACCCTCCTAGATTTGTATACTGATCCAATCCATTTATATACTTTCAAAATGAGACCTCTCAAGGATGCAGCTGATCTAATACAGTGTCTTAGCAGAGATTTGAACAATCTCTCTGAATATCCTTGAGGATCATCTTCTTTAATTTTGTATCTATACTGTGCTGCATAAGTGTCCTACAGTTCAACGTATCTTTAAATAAAAATGGGATGCTTTCAAAATAATACAAAAACATACCAAGATCTAATTGTAGCTTTTAATCTTTATTTTGTGAAAATTCAACAAAGGTAAAAAATTTTAAAAAATAACAGCTGTTACATTATTACAACACTAATGAGATTAATTATATATCTAACTAAAACAATCTTTATAACTCATTCAAATTAAGGTTGCAATTCTAAACTTTCTTATTAGGAAGAAAGCTTCATTGACTGCATAAAATAGGATTTTCTTCAGAATAAATGTGAATCTCACATTATCAGTCTCACATTAGATAAAGTAAATAACTTTATAAAAGTATGCACTCAGAGTGCTTATGGGAAGAGTAGGAGGTATGATATACAAGGAGCTCACCTCTTGGCATTTAACAATGCAATATATTTTTATTTGTTTGTGGTACTTATTGCTTTCTTTTCTATTACTTATTTATTCCAGTTATCTGAATCAAATGCCTCTTAAATATTGACTACTTAAGTGAAAGAATGATTTTTGTGGGAGGCAGTTTATTAAAAAATAAATTTCAGTGGGCATTTTAACAAATAAGATGTTCTTCAATTGTATAGCATATTGACAGCATATGACAGACATGTCAAACACAAGGCCCGGGGGCCAGATCTGGCCCGCGAAGTGGTTTCATGTGGCCCGCGAAGCCATCCTGGAAACAGTGAGGGAACGGCCCCCGCTGCCTTGGCCCTGGCCCAGAGACCCTCCTTCTGCCAGAGACCCTCAGATCTGTCCCACTCCTGCCCAGGCCCCCATAGGCACCCTTGATGCGAACGATGTAGAGCTGGCCACGCCCATCCAGTAGGCCATACGCACTCTAGCCACGCCCACCCAGGCCACACGCACCCGGCCCCCTGAGGGCAACCGCAATGCTGATGCGGCCCTCAATGAAATTGAGTTTGACACCCCTGGCATATGACATCATGTTTTCACCCCTTTATCTTTTAATTTTTGTTTTTGTTTGCATCCTTTTTTGATACAGAGTGCCAGAGAAGTGCAGATAAGAGCAACAAAGATGATTGGAAGACTGGAGGCTAAAACATATGAAGAAGGGTTGTAGGAATTGGGCATATATAGTTTAATGAAAAGAAGCACTAGGAGCGACATGATAGCAGTGTTCCAATGTCTAAGGGGTTGCTACAAAGAAGAGGTAGTTAACCTATTCTCCAAAGCACATGAAGTTAGGACAAGAAGTAATGGATGGAAACTAATCAAGGAGAGAACCAAGCTAGAACTAAGGATAAATTTCCTGACAGTTAGATCAATTAACCAGTGGAATGGTTTGCCTCCAAAAGTTGTGGGTATTCCATTCCTGGAGGTTTTTAAGAAGAAATTGAACAATTATTTGTCTGAAATTGGTATAGGGCTTCCTGCTTGAGCAGGGGGTTGGACTAGAAGACCTCCAAGGTCCCTTCCAACTCTGTTATTCTATTTTGGTTATTTGAACTCTTAAGAAATATCAAGCTTTCTTAGTCTTATTAAAAATGTGGCAAAACAACCATATAGAAAACTGAAACTGACGCAACATACTCTTTAAAATACTGTATGTTCAGAACAAAGCACATAAAAGTTTATTATGAAGAAAAATCCCTCTTTTAGCCAGAAACTGAAAAATTCATTAAATACTAAGTAAGTTAAGTTTCTACATGTGCTAATTATTGCAGACTACTTTAAAAACTATTAAATAAGATTTAGGACAGAGGAAATGAAATACAATTTATTTCCAAAACAGAAGTTTGTCCATTTTAGCTGCCTGCTCAGGAATAGAGCAATATTGTATGCCATCTGTTATATATTCAGTGTTATATGTTAGTGTTATGGTTAAACTTGACAGCCAGCTGGGCAGCAGCTAGCAACAGTATGCTATTGGTCCGACCGTTTTTGGTGGGATCATTCAAGTATGTGGATTGGCCAGCGACTAGCCGGCAACTGTATATAAGAGCAGAGCTGTGAAGAGTTCCTTGTTCCAACCACAATAAACCTTCGTTCTAACACAGTGTCCTGTCATCTGTGTCTGACGGTCAGCCCACAATACACAACACCATCAGTCTCCTAATCTCAAGAATGTTTATGGCTCAGGAAGACTCTTGTTATTGTGTTCTTTTCCCAGTACCTACTGTATCAGTAAAATTTAGACTGCATTTTATGCATGATTATACATTGAGCAACGTCTTGTAGTTCTGAGGAGTTATCGTGATTATGACCTCAATGGAAAAAAACAGAATATTCAAACCAAGAGTTTAAATATTAGCTCCTATCTTGAGACCAAATATTTTGCTGTTTTTCATAGCTGTTTGCCTTGATATTTTTATTTTTATTTTTATTTTTATTCCATTTATATCCCGCCCTTCTCCGAAGACTCAGGGCGGCTTACAAGCTTAGCAGTAGCTTGTAAGCAGCAGTATGAAATTGGAGATAGATAACTAGCTTCCCTAGAGCATTATTGGCAGTTACTGCTTTCCAATTAGCATCTTCCAGATTTGATTCTACTGGCAATAAATTGAAAAACAGGAGAATGTGAGAAATTCCATATGACAGGACCTTAGTTTCACCCTCTTCAAGACTTTTCTCAGACTGCAATGTTGAAATATGTTCCCCAACCTTTGGAGTAAGATGAAGATGAGGGACAGCTCATTCATGAAGTCAGAGCTCAGATTTCCATGGTTTTACTACTTAAACAAGTGACAATGTTATACCTTACATTACCTCTTTCAGTATGGCTGACCCTAGATGCATTTTCCCACAATTCCTGTAATTGTCAGTCAGTACAGCTAGGCTACATATGAAAGAAAGTATATCAGATCTTATCATAGACATAGACAATATAGACAATTGTTTGTCCTCCATAGGCATGTGGATAGAGGAAAAAGAGAACATACTGTAAATTTATTGAATGGTGACATTTCTTGAGGTGTACACAACCTTACCCAACACATTTTCTCTAATTTTTCTCCATTAATATTCCTAATGTAGATACAAAATGTAAATTTATAAACACATTGACTTCAATACAATTTACTTTCAAATCAATGTGCTGTGATTGCAGTTATAAATTCAACTTGTTGTTGATATAAAAATGTGTTGGTGAAACTTTAAAAAAAAACTGGGGGAGGAAAGCAGGTGACAAATTCTGTGGAAATTTGGTCCAGATGAATTATTCCTTCTTCTTTGACAGAGACGTTACTAATGTATGTTGGTATTGTTTTAATTGTCGTTACCATTTTTCTATTTTTGTCATTTTTTAAAAAAAAAGATTTGCTATCTAGACCTGCTTGTACAATTGCTATGGCTTATAAATTAAACAGGTAACTAAATCTCAGTAAAAATATTTTATATAGTTTTTGCTTTAAAACATCTTAAGTTGTTCGCCCAGTATGCTGCTCTGAACTAGCAGCACAAAACTTTGTTCTGCTAGACAAATGGCTGGTTTGATAGCTACAGAGCAGGTCTCTGTAGCTACTTCACACCTGAATTGGAAAAGGAGGGGCATGGAATTGTCCTGAAGCTTCTTGGATGGCATTCCTTGGCTTAATTAGCAAAGTTTTTTTTAGATTACTGAGAAAAAGAGTTACTGATTTAACTGCATTGAACTTCTAAGATTGTATATATTATCAACTAGAAAATATTTTATATCTTTATTCTATTTCTTCTGCACTCTGCATACAATTCTCAGCTTTCTGCATTAAAAGCTTAGAAACCTCTTCCCCCCCCCTCTACTCTGTGAGTTTGCATATCAACACTATTTCTCCTGCCAGTTGCTTAGTTTTGCATTTGGAACTCCTTATTTGACCTTGAAAAGAGACCGGTGTATTCTTGCCTGCTTTTCTGCTTCCAGCAACAGTTTAAAAGAGAAGATATTTGCAAAAATGCCCCCTAAGAAGGAACTGAAGCAATTAAAACATGACTCAGAAAAGCCCAGCACCAAACTCCTTATGGAAGTATTTGAGAAAAGGTTTTCTATGCTACATGACACAGTAAAAGAGATGAATGAAAAATCCAATAAAAGATTTGAATTATTAGCATCAGAGTTAAAACAAACTTAAAAAGATGTTAAAGTATACAGATTAGAATGGATGAGATGACACAAGGTCAGATCTTCTTAACCAAAATTTACTGTTACTGGCAGTGCTTTTTTTGTAAAAGAAAAAGGTGCCGGAACTCACACATGTCATGCAACCCACCTTGCCTACCCTACAAGGTTCCATCCAAAAAAGGTGCCGGAACTCCGTTCTGAGCGTTCTATGACAAAAAAAGCCCTGGTTACTGGATTTGAAACAGAAATAAGTTTTTCTGTGCCTCAGAGGAATTCCTGAGCAAATTCGCAACTTGAGTGATGTAATTGAAACAGAAATGACTAAATGGTTTAATGATGAGAAAGTAGACTTCACTAAAGAAATAGACAAGATTTACAGAATAAATTCAGCATACACAGCCAGAAGACAACTGCCAAGAGATGCTATGATCCAATTTATAAGAAAATATATTAAAGAGCAAGTAATTCAGAAACATTGCCAGCAGAGATTTAACATTTCTGGAAAAGATTCAGAGAAATTACAATTACAATATTAAGGAAACAAAAAGAATATTTTTTTTTCTGACAGATCTCCTAAAACAAAATAATATTCCCTTTCGCTGGGATAAGCTGGAAAGGTTATCTTTACCTTTAGAAATCAACAGTATAGACTAAATTCAATCCTTAAAGCACAAGATTTTTTTGAAAAACATGGATTGGAACTACACTGTTTTTCAAAAGATAAAGATCAGAAAGAAAAAGATAAAAAGAGGTTTGACGCTTATGAAGGAGAGGCTATGGAGATGGGAGCCTCAGCTAGAATCCCTGGAACTTCCTCTTCATAACAGATGGATTATAAGATTTTGACATAGGGGCAAATTCATGGGGCAAATTCCCCACAAAAGAGAAAAAAGTTATTTCATTATTTGAAAAAAATGAACCACGATATGTCCGCAAGAAACTCATATGAAAGAGACTGATAAAAAGTATTTAACAAATAACATCTTGGGTCTGGAATTTATTTCTGCTAACTCAAAGAAAAAAAATCAATGGGATTGTTTTGTATATAAAACCCCAACTACATCCACATTTATTGTTTGCTGATGATAAAGGTAAGTATGTAATTGTGCAAATTGAATTACAGTGAATAAAATCTATTATGGTGGGATTATATACTCCACATCAAAAAAAGGCAAGTTTTTTAAACAATGGTCTGAAAAGGTCTCTCCTTTTCAGTATTGGTGTGTAAATGGAAACTACAATGGGATAGTAACCCCACAAGTAGATAGATCAGCTGATAAAGGAATTAAAGAAACACATGGGAAACTGCCCCAAACTTTTATTGTTTGATGTTTGGAGGTGTAAAAATGGATTAACAAAAGACTTTATCTTCTTTTTAGAGAGACACAAATCCTTTTCTAGAATTGATATGATCTGGATTACAAAAAATCTGCTTCACAAAGCAACTAAAGCTATTATTCTTCCAAAAACTTTTTCTGACCGTAATCCAGTGTCTTTACATCTTACATTTGGTCCTTAGTCTTTTAAATGGAAATTAAATGAGTCTGTTTTGCAGAGACCACAGATTGTTAAACAATGTAAATAGTTACTTCAAGACTATTTTAATAATAATTTAGGTAAGGAAACCAATTTGACAACAGTTTGGGATGCTTGTAATGTTGTGATATGAGGACATTTTATACAATACAATATAGCAATTAAGCGGAAGAGAACGAAAAAATCCAAAATGTGCTACAACAGATTAAACTGAAGGAGAGGGAACTCCAGAATTCACCAGAAGATCCTAACATACTTAATCAACTAAAATTATTGCAACAAAATTTCTTTGTTGACTGTTTCAGATATTGAAAAGAAACTTAAATATACAAAACAACACTTTTTTGAACATGCAAATAAACCAGGGAGATGGTTGGCATACAAACTAAGAAAACAGACAGAAAAGTAGATGATAACAGAGCTTCAAGAGGGGAATAAGACTTATATGAATAACAAAAACATTTAAAGACTTTTTTGAAATTATTATACCGATTTATATAATGAACAAGAAATCTCTTTAGATACTATGGAGGAATATATGACAACTAAAAATCTTCCTAAACTATCAGAAAACTACAAGCAAATTTTGAATAGACCAGCAACAACTTTTGAAATAATAGAAGCAATTAAAAGAGCTAAAACGGGCAAAGCTCTGGGACCAGATGGCCTACTGAGCGGATTCTATAAAATTTTTGAAGATCAACTACTTCTTCCAAATGGGCTTAATGAATTCTATTTTACAAGGGAACCCTATACCAGACTCTTGGAAATATGCCTACATTTCTTTAATAACCAAAGATGGACTGGCTTTAACTTCTGCGAAGAACTACAGGCAAATTTCTCTCCTGAATAATCACTATAAACTCTTTATATCTATTTTAGCTGAAAGACTTAAAAAAGTTTTACAGGATTATATACATAAAAATCAGTGTGGTTTCTTACCTAAAAGACAACTAAAAGATAATGTAAGCGTAATTTTGAATATAACTGAATATTTACTACAACGTAGTGACAGACTGGTTGCATTAGTCTTTCTGGATGCACAAAAAGCTTTTGACAACTTGAACTAGGCCTTTATGTTTAAAGTAGTAGAAAAGATGGATTTTGGATTGGGCTTTATACAGGGTCCATCTATACACTTCAGAAATCTTGAATCATGGTGGAGACTTTACAAAACCATGTGAAATCCAGAAGGAAACAAGACAGGCACTGTCCTTTATCTCCTTTATTATTTATTCTAGGGTTGGAAATGTTAAATAAAGGTATTAGACAGGATAACAGAGCAAAAGGACTACAAATTAAAGCGCATAATTACAAATTATGTGCATTTGCTTTGGTATTGATTGAAATGTAATAAAAATCCAGGCTCATTTTATCATATGTGGTAGTCTTGCAAATATGTGAAAACATACTGGATAAAATAACAATGACAATGCAAAAATATTTAAGATACAAATATTAATGAAGCCTGAAGCTTTTCTTTTAGGTGTGATAGACCAGCCACTTGAAAACAATTTGGGGTGTTATTCCTTCAAATTGTGATGGATGTGAAGATTGTACTTGTTAAGCACTGGAAAGAAAAAGAGATGCCAACTGTTGAAGAATGGATTTTGAAATTGACTAAACTAGCAGAGATGGCAAAATTAGAGTTAATGGACTTTTTAGAGATAATAGACTAGGCAGTTTTATAAGAGACTGGAAACTGTAGACCATCTACGCACTAAATATAATAACAGATGGATAACAGAGGGACTTGAAGATTAGTGTAGTGTTTAACACAATATGTTGACTTTTCTCTCTCTATATATAGAAAATAACAAGTTATAAGATATATATAATTTTTTGGCTTTTTTCACTTTTTTTTACACAAATATGAGCTGCCACTGCTGTGGCTACTGCCTGTGGATGGCCTTGGGCTAGGCTGAAACAGGAAATAAGATTTGTCCCATGTCTGGGACTAAGCAAGTGTATTCTGATGCTGAGCTTGTGGATCAGAAGGTCGGTAGTTTGGTGGGTCGAATCCCGAGTGCCATGTAACAGAGTGAGCGCCTGTTACTTGTCCCAGCTTCTGCCAACCTAGCAGTTCAAAAGCACATAAAAATGCAAGTAGAAAAATAGGGACCACTCCAGTGGGAAGGTAACAGCGCTCCGTGAGCCTTTGGCATCTAGTCATGCCGGCCACATGACCACGGAGACGTCCTCAGACAAGCGCTGGCTCTTTGTCTTTGAAACGGAGATGAGCACCGGCCCCTAGAGTTGGAAACGAGTAGCACGCATGTGCGGGGGAACCTTTACGTATGTATGTATGCATGTATGCAGGGCTTTTTTTCTCATAGAACACTCAGAACGGAGTTCCGGCACCTTTTTTGGATGGAACCTTGTAGGGTAGGCAAGGCGGGTTGTATGACATGTGTGAGTTCCGGCACCTTTTTCTTTTACAAAAAAAGCACTGCATGTATGTATATGTTAAATGTTAAATTTAATTAACCATTTTTTTATTATTTTTCTTTTTTCTTCGTTGCTTTTGTTTTGTTCCATTTTGTTTACTTTTTCATTGTTTTGTATTTTATTCTCTATGATAAAACAATAAATATTAAAAAAATCTCGTTGTTTGTATTGCGGAGTTAGCCTGAAAAATAATTATGAGTAAAATTCAATAACGTGTAACATTTATGTATTGCTAAGGTTAAAACATTTCCAGCTCCTCATATCCTTTACTGAGCAAAAAAGTGCAAAAAGTGAACGGAGGGGTAGTTGGCCCCGAAATGCCAACCTCTCGTGCTGTTGAAAGCCAGCCTCTTCCCTCCGTTCTTGATTTACTCTGAACTGCCTAGGAAATGGGAAAACACAATCTTTTTATTTATTTATTTTGAATAATTACGCCCTGTCACGTTTTTTATTAGGCAGAGGAGCGGAAAAAAACAAACACAAAACAAACCGCCAGCAAGGGGTGAAAACTCAGAACAATGGAGGCAACCAGCTTTTCCCGGACTTTTCCAGGGTTGGTATCGCCCAACCCCCTTTATCCCGGGATGGTACATCCCAACAGATGCAGGCGTTTCCTTAAAGACTTCGCTCGCTTTTCGCCTTTCCTCTTCAGGTCTCTCACCTTCTGATCCCGCCCTTCCCCCTCCCCCAGCTTCCCTGCGTTCGCTTCCCTCGCGGGGGAGGGAAGCCGGGCTCGCGCTGGGTCGGACTGGGGCTCTTTGTGCGGGGAAGCGAAGCGCGTGCTCGCTCGCCCGTCCGCGCGGGCCTGAGGGAAGGGGAGGGAAAAAGAAGAAGAGCAAAGAGAAAATAAAGAGAGAAAGAGGAAAGAGCGGGATTCTAAAGCGGCCGCGCGGGCGGGCGCGCGAGACCAAGAGTCGGCGCGGTGGAAGAGTCGGAGCTGAGGAGAGGCGGCGTGAAAGAAAAAGAAAAAGAAAAAACAACCGATGAAAAACAACGGCTGGCCGGGGGCAGCTGTCGAGGGGGGAGGCGCGAGTCGGACGGTCCGTTGGGCGGCTTTGCTGGTAGGGGAAAGCCAGGGCAGGAAGCTGCAATTATAACTGGGGAAAGAAAGGGGAAGAGCCGCCGCCGCCGCGTAGGTATCCGCTGTTTACCTCAGGTAAGTGCGAGAGAGGAGGAGGAGGAGGAGGAAGAGAAGAAAAGAAAAAAAAGGGGGGGGGAGGATAAGTTTGAAAAGTTTGGAGGGAGGAGGGCCAGGGCCGCAAAGCTCGCCTCGAGCGCTTCGCTACCGGGACGGAAAGAGGGAGGAGAATCCGAGTCGGGAGAGTTGGCGGCGGCGGCGGCTTCCATTGTGAGCCGCTCAAAAATCGCTTCTCGCTCGCTCGCTCGCTCGCCTTCCTTCCACCTTTCCGAGTCCTGCGGCCGAAGAGGCGCCGTGTGCTAGAATGAAGGGAGGAATTGCGGGGGTGGGGTGGGTGGGTGGCTCTCGTCGGTCATCCGGGAGGGAACCCCGATTTTAGCCGAATCGATTCGCATTTCTGGTAGGAAAGCAAAAAAGCAAAAAACAAACCCAGATTCGTGGGTAAAGAGAGGAGGACGGGGAGTGCGTGTGTTGTGCGTGTGTGTGTGTGTTGGGGGGGGGTAAAGTTTGGCGGAATAAGCGCTTCGGGAACGAGAGAGGTCGGTTGTCGCGCCTTCCCGTCTCCCCCTTTTTTTTTTATTTACCTGATTTCTGCCGGCTTCTCTTCAGGGGGAAAGAGATCCAGAAGTGGTGGGCCTTGCAAGGAAATGATGGCTAGTTAATTCAGTTGCCTTTTGGAAAGGGAAAAAAAAGAAGAGTTTTTTTGTGGGAGGGAGGACAGGCAGGGGGAAAGAGAGAGAGAGAGAGCCCAAACCTTCAGATTTTGCTTCATGCCTGGAAAGAAACTTCACTGTTCAAACAGTTTCTTTTCGTGTGAAAAGTGTTACGGTTTGCACTTTCAGTCCTACTAGACTCCTTAATCCTGAAAGCGGAAGAACTTGCCATAGTTGCTCACCGGAGAGGAAAAGAAGAACCGCTTATTTTTGGCACAGGTTGAAAGCCATTATCTGATTTTCCTTGTTTACTATTTCATAGGTTACCAAAGGCAAGCCTTGGCAATGGCAATACCTTTCACTCTGTGGGGGCAGAGTCTCTGTAAGATCTGCCTGTGTGGACTCTCTTGAGTTTCAAAGATTTTTTTTTTAGTTATTTGTCCCTTGGTTGACAGACCAACATTTTAAATAAATTGCTCCCTGTTCCTTAGGCAATGGAATTCCATTTTAACACAAGCATGAAATACTTAGTATAAATGTGTGACGTCTCTGGCTCACAAAGTGTTGGGGTTTTTTTTTTTTTGCAGATATCTTTCAGGATAAGAATGGATCAGCTGTGGTGCTAGCATCTCATTTTTCTACATACATTCCTGGAGTGCTTGTTGTTTTTGTGTGCGCCTCTCCTCCTCCTTCCCACCACATATTTCATTGCTCTTATGGAAGAATAAAATGGTGAGAGGCGTCTTCCAGTCTCATTCTCTCTCCAGGCTGTAAGAGGACTGTATCACATTGTGGGAGCAGCACTGGCAGCTGCTGTTGGTTTTTACCTCTTCAGACTCTCATTTGTAAAAAAATTGAAGGCTTTCTCCATTTGACAATGATGAAGACTGAAGGCAAAGGAGACAGAACTTTAAGAAGTGCTTCTCCACACAGAAATACCTATAAAACTGATTTTCATGCAATTAAGTGCAGTTTTGATTCAGTGAATACTGACAATGCTTCCAACAAGTCTAGTCCTCAGCAAAAGTTGACCAACTCATCCAATGGAGAAGGTAATGATCCACATGTTCGTGGCAGAGCTGTCAACTATGGCAACAGAGTACACAAGATCAAAAACATGTTCATGCAGATGGGTGGTTCTTCCAATGCACCATGTTGTGAAAACAGTTCACCCTCTGAGCCCCGAATTACTAATAAAATAACTTCAGCTGATCTTGCACTTCCTCCTCCTAGTAGCCCATCTTACCTCTGTGTTCAAAAAAATAACCTACTCAACAGCGGTTCTTTTTGTAGTTCCCAGGATCCTTTACCTGCAGGTTCATTCACTGATAAAATTATCTGCAGCAAAGAAGAGGGAAATTTAGACAAAGCTACGCTAGCAGAGAAGTTTTCCGAGACCAGAAAACTATTTGAAAGGAACATTAAAAAACCAAGTTCATTGGATAGAAGTACTCCCATTAAAAATGAAAGGATTGAAGACAGAAGGCGACACGGTTCTACTTCTTCCGATTGCAGTAGTGTGGCAGATCAATTTAATTTCAATATTGATGTAACTTCTCAGCTGGCTGTAGATAAAACGGAGAGTCAAGAAAATAGTGATCAAAAGGTACAGCAATCTACTGGCAGTTGTAAATCCCCTTCACTGAATGCAGGACCTATATCTCGAAGACTGGAGGGTTTCTTGGCTGACATTGACCATGACGACTTCAAAGATACTTTGAAAACTAAAGATATCCCAAACCCTCTTCAAACAGTGTTCTGCAGCTGGGAATCGCCAGTAGTTAGGAAAGAGGGATATTTGCAGCAAAATCAGCCTGTTGCAGAGTCTTCCCTTTTGATAAGCAGTACTTCTACCGAATGGAGTGAGTTAAGTGATGCAACTGAAGTAACTTCTCAAACAGATCAAATTTCCGAAAGGGAGCAACAATACAAAACCAGCATATGCTCTAAAGTGGATAGAGCCCCTATAAAAATTTCCCAAGTAGAAATAGCTAGAGCTGAACTGATAATGGTGCAGAACAAAACTTTAGGGGATAACAATGAAATTACTGGGGAAGTTAATGTATTTCAGAAGGAAAAATCACTCAGATTTCCAAGTTGGGAAGATGAGAAAAATGACTGGACATTTGAAGAAATGGAAGAATCTAACGAGGACAGTGCAGTTAATCAAAAAGGAGCAAGAGAGTTAGTGTTTCTGGACAAAGTTCAAGAACAAGAGCAGGTCCACGTAAAACCTGTAGGGGATGGTGAAGAGGAAAAACAAGAACAGAGAAAGAAGTTTAGTGGGGTTTCTTCCAGCGCTTTTGGGATAGAGAATGCAGCTTTTGATGATGACAGAGAACCAGAACTACTTAGTCAGGGCCCTGAAAGAGAAGACACCTTGCAAGAGGAGGAATATAACTATAATAGTGATTACGAAGAACTTTCTGGACTTTCTGAGGAAGAAGATCCTGATCCAGCTAGAAAAGTGAAGTTTTCTACAGCCCCAATCAAGGTAAAGCTTCATGAACGGGTATAAAATCTAATTATTGTTGCTAGTTGTTTAAACATAGTAATTATAACAAGGAAGCCTATTAGTATATTCATTACTATGCGGATGCTTTGAAATTGGTCCCTTAATTACAGTTTCCCTTCCAGATAAGGATTTCTAAAATATTTTGAGTTCTAAAGTGCTTTTACTTTTTCTTTTTTTTAAAAAAAGATATCGGTTCAGTTAATCTGAAATAGAATCATGAGCAATGAGACTGCCTGGGACAGGCTAAGCATATAATGCCCGTGTTTCATATCTTGTACTGACTGATAGTCTTGTTCAGCTGCACTAACTTCTAGGCTCAGTTGTGGTGCTGTTATTTAAAGCCCTGAATGGCATGAAACAAAAGGAAATGGCTTTTTAATTATCTTTGGAGCTTCCAGTGGTAGTAGCTATATGGGAGAAGGCCTTCCCAATTGTTAAGGACCTGTTTATGAAACGGCTTTTCCAGAGAGGTACATTTGCCATCTCCAGTTAAGATCTATAAGAGGCGTGCTGGCACAGTGGCTAGAATGCAGTATTGCAGGCTGATCCTGCTGAACTGCTGGCTATCAGCAGTTCGATTCTCACCAGCTCAAGGTTGACTCAATCTTCCATCCTTCTGAGATCCATAAAATGGGGACCCAGACTGTTTGGGGCAATATGCTGACTGTAAACCGCTTAGAGAGGGCTGTAAAGCACTGTGAAGGGGTATACAAGTCTAAGTGCTATTGCTAGTGCTATTAAGTGAATCACTACAAGTTATTAAGTGAGGATATCTCATGGTCACTTATTTGCACCATCTTGCTGGCTTCCCCATTGACTTTGCCTGTAGGAAACCAGCAAAGAAGGTCACTAATTGTAATCACGTGAACGCAGGGCATTGTAATTGCAAGCCAGGTCATACTGCAATTACGTGACCATGGGGACACTGCAACCAATGTTAAGGGCAAGACCCAGTTGTAAGTACTATTCATTCAGCGCTGTCATAAGTTTGAGCAGTCACTGAATGAATGCAAGGACCACCTGTAATAGCAATAGTAGTAATAATTGAAGATATATCTTATGTGAGTATAGTATAAATTTTTGAGAGGTATAGAACGCTTTTCTATACTATATTAAATGAGTGAGGAAGGTGGTGTATTGGCATTTTGGTTGCCAGTCAGGAGGCAATAAATTCATTAAGATTTAAAGACAGTAGGCTGAAATCAGAGTGAAATGCCAAAAAAAAAGAATTTAAAAAAATGACAAGGTTTGACATGATAGCAGTGTTCTAATATCTAAGGGTCTAGTACAAAGTTGATTAAAATAGAGCTGGAAGGGACCTTGGAGGTCTTCTAGTCCAACCCCTTGCTCAAGCAGGAGACACCATACAATTTGAGACAAGTGCTGGCTGTCCAATCTCCAGTGATGAAGCACCCACAACCTCTGGAGGCAAAGCTGTTCCACTGGTTAATTGCCTTCGCTGTTAGGAAGTTTCTCCATAATTCCAGGTTGCTTCTCTCCTTGATTAGTTTCCATCCATTGTTTCTTGTCTTGCCTTCTGGTGCTTTGAAAAATAAACTGACTACTCCCTCTTTTTTGTGGCAGCCTCTCAAATATTGAAATACTGCTATAATGTCACCCATAGTCCTTTTTTTCCCCTCTAGGCTAGCCATACCCAATTCCTGCAATTGTTCTTCATATGTTTTAGCCTCCAGGCCTTTAATCATCCTAGTTGCTCTCCTTTGCACTTTTTCCAAAGTCTCAACTTCTTTTTTATAACGTGGTGATCAAAACTGGATGGAGCATGAAGAAGAGATTGGACAAACATTTGCCTGAAACAGTATAGGGCTTCCTGCTTGAACATGGAGTTGGACTCCAAGGTCCCTTCCAACTCTATTATTCTGTTATCCTGTTCCAAGCAAATATTAAAAGATTTAATAGAGAAATATATACCAATCCATGTCCTTTGGTATATATATTAGCAGCCCTCAAATGGTAGCAAGCAGATCTCTAGAGCAGGGGTGTCAAACTCAAATTTCATTGAGGGCCGCATCAGCATTATGGTTGCCCTCAGGAGGCCAGGTGGGTATGGCCAGGGTGGACATGGCCTACTGGGTGGGCGTGGCTAGAGTGCATATGGCCTACCGGGTGGGCATGGCCAGCTCTACATCGTTCGCATCAAGGGTGCCTATGGGGGCCCGGGCAGGAGTGGGACAGATCTGAGGGTCTCTGGCAGAAGGAGGGTCTCTGGGCCAAGGCCAAGGCAGTGGGGGCCGTTCCCTCACTGTTTCCAGGATGGCTTCATGGGCCATATGAAACCACTTTTCGGGCCGGATCCGGGCCCCCGGGCCTTGTGTTTGACATGTCTGCTCTAGAAGCTAACACCTACAGTAGTTATGCCACATCTTCCCAGGGATGATGAGGTTCAAATTGTCTGAATTCTTCTACTACATTTTATTCTTGAAACAGGGAGTATAAACAAGAGATGGAGATGGCTTAGTAGCACCTCTTATCAGGGACTTGATCATAAATTTAGACAGTGGAATCCCTACAGAGAATTTTTAGGAAAGATGGACTCTCTAGTAACTAGAATCTAGTTTATGGGAGCATGGCTCTTACTCCTACTTCCCTTGGCAGGTATTAGATTAGGGAGCTGGTGTCCTCCTGTTTATCTTAAAGTGATAAGTAACAGATAAGTGGCAGGCCAGAGTAATTAACGATAACAATGATGCATTGTGCAAAACTGTGCTAAGTAACTTCTTTTAAGTACACTTGTGCAATAATATACAGGTAGTCCTCGAATTACTTCATTTAGTGACCATTCAGTTACAACGGCACTGAAAAAAGTGACTCATGAGCGGTTTTCACACTTAATGACCATTGCAGTATCCCTGTAGACACTTGATCAAAATTCAGATGCTTGGCAACTGGTTCATATTTATGAGGATTGCAGTGTCCCGGGATCATTTGTTTCCTTTTGTCACCTTCTTACAAGCAATGTCAATGGGGAAGCCAAATTCTCTTAACAACTGTGTTACTAACTTAACAGCTGCAATGATTTACTTAACAGCTGTGGCACCAAAGATCATAAAATGGGGCAAAATTCACTTAACAAATGTTTCCCTTGGCAACAAAAAGTTTTGAGCTCAATTGTGGTCCTAAGTCGAGGACTACCTGTACAAATCACCTCTGCTGGCTAGCAGTTCTGCCCAGGGATATCTTATAGGTGCAGATGAAACGAGGGGTCTGTATCACTAAATCTCCACCAGTTTTCCGTGGTGCTAATTCAGAGGTTGTAAGTAATCTCTTACGTTATTTGAACTGATTAACTGTGATGAATGTCAGCTATGTTTTTTTAAAAAAAATTAAAGAAAAAAGTAAGCGAATTCAAGACATTTGGCTCGTCCCTGTTTATGCCATACTAAGTTATGACTTAGTTCATCTTTTTCAATGCTTCGCCCACAGATACATTGCACATTCTTTTCATTTTCAACTACTGTGGGCAAAGAGCAGGTTAGCTAGCAATTATGCAAGCTGAATTCCAGCTTATCGAGAGAACATCACATGGAAGCCAGATACAGTAAAATGTGCAAACTTTACTAGTATGTTAAAAGAGAAATGAATCAGCATCTTTTAGCACAGTAGTAATATCATTGTTAACGTAGTAAATATATTAATTAAGATTCTCTTTAATCTTTCTGCCTAGAGTGATAAAGTGTCTTTGGCTGTAGGTTCCAAGTGAGTGAGACTTGTATATTTAAAAAATACTTGTGGATATTAGTTAGATCATTATGTTGGAAACATTTAAGTGAAGTTTTCCTGGTGGTGAATTTTTTAAATTTGGAAGTAATTCAAAATTGAGAGTAATATGCAAACTATAAAAGTAAGATTGCTTGTTTTTCATTTCTGGACTAAGGAAAACAGAGATAAAGAATGAACTTACTATGCACGATGGTTGTAAACCTCCCTGAGTCACTTTGGTGAGATGGGCAATGTAGAATTTTAATAAATAAATGCAATAAATCAATATTTGAGGCTGACCTAGTTCAGATTATCATTCCAAGTAATAGAAAAAATAGCTGATTGCCATATATATTATATCACTTTTCAAAATAAAAATGAAGTACGGGTACTTCTTGACTTTACAATCATTCATTTAGTGACAATTCAGAGTTACAGTGTCACTGGAAAAAGTGTCTTTTGACTGTTTTTTCACTCTTACAACCATTGTAGCATTCCCATGGTCACATTATCAAAATTTGGGCCCTTGGCAACTGGCATTTATTTATGATGGCTACAGAGTGCCGGGGTCATGTGATTCCCCTTTTGCAACCTTTTGACAAGCAAAGTCAGTGGGGAAACCAGATTCATTTCACAACTGGATTACTAACTTAACAATTTCAATGATACATTTAACAATTACGACAAGAAAAGTCATCAAATGGGGCAAAATTCACTTAACAACTCTCTTGCTTAGCCCATCAAATTTTAGTTGATGTTGTGGAAGATTGATTGGATGCCTATATCCCAGTCAGTTCCTCTTTAGCAGTTAAAAATTGACTCTGGTGTTGGCAAGAAAATTAGTTGGAGACAGGGCTTTTTTCCTTTGTTTTATGTCTGTGTTTAATTCTTACTATTGTCTATTGTTTTTTGTTTTTCAAGGTTACCCTAACTTTTCCCCCCCTAAAAATAGATTTTAGGATGGTTATCAAATGCTCTATATTTCTCTCTGACCCCATGTTAAGATCCATCTGTTTATTTATTTTTTAATAAATGAGATTTTATTTCTTAAACAATGAAATGTATAGCTAGGAAATGCAATAAGTGAACATTTTATTTCTATGGTATTTGGGGACTTTTCCACTTTGTTCTAAGTTTCTTGTGATATATTACATTGTAGTATTATCCACAACTGTGCTCTTTAGATCTTTTTTTTTTACAATTATCATTTTCATAGCATCTATAAATATTTAGCAGGGTATTTATTTCTTGTTTTAGTAAGGAAGATGCTTCTTGATACATAAAAACATATTATGGAATTACTCTGTTTTTTGCTCACATTAAGACCTATTGTAACAATTTCCCATCTAGACTACCATATTTGTGTAGTTCATATATAATTTAACAAAAAAACCCTCTTGCAATATCTAATCTTTTAGACAATCTGTTTAATCAGTTACGTGACTAAAATATGTGTTCTGTATGAAAATGAATTTGTTCTATAAAATATGTATTTTTTCTTTAAATACATTTCTTCTTGCTGTAATTTACATTTTTTTTAATTATAAAGTTATCTGTACTAATTTCTACAGGATGCATTTTGTTCTTGCGCTGTGGTGGTATACTAGGGCTGCCATACATGGCATGGTTAAAATACCACTATCAGAACACTCTAAATTAATAGAAAGTAAAAAAAAATTAACGTTAAACAAAAAACAGGTACCCAGTTATTGGAATGTTGTTTATATTTTTTAGACTTTTTAACCCTGCCTTTATTATTTTTATAAATAACTCAAGGCAATGAATTTATCTAATACTCCTTCCTCCTCCAATTTTCCCCACGACTATAAGAGGTGAGTTGGGCTGAGAGAGAATGGCTGGCTCAAAGTCACCCAGCCAGCTTTCACGCCTAAGGCAGGACTAGAATTCAGCCTTCAACTGGTTCAAATGGATTCATGAACAAAAGTCAAGGAAGCTAATATACCTACTGTTCTTTCAGAATCACAGGGTGCTTGTGCTGATGCAATTGGAACGTTAGAAGAAACACCTGTTTTGCTTAAATGTAGTAAAATTAGCATAATCCATAATGACTGCTATTCACATATCAGAATTCATAAGGCCACATAAAAACTGGAATGCAGACAGTCCTTGGAAAAGAAAAAAGGATGCGGTGGCATAAAGATATTTATTAATGTATGGATGCTGCATGTTCGGACATGCTTCTGTTAGCATCTGCAAGACAGATGCAGTTTTTATACTGATGTTTTAAGTCAGGCTTGTTTGCATTTGGCTGACTTACTCAGACGTCATATAAGAACTTTCATTAAACTGTTCCCAAATAAGATGTCTTATATAGTTTGTGGCATGAAAATGAAGGCACAAATTCCTCAAATCGTCAGGGTTTTAGAAACATGTCCTATTCCATTTCTTGTTTTGCTTTCTGTCGTTCTCCTGCCTTCCATTTATAACAATAATTCTTCTCGGAAACCATTTTATCCATTTTGTAACTAGGATATGGTTCGGGTTTTCTTTTGACGTACAAACTACAGCTAGTTTTTGATGTATGACCGTTCATTCAGTGACCGTTCAAAGTTATGACAGTGCTGAAACAGCCTGTGCCTAAAGTTAGGGCACTTGCAGCGCTTTAGAGATCATGTATCAAAATTCAGGGGCTCGGCATCTCGCCCACATTTAAACTGTAGGGGGCGCTTCAGTTCCTTCAGCTTGCCTATCTCTTTCCCATTTACTCCCTTTTGGATGCTGCGCACCCTGCCTTGTACGGCAGCAAGCAGCCCCCAAACTACGTGGTTCTGGGACTGCTTCCCATGCTCTGGGGAGCCTCAACCGCCCCAGCCTGCACCAACAGGCATTTGTTCACCCAGCTGCCTTCTCTCAGTGTCCCACACTGACCTTTGTGCCCAGCCGCTGAAAAGCAGTGTTCGCTGCCTTGCTGTGTTTGCAGTCTCCTTTTTGGAACCTTGTCCACTATGTTACTCTGGGCACTCCAACTTCTCCAGCTTCCTACACATGGCTCCTCAGCATTGCAGTATCCATGAAGCCCCAGTAAGCATTCATTCACCCAACTGCCTTTTCCCCCATTTTTTTTTAATTCCATTTATATCCCGCCCTTCTCCGAAGACTCAGGGCGGCTTACAAACTTAGCAGTAGCCTTCATTCTATGTATATGCCTGCTTATTAGGGCTTTTCACACACACCCCAAGCGGCATTATTACAAAGTCAGCTTAATTGCCCCCAACAATCTGGGTCCTCATTTTACCTACCTCGGAAGGATGGAAAGCTGAGTCAACCTTGAGCCTGGTGGGATGCGAACCTGCACTAATTGCAGGCAGCTGGTGTTACTTGAGGCATTAGCCCACTGCTCCACCAAGGCCCTTTTCTGCACCAACTTTTCTCCTTTTGAGCCCAGCTGCCACACCCGAAGCAGAAGCACTTTGCTGTCTTCTTTTTGGACCTACCGTAGCTTCTCCAGCAAAGATGTCCTACGTATGATTTACTGAGCACTGTCTTCGTAAAACTGTGCTGCCCTCCAAACAAGCAAACGTTAAGTTGACTCCGGATTCAGTCACTAACTTCGAACTTCATTCAGTGCTAGAATCTTTTCTTTGAAACGTTTCTGAAAGCATATTCGAATTTATTCATTTTAACATTATGTGGCCGCTCGTCTTCAAATTCAGACTAGTGAATATTTTTTTTATTTCTATTAAAGCATACTCTTGTCACCTGTATTTCTAGACTATGTTCTCAAGATGATTGCAGATGTTAGGTACAGCATAAGTGAGCAAACAGAAATACTTCTTAGTCTAAAAATTAAACTATTATTGCCTCAAGATGAAGACACACAAAACAGGGATTTTTGTACTTGTAGCTCAGCTGAAAAGTATGTGTCAATTTTTTTGCAAAGAAAAAGAAAATATACATCCATCTCCTTCTGTTTCCAGTGTGTTTGCTCATATGCCCACATTTGTTGCAGGAGATTACGGTAGTTTCAGTGGGAGTTGGCAAATATTGTTAACGAAGGAAAAAAGTTAGAAAGCATGGATTTTTATATGCTTATCACCTTTTTTGGTCTATTTTTCCATTGTGAGGTTTTAAATATAGCAATGCTGTTTTTTTGTGTGTAAATGTGTATCAGTTTCTGAAATCAGTTCCTGATTTTGTTAACTCTGTTAATTCATGTGACCGAGTACATTTTGCTTCAAGTATAATATAGAATAACATAATATAATTCCTCTAATAATATTTTTAATTGAAGAGCTGTATTATGAGCATAGTCCTATTATTGAGATAGTCCTATTATTGAAAAAAATCATTTTTGAAATGACATGTTTAAAAAGATTATATAATTGGCTTTAAAAAATTACCAGAAGGCAACTTGCTATGTTGTCCACATACTCTCAAACATTGATTTGCAAATAAGTATAACATGTGCATGTTCTAATTTGTTGTTTAATTGACATTTAAATCTATTCAACTTGCATGGGTATTCTTTGAAAATACTGTATTATTTTAGGTATTCAGTACTTACTCAAATGAAGACTACGATAGACGCAATGAAGAGGTGGACCCTGTGGCCGCATCAGCGGAATATGAACTTGAGAAAAGGGTGGAAAAAATGGAGGTTTTTCCTGTGGAAATTGAAAAAGGTACAAATCTCAAATGTCTATCCTGGAGAAACAACAAGGCCTTTTAATGTTTATATCTTAATTTTCCATCATTGATACTGCAAAATTTCTAATTAGGTTTAGCATTATAAAGTCAAGAATATGAATTACTTAAGCTTAAAATAAAATTGTCCTCTAAAAAGTTGAATGTATTAGGGCTGGAAAATATTTTATAAAAGCTGAAAAGAAAATTAATACTGCACTATAAAAACTAATCCTTTTTAATATATTAGTAATGAAAGAAAAAGTCAAAACTCGAGGCAATGTCATTAGCAAACTTTAAGGTAATGTATGAACTTTCAGACTTTATCTGATTTATGTTTTCTGAATACATCAAGAAAAATAGAGTGAGGATTAGAGAAATGTGTTTATGCTAAGTAGTATTAGGTTTGATGTCAACTGATATTTAAATAGTAGTGTTAAGTACCACCAAGTTTAAAGCTTAATTCCTTAATTTTGGTAATGCAAATTCCAGTTCTTAAGTCTGCAGGAATAGTAGAAAAATTACCTAGATTGACATCATACTTTATTCTGTGGAGTCTTTAAATACTTCAATATTTCAGTTTGTATTATAAGGATAGGTTGATCTGTCTTTTAATATCTACCTTAGCTTTAAGGAAATAATCAAAGAAGCTATTACTTTTAAAATATAAAAATAATGCCAAAAGTTGATTCATTAAAAATTAAAAACCTGGCTAAGAAAATCTATTTTTATTCTTTTATTTTCCTTTTTACACTGGGCAGTGGGAACTGAACCCAGCTCCCAAGGGGCTGTATTCCATAGCCTTGGATCAATAGGTGCTAGATAGATAGACAGATTTCTGAAGGCATGGACTTCTTCAAAAAAGGGCCTTCTTTTGCTGTTCATATGACTGGAAATAGTCCCTAAGTTTTTCAGGGTTCAAAGGTCATAGTAACACATTAACTTTTGCCAATGAGCAATTAGCAAGTTCTACTGGCATCTTGTGATCTGGTAACTTACATAACTTACATTTATATATCATTTGTGACAAGGTGTTACTCAATGTAAAGTAAATTGAAGTAGTCAAGAAGAGATACAATGACGACATAGATAATTATTGTCAAATTAGCCTAGCAAACATATTGTGGCATATCTACCACCTGCGATCATAATGGATGTAAACCAAGGACTACTTTCAGGCTGCTGATGTGCTTGTCAGAAGAGAATGCAATGCTTTGAAACTTTTGTCTCATTGCCTAGAAGCTACTGCAGTCTGGATGGGGAAAAAAAACTAAAATTGAATCATTGCAAAAGGGAATGTCTGTTGATCCACTGTGATTCTTGGTTTGATGCATAGTTATCAAGGGGCAGGCAGTTGCCCCAGTTGCAGCCTTACTTCTCTACAAGACTATCTTTCTATTGTAACGCATGTCTTGATCGTTGCCTATCTAGATTACTGCAGTGTGCTCTACATTGCTGTTGTGTTGGCTTTGAAGACACCACAACAGCAATAAGTGCAGAATGTGGCAGCTCACATAATGGCAAGTACTAACCGCCAGAAATACATAATACCTTTGTTGTTTGCCCTTTATTGGTTGCCTGTATGTTTCCCTGTAGAAGGTACAGTACTAGTTTTGACACATTAAGCCAGGAAGTGCTAGTTTCTCCTTCCAGTTCTGGCCTCATGAAATGATTTCCTCTCAAAAATTAGTCTTGCTCCTTCCAGAAAATACTAGAGCAGTGGTGGCGAACCTATGGCACGCGTGCCAGAGGCAGCACTCAGAGCCCTCTCTGTGGGCACACCTGCTGCCACCAGCAGCTTGAGTGGGTCCATTAGGCTGCCGCTGCCGCCCTGAGCAGCAGCCCCACCCAGCACAAAGAAGGCCAAGCAGCCAGCTAGCAAGCTTGAGTAGAGGTGGTAAATCACGCCCCCATGTGCTCGCTGGCCTCTGTGTGTGGGGGCCAATGGTGTCAGGCAGCATCTGCCCCTGCCTTGCCTTGCCCTACAGCAATGGAACCCCCACCCTACCCCCTGCCTCACCCTGCAGGACAAGCCTCCTGCCCACCGCTCCACCACCAGAGACCCTCTGGATCTCCTCCAATCCTGCCCAGGCCCCACAGGCATCCCCCCCCCATGAGCAGCATCAAGGTGACCACGCCCAACCAGTCTGCAGTGACCACCGTAGCCACGCCCACCTAGTGGTTCACACTACCCACCCACCCTGAGGGCACCACAATGCTGATGTGGCCCCTGACACTTTGCAATAAATAAGTGGGTTTTGGGTTGCGGTTTGGGCACTCGGTCTCTAAAAGGTTTGCCATCGCTGTACTAGAGAATGTTAAAAGAATAGTTTTCCAGGGGGCACTTTCCCACCCCTTCTGTGCAGTGTTTTTATAATTGTGAACTGCCAGGAGTATCTAATTGATTATAAATTCCTATGGAATCCATCCTATTGAAACTCTTCTACAAGCCCCAAAGAATCCAAAATAAGGGGACAACTTGTTACTGAGGTTTCCTCCTTAGGATTCGACTGAACCCTTGGAATTCCATTCAAAACAGATTTCATTGACTTCATTTGCAAAAAAAAAAAGAATGCAAATTGTCAGAAAGATTCTCCAGCTCTTCCTGATCCTCCTCACACCCAAATCTGATGAAAAAGATGCTTCACTGCATGGAACAAACTCTTTTTTGAGCTGTATGCAGTGAAAGCCAAGAAGTAAGCTGTGTTCTCTGCTTTTATTGTTTCAGAATAGGCTTTCAGATGGGCCTCAAATCATTGTGCCCGACTGTGAAATTCCTTGATTTATGTTCCAGCTGTCCCATCCACTTCATTAGTCTCAGCCATTAGCTATGATAACAGAAGACTTATCAAATTACAAAAATAGGATCATTTGGCTTGTTGTGTTTTTCTTACAGGTGACAATGGCTTGGGTATCAGTATAATAGGAATGGGTGTTGGTGCAGATCAGGGACTGGAAAAATTGGGTATATTTGTAAAAACAATAACTGAAGGTGGCGCTGCTCAGCAAGATGGCCGGTAAGTTTCAATTAGGACTGCTTGTTTGTTTAGCCTGTGTAATGTAATGTTATAATAAAAGATAATATAATATAATATAATATTATAACATAACATAACATAACATGAATATGGAATGGTTCCTTTCTCTTCTACTTCCGTATGAGAATAGGTTTTAGACAATCTGGGTTCTTTATGAATTTTAAATTTAAAACCATAGGGGTTTTTTTTAGATTCTTGTTACTTAGAACAAACTAGAATAAAGGTATAGTTTCATACACCAAACTTAAATAGTATAGGAAGTTAAAATTACAAATGTATTTCAGTGTGTTTATGTATATACCAATGTAAATACCAAGGATTTTAAATGAACTCACGAACAGTATCTAAACTCAACTAATAACACATCTAAACTGTCTTGTTGTCATGTCTATTTGGAATTTGAGGTTTCCCTTTTACTCCTTAAATCCAGTTCAGCGACTTGAATTAATATGCTTAATTCAGTAATTAATTTAACTGTGTTAAGATAATTTGACATAGTTTCTCTGTTGGCTGTGTGCAGTCATGTTCAAGTAGTCCTCATCTTACGATCACAATTGAACCCAAAATTTTTGCTGCCAAGCAAGGCAATTTTTAGGAGAATTTTGCCTTTTTCATGACCTTTTGGCCACAGTTATCATTGCTTAAGTGAATCGTGTGGTTGTTAAATGAATCTGGCTTCCCTTTTGACTTTGGGAATCCGTCTGGGAAGGTTACAAGTGGTGATCACATGACCCCTAGGACAGTGCAACTGCAATAAATATATTCCAATTGCCACATGCCCAAATGTTGATTGTGTGGCCATTCTGCAAGGATTGTAAGTTTGAAAAACTGTCATAAGTCACTTTTTTCAGTGCTGTTGGAACTTTGAATAGTCACTAAACAAATGATTGTAAATTGAGGACTACCTGTATGCCACTTGAAATATTTGTTTCCAGAACATAAAAATGCTATTGTAGTGTAGATAGGACTTCTTAGTTGGTTACTTCCTGTTTTCAAATTTTCATTAAAATAAAGTGATACAGCACACTGAACAAGAATAGTGCCCTCTGACCAATGATGGAAATGCATTATTATCTAGTGATAAAAGAATAGTATTGTCATCAAGGTAAAATAGAAGTGAAAATAGTAATGTTACCAAAGTGAAAGCTATAAAATGTTATTTTTTCCAGTTCGTGAACTATATGGAAAGATTAATGACCCAGTCTCCTCATAGGGATCTATACATCTGCCACTTACTGATTCAGATCCTACAGATATAACTCATGTGTAAGCTTGAGAGTGGATACCATAATACTAGTCAAATGAATAGTGAATAGGAAAGGCATATATTATTTTATGTAATTTCTATTGAAGATATCTCACACACATCAAGTTGATCTGCATCTTCTACTTATGCTAAGCTAAGTGTTTTAAAAAATCCTGTAAGTCACAGGGTGTTTATTCATTAATTTTCCTCTGCAAAATGACGTAGATGCTTAATTGAAAGTGATAAATATGATATTCTTTTTACTTTTTTTCAGCAAATATAATGCAATATGCAACATCTAATGTTTGTTCCTTGCCTTGCAGAATCCAAGTAAACGATCAGATTGTTGAAGTTGATGGGATAAGTCTGGTGGGGGTAACCCAGTTTTTTGCAGCAACTGTATTAAAAAATACAAAAGGCACAGTCAGGTATGAAAGCAATCATTGATTTATTCCCTTATAATATATATGAATGAACATTCAAGGCGGCTAACAAAACCATAGTCCAAATAGATAAAATTAAGTTAATGCTAAAAGTACATTTTATCCATTTTCTAAATTCAGAGAGAATGAGAGGCAAACACAACTCTTGAGAGAATGCTATTCATAGTTTGGGAGCAATGCAAGAAAAGGTTCAGCAAACTTCTGACAGCAGGGAAATCTTCCAAATGTACTGTCCTGTAGACCATAAATCCAAACAAGTTCTAATGGGACGTGAGGCAGTCCTTCGGATAGTCTGGTCCGCACATCTTAGGAACATTTAAGTGAAAACTTCATATTGTGCCCATTAATGCAGATATTTTAATACTAGCATTATGTGATACGAAGCGGTATATAAGTCTGAGTGCTACTGCTATCTATATCATGATGCACTTTGGCTCCATTGCAACTTCTGACCATATTTCAAAGATTGTTTCATGTAAAGTGAGTTTCCGTTATCAAAATGTCATGTAAGAAAACAAAGCACGGTTAACTGTGGCCAAGGTACAATAAAATTTTAAAAGCACCGTTGCATTTTTTTCCATTGGTGCATTAATGTTGGTTAATTTTTCTCCTTAGGTTTCTGATTGGAAGAGAAAAACCAGGAAGTCAGAGTGAAGTAGCTCGCCTTATCAGCGAGACATTGGAACAAGAGAGATACTTATATGAGCAACAATATGCCCATGAAACAGAACAGGTAACAAGATGGTGTGTGTGTGTGTGTATGTACATATAGATGCACACGTGTGTGTGTGTGTGTGTATTTGTTTTCTGAGGTTTTCGCGGGTGTTTGTATGTGGATCTTTGGTTATTCGGGTTTTTCCCCCACGTAGAATTGAAGGTGTAAAAGCAACGTTTTGACGAAATCCCATCCGTCATCATCAGGCTGGTGGCTTCAGCTTCTCCCAGAAGAAGGAAGCTGAAGCCACCAGCCTGATGATGACGGATGGGATTTCGTCAAAACGTTGCTTTTACACCTTCAATTCTACGTGGGGAAAAACCCGAATAACCAAAGATCCATATATATATATATATATATATATATATATATATATATATATATATATATATATATATATATATATATATATATATATATATAAAGTATAATGAGTTTCTCAGAAACCTTGGAAAACAGGGAGCAACAAATATAAAAAGTTCTCTAGGCTGTTATCTGACAGTTAGAAATCATTCATGAACTCTTATCTGAGATGATAATCAGTTGAGGAAGAAAGAAATGGAGCGGGGAGAAGAAGGATAAAAAATATTTCCTCAACCGCAATGTAGGGATTGCATGAATTTGACAAAGAGATTACATGGCAGGCAAGTCAAACTTTTTTTTTAATTAAAAGGGACAGAGCCCTTCAAGAAAAAACAGGGACACGAGTAGAGAGTTGTGTCCTCATTGCATCCTGCATTATTTGCCCCTTTTGTCTCATTCATAGACTAACAAAATCATTCCCAGTTCTTCCCTGTGGAATGTTGTATTTTGTTCTTTTTTTCTTTTTGTTTTTCTTATTAAGCTGCATTTTTTTTCCTCCCTGTCTCCCATTTTTCTTTCAACCATGGACAAGCTACAGGTTCCTTCTTTTAAATGTTGTTATTTAATGAGACCTGGGAAACCTGCCTTTTCTGTGGTTGCCCTGTTCTCTGGAAGGACACCCAGCCCGAGATATTTCACAGGCCCCAACTTTTTTTTTTTTGCCTTTAGGGGCCAGTTGAGTGGGAGTCCCCTGTGACTGCTGTGTTAGGGTTGCCATTTGTAGTTGATATTGATATATTGCTTATTGTTATGCTCTTTGCTATATTATTCATTTTTAGGCTGTACGTTTCCCATGATCACATTGGTTGAGTCGGGTGGAGTTTTAAATCATATAAATAAGTATTATATCGTTTTCCCTCTTACCTTTGCCCATGTGCTGTGATCCTCACTATGAAAAATTTTCCTGGTCATGTCCCTCCTACCTACATATTTCAGTTTCAGTAATTAAATATGGTTCAGCCGATGAGTAATTTTGCAAATTTGATTTGCAACTCAAACTTGCCTCTCATTTCTCCTTCCCCATGCACAGTTTTGTTGTTTAAATATGGAGGATTGCCTCTTCATTTTTTTTAAGATCACTTTATAGATCTGTAAAATCCTTTTGAAAGGGATTGTTGACAGTAGATGTTCATGCTATAAGACGGGTGTCAAACTCAATTTCATTGAGGGCCGCATCAGCATTGCGGTTGCCCTCAGGGGGCCGGGTGGGTATGGCCTGGGTGGGCGTGGCCTACTGGATGGGCATGGCTAGAGTGTGTATGGCCTACTGGGTGGGCGTGGCCAGCTCTACATCGTTCGCATCAAGGGTGCCTATGGGGGACAGATCTGAGGGTCTCTGGCAGAAGGAGGGTCTCTGGGCCAGGGCCAAGGCAGTGGGGGCCATTCCCTCACTGTTTCCAGGATGGCTTCGCGGGCTGCATGAAACCACTTCACGGGCCGGATCCGGCCCCCGGGCCTTGTGTTTGACATGTCTGCTATAAGATGTGTAGTGAGGAAACTGTAGTTACACAAATTGATAGCGAATCTGAGCACTTCTCATGTTCAGCTATATTGATTCCTCTGATAAAATACAAATTGTTAATGGGCTGCATTTGGTTGAAACAATAAGCCATGCATCTTGGTTTAGTAAAGCAATGGGCATAATACAATTTAGCTATTATTTTATATTCTTACAAATGCTGTTATTTAATAAATGGAAGTCTGTGGTTGGTTATATTTGTATTAACATATGCAGTTCCCTGATAAAAATCACATTGGACTATAAATTAAATACGTAATTATTTAAGCATTAAATCAAAAACTTAAAAGCAAGGCAACCGTACAGTTTCTTCATTTTCTTTATTTTTCTTCTGCTACTCTTTGTATCCATTTGTGTTTTCCTGATTTGTAAATCCCCTTTGCTCAAAAAGAGGAACAAAGTGAGAACAGTCAGGCAACATGGACTAGCAGACTTCTTGCACAAAATATATTTTCAGCCAAATTTGATGTTCAGATTCAAAGTTTGAATCTGAGACCAATGTAATCAAATTTGATGATTTACGATGTCATATGAACCAACAATTAAACATGTAAATATAAACTATTAAGCATTTATTTTTAAAAATGTTAAAGATTTTAAGCTTTGCAGGTTCATAAAAATAGCATTAATGTTTATTGTTGTATTAAAACCATTTTAAGAAAGTTTTATTTTGCTTTAATAAAATATTGTTTAATATTGTTTTAGGATGAAGATTATGATGAAGATGAAGTTTCTTTTGAATCACATTTGCAAGAAAAATCAGTAGAAGTATTTTATCTTCCTGAAAATGAAGATATTAATTTCCCGTTAGACATGGATTCTACACAGTTCATGCTGAAATTTAAGGAGGTAGAGTGCAATTTTGTTATCTCTTAAAATGGATGATAGGAAGTTTACTGTGAATTAACTATTGTATGTTCGAAAATCTGATGTTACAATTTAATTATAACTTTTACAAAGATATCTTTGGAACTGAAGAACCCAATAAAAATTCATGGATTATATTGTATTTTTAAAATATTTTCAAGATGTATATGTAGGAATTATACTTCTTATTCAAAATATAAAATAACCTGGGAATTATGTTCATTTTAATAACTCCAGAAAAACCACTTTATATATCTCGTTCATTGAGAAATATTGTTTAGTAAGCATATCTAAATAAGTGATAAATGTAGTACATAATCAAAATCATAACAAAATCATTAATGCATGAACAATACCAAGTCAATATAGATAGTCCTCAACTTACAGCAATTCATTTAGTGAGTGTTCAAAGTTACAACGGCACTGATAACAGTGATTTAATGACCATTTTTCACACTTATGAACTTTGCAGCATCTATGTGATCATGTGATCAGAATTCGGATTCTTGGCAACTGGACTGTAGTTAAGACAGTTGCAGTATCCCGGAGTCACATGATTGCAACCTTCTGACAAGCAAAGTCAGTGGGGAAGCCAGATTCATTTAGCAGCTGTGTTATTAACAACTTCAGTGATTCACTTAACAAGTGTGGCAAGAAAGATCGCAAAATGGGGCAAAATCCACTCAACAAATGTCTCATTTAGCAACAGAAATTTTGGGCTCAATTGTGGTTGAGGAGTACCTGTGTTGCAACAAATCCAAGCAAATGAGGACCCAGATTGTTGGGGGCAATAAGCTGACTTTGTAATAATGCCGCTGGGCCCCCCCCCCGAAAGCCCTAATAAGCAGGCATATACATAGAATGAAGGCTATTGCTAAGCACATTGATTTGTGCTTAGATTGTAAGCCGCCCTGAGTCTTCGGAGAAGGGCGGGATATAAATGGGATTTTTTTTAAAAAATGTAAGCACAATAAGGGTATAAGTTACTGTTCAGTACATGCAACATCTTCCACATAATATCACCTATGGGATTACACTATGTTCTACCTTTACCTCTTCCCAATCCTCCCCTTCCATTTCATTCTTCAGTCCTTTCTGGGGCAAAATCCAGATAGCTGATCCAACTGCTGTGCTGTCTCCACTGTCTTGCTTTTGGCTGCCTCAGCAAAACAGTTGTGGCCTCAATGCTCTTGATGTGCCACTGTCCCCCCACCCCCACCCCAAGTCGACTGCTTCCAAAGGAGTTGCCTTCTCAGACTCTCTGACTACCTTCCACTGTACTTTTAGCTAATAACACTCTGATACTCTTCTAAGTCATTTGAAAGAAGAAAAAAAGCATATCCTTTTTGTATGAAGCATATCTTTATATCTTTTGTTTTGATTTAGTTATTTAGTAGGCTTGAGAGAATTAGTTTTTATCTTTTAAGCCTCCTAATAAATGCTTCTTGCCAACAATAATAACGCTGATTATGTAAAGAAACATTTTCAGGCAATGTATGTGGGAAAGTATATTAATATATCAGTTGGAGCTATTTTTATCTAGCAATGTATCATGATTCTTTAACATGAATCAATCAATGCCTCTGTTCATATTCATCTTACATAAGTGGGTTATATAATTGTCAGCTGGAAACAATTGAAAGAGAGGAAGGGCTGACTGAAATTTGGATTTTAGCAAAATTGGTGGGAAAAGCAAGTTAGAACTTCCTCTGACTAGATAATAATAATAATAATAATAATAATAATAATAATAATAATAATAAGAAGAAGAAGAAGAAGAAGAAGAAGAAGAAGAAGAAGAAGAAGAAGAAGAAGAAGAAGAAGAAGTAGTAGTTGTTGGAAGGGACCTTGGAGGTCATCTAGTCCAACCCCCTGCTAAGGCAGGAAACCCTATACCATTTCAGACAAATGGCTGTCCAGTCTCTTCTTAAAAACTTCCAGTGTTGGAGCATTCACCACTTCTGGAGGCAGGTTGTTCCACTGGTTAATTGTTCTAACTGTCAGGAAATTTCTCCTTAGTTCTAGGTTGCTTCTCTCCTTGATTAGTTTCCATCCGTTGCTTCTTATCCTGCTCTCAGGTGCTCTGGAGAACAGCCTGGCTCCCTCTTCTTTGTGGCAGCCCCTGAGATATTGGAACACTGCTATCATGTCACCCCTCACCCTTCTCTTCATTAAACTACACATACCCAGTTCCAGCAACCGTTCCCTATATGTTTTGGCCTCCAGTCCCCCAATCATTTTTGTTGCTCTTCTCTGTACTCTTTCTAGAGTCTCGACATCTTTTTTACATCGTGGTTCTAGTAATGTGCCTCTTATGTTTGGAAAAATTATTGACTGTAAGCCACTGAATAGCAATCTCCGTCCCTTCAGATATTGCTGAATTTTATCACTTAGAAGATTTAAGTCAGCATGGCTAGTAGTGAGATAATTTATGAACTATAGCCTAGCAGTATCCTGAGACCAGTTGGTCTGGTGTAAGTATATAATAAACAAGTGGCTTTATTTTGCTTGAGGAGACGAGCAAGTGGGCACTTTGAGACTATGAAACCTTATCGTTTCAAATGTGATTGAAAAAAATGTGAACAGTAATAGATATATAAAACGAATTTTCAAATATCAGTTGCACCTTTTTTTCTTCAATAAAACTTTCTATGCATTTTTCTAGTTACAATTAAAACACGCAGTTACAGTAGCTGAAGTGAATCAACTTAAGGAAAAGGTAAATCTTCAATATATACTTTTTAAAAAAATATATTTAAATTCAGTCATTTGTAAATTTAAATTGAATATCTTGAAGACAAACAAAGTAAAACCAAATTCTTAATTTCAACTAAAAATAGAAAACATTATTATTTATGCAATTTGTAGTAATTTGTGAAGAATATTTTCTCTGGAATTTCATTACACTTGTCGAAATAAAAATAAGCATAGCTAGATGCATGCAAATCAAAAGCAAAAAGATTGGAGGAATAATTTGTTTTGTAAGGATAACATTTCATTTGTAAGTAAGGGCAGTGCCTAGGGTACATAGGTTAGAATGTTTGGATACTTTGAGATTTTTAATCTGCCGTAGAACAACTTTTTACAAAAATCCTCCTTTCCCATTTAGTTAAACAGATGTTCCAGTGTAATACGAGATGTACTGTTTGTACTGCATTTTTGATAGAAGAGAAGGCAGTCAACATATTTCCTAGTGTATGGATTTAAATGTAGGCCATTAGCTTTCTTGTAATTAAAACATAATATATGACTTGAATTACTGGATCTAAATAATAGATGGCCTCCTACAACTTTAAAACTTTTGCAGTATAAACTGGAAACAGTCTCTAACAGTGCTGCAGTGATAGAAAAGTAATAGGTAATCCAGTAGTTTGTTTTCTAGTAATGAAACAAAAAAATTGCTGACTATGTTCCTTGAAGTTTTGAGTTTGACAATACTGTGTAGGAATGTTTTCCTTACTTATATGCATTCTTCATTTAGTATATTTAGTATATACATTCTTCACATAGTGCAACCTATGAGAAATGGCCATAAAGAAACTAGGCAATTGTGTAGGAGCGAGAACATTTGTTTCAAAGCTAACATATTAGTATCAGCAAAAAATATATATAAAACATATCCATAAAATTTAGCTTACAAATGAAGTTTTGGAAAATAAGGTAAATATTTATTTTGCTTTTGGGGTAGTAGATCTTTTATACCAGTTAAAACAATCTGAATATTAGAAATTAAAGGCAACATTTTTAGATGGCCAAAGATTAAAAAAAGCATTAATTACTATAAAATCAATTAATCTGTGTGGATTTTATACCTAAAACTAAAATGATACCTAAAACTAAGGCAAAATTAATAATTGTTCCTTGTTACATTTTGGAGAGAAATCTGAACTTTTTTTTTAAGCTAAAAGCAACAGAAGCTGAAAAGGATGAATGGGAGTTAAAGAAATCACAGCTCCAGGAAACAATAGATGAGAACAAAGAAAAAATTAAGAAGTTGGAAACCTACTGGTTAGAAGCCCAGAGTTTATGCAAAACAGTAAATGAGCATCTTAAAGAAACTCAAGAACAATATGATGTGCTGGAAAAAAAGTATAACAAAGCGAAGAAGTTACTCAAAGAGTATCAACAGAAGTGAGTGTGTTGTTATGCTCTTGTCAGTTAAGCTCATAGATATCTGCTTGTAATTTCTTATATGTACGATGTTGTGTGCTATTGCTATGTGTTTTGTTTCTGTATGTGACTGGGCAATTTGCATCAGGGTCCTGAATTAGGTTAAAGTAACATATACAGCATTAGAGCTTTATTTTGGTGCTAGGGAAAAATGTAGGACAACATGAATTAAATAATTCAGGGAAAAGAAGCAAATAACTGAAAACATATATTGTACGCAGTGATGGCATTGCAGTCTTATCAAACTAGAGATGGAGAATGTGTTCTTTCAGATGTTGCCCAATTATATCTTTCATCATTGGTTGGACTGATTGAAGCTGCCATGGGTTAAGGTAAAGGTAAAGGTTCCCCTGCGCATGCGTGCTAGTCGTTTCCGACTCTAGGGGCCGGTGCTCATCTCCGTTTCAAAGCCGAAGAGCCAGCGCTTGTCTGAGGATGTCTCCGTGGTCATGTGGCCGGCATGACTAGACGCCAAAGGCACACGGA
This sequence comes from Vipera ursinii, assembly GCF_947247035.1. Lineage (NCBI taxonomy): Eukaryota > Metazoa > Chordata > Lepidosauria > Squamata > Viperidae > Vipera > Vipera ursinii. The sequence goes on along the minus strand of NC_139512.1, from coordinate 158,187,069 downwards.
ACGCTGTTACCTTCCCACCGTAGTGGTCCCTATTTTTCTACTTGCATTTTTACGCGCTTTCAAACTGCTAGGTTGGCAGAAGCTGGGACGAGTAACAGGCGCTAACTCTGTTACACGGCACTCGGGATTCGACCCGCCAAACTGCCGACCTTCTGGTCGACAAGCTCAGCGTCCTAACCTACTGAGCCACCGCGTCCCTGGGTTATAGTTCAGTAAAACCTAGAGGTCCTAGGATCCTCATCTCTGATATGTAATGTCATTAAATTGAGGTTATTTTCAAAGAATATTAAACAATTTCAAAATAGGATATTCAGGCCTCAAAACACAATTAAATTCTGGGTGTTTTTTAAAAAAATCTAATTGCTTATATATCTAACATAGGTCCATCAAACAAATGACCTGAGTGCCTTGAAAGAATAGTAGTTTAAAAGGTATAGCATAGTAAAATGAAAATAATTAAAATGAAAATAATTAGGAGAGCATATGGCATTTAAACACAGAATCTATTTCCAAAATTGCGAAAGCATATCAAGTAAGAAAAATATTTAAACCAGCTTTCTCTAGTTGCATGTCCTTCCAGAAGAGATAATTTATGACTGTTCTTGTTATTTACAAATAAATCACTAAAAGCCATCCAGATGTTCCCAGAGAAGGCATAAAAGAGCTTTAAAACAACCAGCAAAAAAGGTGAACTATGAATTGTGCCATGTCCACATTAATTTAACATAGAATTAATCTTGTTTAAGATATTTGTGTGGTACTTCCATTAAAAAGTTTCAGTTTTAAAATATTGGGATGAATTTAACCATACAAGAAAAAAAAACTCAGAACCCACCGTATATTTTCCTCCCAGAACGCTTACCAAAAGTTGCCTGTATGTAGCATACAAAGATGTTAATCATACACATTTTTGCAGATGCAACTTTACAGTGAGGGATGGTTTTGTGTTTTACTTAGGTTATTAAGCTCAGCAGCAATATTCATGAGATTGGTATTAGCTGGTAAAAAGAAGCAATCTGTTCTGCAAAGGGTGGGAAAGAGAGAATGGTGAAGATAAAGGTCAGATGGAGAGGAAAAAGCAGGGAAGAGGTTGAAACTATGTCACATTTAAGACCATCGATCCAAGTGTGTTATGTCATATATATATTTATAGACAAATATGACTATTGAATACTACAATACAAACAATGAATTGAAAATAAGAGGAAATTGTGTCTTTTTTAAAGAAGCAAAATTATTGGTTGCTAACAAGGTCAATTTAATAAACTGCTTCAGGTTTTTTTTTCTTATTACTCCTTTATGTTGCCTAATCATATGTTTTCTCCCTCTTCCAGAGAAGTAGAACTCATGGTAAAAGAAGATCATACAAAAATTATTGAAGAAAACAATCAAGAACATGCAAATGAATTAAAAATTTTGCAGGAGAAGGTATAGACAAAATGATATTTAAAATTTTGTTTTAAAGATCTTTGTAAATGCGTCTCAGTTTTTAAAATGATATTTATCGTCTTCAGATCACAGAGCTTGAAGAAAAATTAAAAATATACGAGAAACTCCCCTTTATGTTTGGAAATGGTATTTTATTAGACTCTGTCACACCAAATACTGAACAACTGGCAGAACATTTTGAAATTAAGGATGATATGCAGGAAATTGAATCTTCGGTGGAGAAATTAGATTTTTCTGGTGAGTAATAAAGAAATCTATTGGTATGCTCTGTGAATTATGATATCAAAACCTCTGGTAAAGTCCTAATTCCTAGACACTATACTAATTGTGACTAAAAAATTCATTGTTAAGTAACGTGATCATAAGTTGAAAAAACATGTGACTACATGGTGAGAAGGCAGACTGCTTTCCATCGTTCTGCTGGCTTTCCCATCAACTTTGCTTGTGGGAAGCTGGCAAGGAAGATTGAAAATCTTGATCATGGGAGCTGTGAAGTTATAATTTGCAAGCCCACAATCAAGATTGCAGGGACTATAATGTTCCATTGTAACTACTCCTTGTTATTGTAAATTTGAACAGAACACCAAATGAACTGTCATTAAAGAGGACCACTTATACTAAATGACCTGCAACACATTTTTATAACATGACATTAAATTGTCATTCTACTAGAGCTGGTACAGTGATACTTATCTTCTTGTAAAACAATGTGTCAGAATCTAAATTATTATTTGTCTAATTGTTACAAATAAAAAGAAATATTGAATAATTTCATAATAAAATGGGGTGATGACTATAGTTTTTAATGTGACTATGCATTTGTTACAGATTTTGATAACTTTGTTGGAGACCCACCAAGGTTAGATACAAGTGCTCATAAAGCTAAGGCACAGCTTGCCTTGAAAGTAAAACGTCAGCCACCTTCTCGGTCAAAGCTAAAGGAATCTCTTGGTGCCAAACAAACAGATAGAAACTCACAGGTATAGTATTCATTTTATTTTCCCAGGTATAATTTGGTACTTTTTAATGATTAAAGTATACATGATATCAAATACATAATTTACTCAGCATTTCTGGCAGATGACCTAAAACAGGGATGTCAAACTCACAACGTCACATGACATGTCGCAAAGTATTGCAATTTTTTTCCCATTGCCGGCAATGGGGTGGGCGCGGTTTTACCATGACGCATCTGGCCCACCCCCTGACCTAAAAGGTCACTTATTTCCTTGTTCTCCCAGCTTCTCAAACCAAGTGTTTTTAGCCATATTTAATATTTATTCATTCATTTTCTCTAGCCGCCTAACTCAACCGAGTAACTCTGGATGTCTTACAATTGATGTAGGTACTGTTCATTCTTCTGCAGCTTTCCAGTAATTATCAGATTTCAACTGCTGCTGCATTTGACAGATTTTGAGAGAAATATTAGGCTAATAGGCATATACAGTTCCTTAAAAATGGATTGAGTTAACAGGGACACAAGGGGTTTTATATTATCTCTTTAGTCTCACTTCTTTCCAGCATGTGCAAGTACTTTCCTTCTTGGAAAATAGCTGACTTAAGTTGGGTAGAAGAGGATAAAGTAATGATTACATTTGTTACATTTTGTTTGTGGATTTGGGTTTGGCTAGAAGGTATATAATTTCACAGACCTTTTTCTACTGCTTAAGGAAATACATATTTCTCACTCATAAAACTGATTTTTTCTTACATTTATTTCAGCTCTATGGAAATCATTACTAATGTGGAAAGACTTTAAAAATCAGTTTAAAGCATACAGCCCAGTGATTAGCTCTATAATCTATACTGAAACAGCTGATTAGGGGGGAAATAATTTGGCATTTATTTATATAGCAATAGCACTTAGACTTATATACCACTTCACAATGCTTTACAGCCTCTCTAAGCGGTTTACAGAGTCATCATATTGCCCGAACAATCTGGGTCCTGTTTTTACTGACCTCGAAAGGATGGAAGGCTGAATCAACCTTGAGCCTGTCAGGATCGAACTGCTGGCAGCCAGCAGTCAGCAGAATTAGCCTGCAATACTGTATTTTAACCACTATGCCCCCATGGCGCAATATAAGATTTTTTTAAAGAAATGCACCTATCTCTGCTTCAACAAAGGTTTGCGTTAAATCATTTTATGGTTATTTCAAATTTGATATTAATTAAAAGTTACATTGTACAGTAATTGTAAATTAGTCTTTTAAACACCTTTGTAGAATATAAGAATCACAAACTTTGAAATGTTTGGAAATTTGGACAAAAGTAACTTCTATTATGGTTGAAAAAGACATTTTTCTTTTTGCTATCTTTTTAAAAAAAGTATGTTTGGGTAACAGCTGTTTATTCACATGCTTTTCTGCATACATAGATTTGAAGAATTCCAATCTAATATACATAGATTTGAACAATTCAGAGCAATAAAATATCAAAAGATATTTTTGATATTTTCTGGTGATATTTTCTTGTTTTTATTTGACTTTGTTTAATTGTATGTCACTACACAACGTAAAGAATTGTGCATGTTATTACAAAGCAATATATAATGTTTGCATAATAGAATGTGTAATTACAGTTGCATTTTAACATTTTATTTCATATTAATATAATTACATTGCTCATTTATATGTTTAGGTACATAGAGATGAAAAGATGTGATGAAAGGGAAATTGTAACAAATTAAGCCACAGGTTCTGGTACGCCAACTTAAGCAATTTGAGTTGGTGTTATAAAGAAAGAGCGGCATGCAGGAAGGGAATATTTCTAGCAAAAACATTTCACAACAATGAAAGCATCACAGAAAGTATATTGCAGACATGTCAAACACAAGGCCCGGGGGCCGGATCCGGCCCACGAAGTGGTTTCATGTGGCCCGCGAAGCCATCCTGGAAACAGTGAGGGAACGGCTCCCACCGCCTTGTCCCTGACCCAGAGACCCTCCTTCTGCCAGAGACCCTCAGATCTGTCCCACTCCTGCCCAGGCCCCCATATGCGAATGATGTAGAGCTGGCCATGCCCACCCAGTAGGCCATACGCACTCTAGCCACGCCCACCCAGTAGTCCACGCCCATCCAGTAGGCCATACCCACCCGGCCCCTTGAGGGCAACCACAATGCTGATGCGGCCCTCAATGAAATTGAGTTTGACACCCCTGGTATAATGTCTTGATGTTAGCTTAGGTTATTTCGGCAAGGTGATTCACAGAGAATTATGGATAACAGCTTTAACAAATAAGCAGTATAGGAAAACCTGGGTGTTAATGATAGTCCTAAAGTTCCTTAGACAGTGCCAGAGGCGGCACTCAGAGCCCTCTCTGTTGGCACACGTGCCACTGCCGGAAGCAGCAGGTCCATTTAGTCGCCACCACTGCCCGGAGCAGGAGCCCCGCCCAGCACAAAGGAGGCAAAGCGGCTGACTAGCAAGCTCAAGTAGAAATGGTAGAGCAGAGGTCACCAACCATTGTTGATTGGCGGACTGGAAGAAAAGGGAGGGGGGAGCATTTTACGTGCGTGCGTGCACGGGGCTGTGAGCATGCACGCGCTGCAAATGGGGCAGGGCTAGTGCCTGTGTGGTACTCACTAGCCCTGCCCCATTCTTGCGTGGTGCAGCGCCTTGTATTAGCGCCTTGCAGCACGGTGGCCCATTTTTGCGCCCCTGGTTTTTGCGTGCCAGAGGCGGCACTCAGAGGTGCCTCCCTGCCCACCCCTCCCCAAGGGCACCATAATGCTGATGCACCCCTGGCACTTTGCAATAAATAAGTGGGTTTTGGGTTGTGGTATGGACGCTCGGTCTCTAAAAGGTTCGCCATCACTGTGCTTAGAGTATTAATGTTGTTTTCTTTCTTATGTTTCAGGATATTAATGATGACACAAAAGAAGATACCTTGAGTAGGTTCTCGGATGTGACAGAAAAGGTCATTTCATCACAGCAAAGTGATACAGATAAAAAAAATGATAAATTGGAATGTGCTGAAAACAGTGACTTTTCATTGGAACCAAGTCCACCAGTTTCTGTGCACTCTTCTCCAGTGTATAAACTACAGACAGAAGACGTTGCTGGAATATCTCAGTCACTGCCTAACGATGATTCTGCTCCAAATTCCCCTGCTGGATATTGCCGAAATATTAAGCAAAGAGAATCAAAAGGAAAGGGGAAAGTGAACAAAGGTAATATTAAAATGATTGTGTCACATTAAGATCTGCTGTTCACATATTTTTCCAAGAATGTACAATTATGTTTTTCACTACTATCCGAGCAAGATATATTTTGTTCTTCACACATAAAGGTAAAGGTAAAGGTTCCCCCGCGCATGCGTGCTAGTCGTTTCCGACTCGGGGCCGGTGCTCATCTCCGTTTCATAGCCGAAGAGCCAGCGTTTGTCCGAGGACGTCTCCGTGGTCATGTGGCTGGCATGACTAGATGCCAAAGGCGCACGGAACGCTGTTACCTTCCCACCATAGTGGTCCCTATTTTTCTACTTGCATTTTTACGTGCTTTCGAACTGCTAGGTGGGCAAAAGCTGGGACGAGTAACAGGCGCTCACTCTGTTACGCGGCACTCGGGATTCGACCCGCCAAACTGCCGACCTTCTGATTGACAAGCTCAGCGTCCTAACCCACTGAGCCACCATGTCCCTTTCTTCACACATAGGCAATGTCACATTTGGGGGAATATTAATATCATACTTACATCTCTGAACTTACTTCCATGAATCTGACGCATCACAGTAACCAACAGATAACCCTAAAACACATGATATTCTACTAAATTGCACCTCTGGCATTAAAAAAAGAAGATGACAGTCAATCTTTTTTAAACAATTAAACAATCTTAATATACCACTAAAGAGAATTTTTTGTTGGACTAAATGAGTCCTTAAGAAACATTGCATCTTAAATCTGAAAGATACTGGTTCTGCAATATGGGATGCTCCAATTCTGTATTTAAAATTACTTTTATATTATAAAACTTTATTTAATGTTTTTGTTTGGTTGTTTATATTGAATTATCAGTTTAACCTGGATAAAAGAATTATTCAGTTTACACAATACATCCAGAGACTGCTAAAGTATCAAGGTCCTACCAGGGACATAATAAATGCTTTAACTGAATACGATGTTCCTCTATTTTTTTCAAATTACATTGTTTCAATAATTTTTCAAAAGTTTTAAAAGTACATATTACATTTTAATGGGTTAATCTCCTTTTCATCTTATGATATCTATCCCCCCCCCTTTTCCTGCCATTTTAAATTAAGAATAACTCAAAAATATAAACTAGTAAATCAATGCATTTTGATGTGAAAATTTTGTCCCAGTACTCATCGTTTGTTTGGTACACCATTCAAAAGCTAGAGTTTGCCAGTGTCAGCTGCCTTGTAACTCACCACATTATTCCTTATGGGAATAATTTGTTTGGTGGACATTGTTTTGGTACTCATTGCACCTCCTGGAACCAATTAACATTGAGTACCAAAGTACCACTGTAACACCAATTAGTCACAGATAAAACTGAACCATTTACCTGTAAAAAGTTCTCATGTCATCAGTAATCACAGTTAAAAATAATATATTTCTGGAAGACAAAAGAGTTTAAGATAACACAAGCCATTGGTAAGTGTGTACATTCAGCCTGCAGAATATATTGTTTACTAATAACAAGTTAATTTGGTGTATGCTATATAGACCAAAATATTCTGCACAGCTTTAGAATGGTGCATCTTGCCTTTTCTTACTGTATCTTTTGCCTTTCTGATCATCTTGCTGCATTGTATTTTATCTCATTGTTTTATTATGATATGCTTGATGTTTCCATAACATGTAATAAAATATTCAGGTTCAAAATAGTATCTAAATTGATTTTTGTGTAAACTCTAATATTGTTATCACTTTGGGTCAACCCAAGTCTGAAGAAAGTGTTTTTAAAACATGAATTTAAAAAAATCTCTCTCTGGTTTTTAACAGTACATTCAACTTATGCACATTATTTAGTTTGTTTGATTTAATATGTAATTACTGCTTCTGAAGCCCCATAATAGTTAGAGATTCCGGAAAAGTTATCTGCTGCTCCATAGCCTACTCTTTATAGTAAGTTTGAAAGAATTTCACAGTAGTTACCTCTAGGCCTTGGCTATAAAGAGCTTAAAGGTCTTAATCTGATAAGTCAATGGAGGATCACAGTAAATCATATGACATTATTTTCCTATTATCTTAAAATTATTTTAATACAACAATATACGTCATGTATATTGGACACCTCAAAGAATGTTTGAAAAGAGGTGACTGCAATTAAAGTTTGGGTAATTGTAGATTCCCTTAGGAATCAGAAAATAAACATATGATTTGACTGTATCCTGTTATTATTGTGCTTGGGGCCGACATCAGCAAGATTATTAATATGACTCTGGTTCTATTGCAGTATGGTAAGAATGTGTATATTATTCTTGGCTGTATCCCCAGTATTTGGAATATATCAAGATACTGTACAAAAATAGTGGGTTTAGAGAGCGTGGGAGTTGACCAGAAGAATTAGACAGCACTTGGAAGGAAAAATTAAAATTGATTTGCAACAGTGTTTTTACCAACTTTACCAACTTGTTTTCGGCAAAGAAGACTTCAAGGAATATTGTCAGTTTTTGTAGCTACTTATAAATGCAATTTTTAGGCCTTCTTTTTTCTTTTCATTTATATTAATCCTGTGGTCCATTAGTATTGTTATATACATTTGTATACTTTTATTTGTTTGCATGCTATTGTTACAAAAAGGTTCCACAAATGAAATATTTTCAGTATTACTCAGCAACTTTCTACTTCTCAATCGTAATGCGAATCTTCCAACTTTGCTGCAGTTTATTCAAGATTCTTGAAATCTTGATTTTGGCATGTCCTGAAGATTTGAGAATCTCTGCAGAGTTTAAGAGATCTTGAACTTTTTTTGTTTGAGCCCCTACTTAACCATGCCATTACATCACAATGCTTTCATTATCACTGAAATTTTACAGTATAAGATGAACACTAAACTATCTTTCATCCCCTAATTGGATGCCTTTGGAGACAGTTACAGTGTAGAATAATGAAGCATTAGGTCATTTCAGAAGTAACATTTTTGTTAAGGTTTTACATTGTCCAATAGATTAAAAACAAAGGATATTAAAAAAAAGTATTTAGAATGCATGGATGTATGTTTTTACCTTAATAATCCAGGACTTAAATTGTTTAAAAAGAGGGCAGAAGAAGAAAAAGAAAGGAAAGAATAATATTGTTTTGTTTGTCATTCTTTACCTATGTTTTAACTATATTAGCCCATGCTAGTAATGCAATGTTAGCAATTGTTATTTGGGGACCTTTATTTAATAAGAAATATTGAACGTATAATTCACCTGAGTGGCCAGGGAATAAAGGCTCCAATACAGTTACAAGCTTCTAAGATGTGTATAGAAAATGCAGGGAAGCAGGTCGTGAGACAAGGATTCAGTGGCCCCTGAGCTACATGAACAGAAATTCTCTCTCTCTCTGGGACCTTCCTGTATCGGCCTTCAAGAATTGCCGATGGAAAAACTAGAGCAATGAAAAAGCTTTTCAATATTTAGTGATCATTAAGTACGGTAGTCTAAATATCATTCTGGTTTGAAGGGATTCATACAATTTCCTAAAACTGTCCTCAGCAGTAATTTACTATACTCTGTGTTTTTACCTTGAGGGTCAATTATGGGGGTTGTATTTTTTTTCAGGGTGCCACATTAGATAAAAAAAATCGATTGCTGTTTCTCAGAGCAGTAGAGGTTCTTGTCATTGAAGGCTGGTATTGGGATGCTGTTGGGAGCTTGTTTGTTTCTATCCTGCCTTTATTGGTTTTTTTATTATTTTTACAAATAACTCAAGATGATGAATATATTCCACACACACCTTCCTCCTCTTTTTCCACAACAGCCCTAATGAGATGGGTTGGGCTGAGAGAGATTCACTGCCTCAAAATCACCCAACTTTTTACTGGAATCAGGGTTTTCTCCCCCAACTTTTGAGTGGGCATAATTTCCTGTCTTATTATGTGCTTCTTTCAAACTTGGATAGGCAGAATGTACCTATAAATACTAACTAGGCCTTGTCTTGAGAACTTGCTATCTTTGTTTGTCTTCACCATTGGTAATTGCAAAGATATTTTAAAAACATCTAATTTTTTTATCTTGGGGGAAAGCTTGTTTTAATTTTCCTATTCCTGTGAAATATTTACTGCACTTTATTCACTGTTCTTAAGATCTAGGAGTTTAACATTATCACCTTAAGAAAGTGTTCTTCAATAACTTCTTGTTTATCCTTATGTAGAATTGCTCTATTTTCTCACATCATTTGATTAAATTATCATTATGGTACATAATTTATGTCAGTAAATATATTTATTACAGATGACAAAAGAGCTGACGAAAAGGCTGAATCAGGGGACGGTTCTTCTGTGGGAAAATCCAAAAGACGTTTTCCAGATTTTGGGTATGGGTTTTTTGGTTTTAACAACAGAAAGTTGCATTGGTTTATTAAACTATAGTTCTTTACATTCGAAGTTAGATATTTATCTGAATAATTAATGCTGATAATACATATATTAAAATACCACTTTAAGTGTGTCCTGGAATTTCTTTTATTGTCGTGGAAAAAATTTTTTTTTTTGCTTTATGCCACTAGAGAGTATTGTTTATCTTCAAAAATTGAATTTTGAGTTTTGTGTTGATGTCAGTTACAGTTTTAATATTATTATTATTTTGCTGCTTAATAGGATGTGAGTGAAATATGATTATTGTGTAATATATACATGATACATGCAGTCCTTGCTTAATAACCAGTTACTTTTAAAATTACGATGGACTCAAAATTATAACCCAACCTCAAAATTACCCCCCCCCCCATGGTCATGTGATCACATTTTGGGAGTTTGGCAACTGGCTTGTATTTATGACCGATTGCAGTGTCCCATGACCATGTCACCATAATGTGTGACATTTTTTTGCCAGTTTCTGGCATTTTTCAGCAAAAAACACCCATTCAGAAGAATGGATTCATTTAATGAACAGGTGATTCACTTTAAGATCTCCTATGGAGATCTGCCTAACAATCGCAACAATTTGTGACCAAAATTTTGCACCCATTTATGCTTGTTAAGTGAGGACTACTTGTATACATTTAAATAATGAAACCAAATTATTTGGTTCAGATTACTTTTTAACATCATAAGGAGGTTATCATTTGGATCTAGATTTAATTAAAAGTGGAGCTTCTCCACTTCTTCTCCAGAGAGCTAGATCTTTGCATATAATGTGTTTGAAGTAGCCTAAAATCTAGAAAAATAGCTATCAGGTTTTTTATTATATAGCAAATTTCTGTTAAAGGTAAAAGACAATTTAACATAATTGTAATAATGATGATGATGATGTTGGAAGGGACCTTGGAGATCATCTAGTCCAACCCCCTGCTCAGGCAGGAAACCCTATACCATTTCAGACAAATGGCTGTCCAGTCTCTTCTTAAACACTTCTAGTGTTGGAGCATTCACAGCTTCTGGAGGCAGGTTGTTCCGCTGATTATCTGGAGGCAGGTTGTTCCGCTGATTAATTGTTCTAACTTCAGGAAATTTCTCCTCAGTTCTAGGTTGCTTCTCTCTGATTAGTTTCCATCCATTGCTTCTTGTCTTGCCTTCAGGCACTTTGCAGAATAGCTTGACTCCCTCTTCTTTGTGCTAGCCCCTGATATATTGGAAGACTGCTAACATGTCACCCCTCCTCCTTCTCTTCATTAAACTAGACATACCCAATTCCAGCCACTGTTCCTTACATGTTTTAGCCTCCAGTCCCCTAGTCATTTTTGTTGCTCTTCTCTGTACTCTTTCTAGAGTCTCAACATCTTTTTTACATCGTGGTGACCAAAACTGGATGCAGTATTCCAAGTTTGGCCTTACCAAAGCATTGTAAAGTGGTATTAACACTTCACATGATCTTGATTCTATCCCTCTGTTAATACAGTCTAGCACTGTGTTGGCTTTTCTGGCAGCTGCAGCACATTGCTGGCTCATACTTACAGTCATGGCCAAAATTGTTGGCACCCCAGAAATTTTTCCAGAAAATCAAGTATTTCTCACAGAAAAGTATTGCAGGAACACATGTTTTGCTATACACAGGTTTATTCCCTTTGTGTGTATTGGAACACAACAAAAAAGGGAGGAAAAAAAGCAAATTGGACATAATGTCAAACAAAACTCCAAAAATGGGCCGGACAAAATTATTCGCACCCTTTCAAAATTGTGGGTAAACAAGATTGTTTCAACCATGTGATGCTCCTTTAAACTCACCTGGGGCAAGTAAAAGGTGTGGGCAATATAAAAATCACACCTGAAAGCAGATAAAAAGGAGAGAAGTTCACTTAGTCTTTGCATTGTGTGTCTGTGTGTTCCACACGAAGCATGGACAACAAAGAGGAGAAGAGAACTGTCTGAGGATTTTGAGAACCAAAATTGTGGACAAATATCAACAATCTCAAGGTTACAAGTCCATCTCCAGAGATCTAGATTTGCCTTTCTCCACAGTGCGCAACATTATCAAGAAGTTTGCAACCCATGGCACTGTAGCTAATCTCCCTGGTCGTGGACGGAAGAGAAAAATTGATGAAAGGTTGCAACGCAGGATAGTCTGGATGGTGGATAAGCAGCCCCAAACAAGTTCCAAAGGAATGCAAGCTGTCCTGCAGGCTCAGGGAGCATCAGTGTCAGCGTGAACTATCCATCGACATTTAAATGACATGAAACGCTATGGCAGGAGACCCAGGAGGACCCCACTGCTGACACAGAGACATAAAAAAGCAAGATTACAGTTTGCCAAAATGTACTTGAGTAAGCCAAAATCCTTCTGGGAAAACGTCTTGTGGACAGATGAGACCAGGATAGAGCTTTTTGGTAAAGCACATCATTCTACTGTTTACCGAAAACGAAATGAGGCCTACAAAGAAAAGAACACAGTACCTACAGTGAAATATGGTGGAGGTTCAATGATGTTTTGGGTTTGTTTTGCTGCCTCTGGCACTGGGTGCCTTGAATGTGTGCAAGGCATCATGAAATCTGAGGATTACCAAAGGATTTTGGGTCGTACTGTAGAGCCCAGTGTCAGAAAGCTGGGTTTGCGTCCGAGATCTTGGGTCTTCCAGCAGGACAATGACCCCAAACATACGTCAAAAAGCACCCAGAAATGGATGGCAAGAAAGCGCTGGAGAGTTCTGAAGTGGGAAGCAATGAGTCCAGATCTGAATCCCATTGAACACCTGTGGAGAGATCTTAAAATTGCTGTTGGGAAAAGGCGCCCTTCCAATAAGAGAGACCTGGAGCAGTTTGCAAAGGAAGAGTGGTCCAAAATTCTGGGTGAGAGGTTTAAGAAGCTTATTGATGGTTATAGGAAGCGACTGATTTCAGTTATTTTTTCCAAAGGGTGTGCAACCAAATATTAAGTTAAGGGTGCCAATAATTTTGTCCACCCCATTTTTGGAGTTTTGTTTGACATTATGTCCAATTTGCTTTTTTTCCTCCCTTTTTTGTTGTGTTCCAATACACACAAAGGGAATAAACCTGTGTATAGCAAAACATGTGTTCCTGCAATACTTTTCTGTGAGAAATACTTGATTTTCTGGAAAAATTTCTGGGGTGCCAACAATTTTGGCCATGACTGCAAGTGATTGTTTCACCATTGAATTTCATTTTGTTAGACAGCGCCCAGTGTTCACGTCTGTCCAGATCCTCCTGTATTTTAAGCCTGTCTGCTGGAGTGTTGGCTTTTCTTGCCAGCTTGATGTCATCTGCAAATTTGATGAATTCCCCATCTATCCCTTCATCCAAATCGTTGATGAAGATGTTGAAGAGCACTGGGCCCAGAACAGAACCCTGGGACATCCCACTACACACTTCCCTCCATGTAGATGCAGTTCCATTGAGGACCACACACTGAGTACGGTTGGTCAGCCAGCCACAAATCCATCTGGTGATGATGCTGTCTAACCCACATTTTTCTATCTTGTGTTATACATAATGCTGAAAAGTACTCAGAACCACTACTGGTATACAAGTCATAGGAATTCTCGGTGATAATAAATAGCATTATACTCGAGTTAATCAAATCATTTGTGGCCTAAAATTTGGGAATGCCCTAGGGTTGGGTGAGGCCTCATATCTATGGGAATCTAGGAAAAACATTTCTCTTTACATTATATTATTAATTTATATTATACTGTATTGTTTTTTTCATTCTTCAATAAATAATTTTTCATAAAAGAGTATTCAGTGTAGCATATATTCTATTGTGAACATTTTGAACTGTAAAATACATGGTGATTTATGTGTTTATCAGAGTAGAGTGATAAAACTGCTATATTTTGGCTTTTAATGTGAATACTTTAGAACAACTCAATCCTGTAGATGTCTATTCAAATCTGTGCTTTAATGAATAAGTCTTACTTCTAGGTAAGGATTGCAATTTAAGATTTATGAAGTGCTTAATTTATTGGTTCAATATAATTTCAGGGGCCTAAGAAAATCAGGTGGTAAAGGCAAGAAGCAAGAAAAAGAAAATGCAAGAGGTTCTCTGGACAGCAGGTATACATAGATACATTCTTATTGATACATTCCAAGTTGAAATATTTCTTTGGAACTAGAATGTTTTTTCTGAATGAATTCACAGTTCAGTATTGCACACTTTATTGAGAATTTCAGTCTTCAGGTGAAAGTGTTCTATCAATCTACATAATATAGTTTTTTTTCCATGTTGGTTTTTTTTAACAATTTTATAAATTGTAAGATCTTTTTCCAGAAAATCTAGAATCCAAACACTTACTGTACCAAAGTTTCAATGAATTTCTTTTCTTGTACTTCATTGGAAGTGATATTAATGGAAAAGTGGACAAATGTCCTATACTGTTTTGTTTTTAAATTCTATATTTAAAAGTCCAAGTTGCACTGCAGTTTCCTTTATATATTTTTAAGTTATTAATCCTAGGATTACAATATAATAACTTCTGGTGAAACTTTTTATATTGTATTGCTAAATCACTGTAAATATTCCTTTTTTTATTACACACTGTCCGGAATAGTAATGAATAACTATGAGCCATGTGAGAAAGTACAATTGGATGAAGTATTTTATGTAGTATTTTAAGAACCATTTCTTATATTTTTGAAGAATCTGTTCCTGTGTCTTGTTACACACTGTGTTCAAAGTCTAACAGCAAGCTTTATCATTTGGCTGTAGTATCCTCTGATACTATTATACAGCAATTTACTAAAAAATTGGTTTAAGGTTTGAAGAACTTGGGTTCATATTCAGAATATTGTACAAATGATTCATTTGTGCTTATTGTGTCCAATTTATATCTTTAAAAGATTTGTATTTCTGCTTTTAATTTGGAAATAACTTTATAAACATGTTTTAGATTTCAGAGATGCAGCAGTTTTAACTCTATCCTTTTTATAAAATAAAATAAGCTAACAGTGAGATGAAAAAGGGAATTTCATGGATTAAATTGTGAGGTAATTTTTTCCATACAGAAAACAACACCTCCTGTTTCTATACCCAATCTTAAACTTTCCTAAAAAAAGAAAAGTGTAACATAATCAGATATTTTTTTTACTTACATACATTTTCTGTGTACCAACTCCAAAGTTATTGCTAAAAGGTTTTCAGCACTGGCAGTTCTTTTCTGTTCCCTTAGTAACAACTATTTTTAAAATGCTTTAAAAATAGTAAGCCAAGCTTATTCACAGTTTATTAAATTTATTTTAGTTTTGTGTTATAAATGGTTATACTGAATGTTAAAATAGGAACTGTGACAAACACATTAAATAGCTTGATTTGCATGTAGAGTAAATGTTGATATATGGTTTTATGGACATGATATTATTTCAGAGGTTCCCGAGAATTATTGGAAGACCCTGACAACAATTTATCTGCCTCAGATTCCGATTCACCTATTCCTACTTGTATGCCTTTCTCTTGGTTTGGAGACAGCCATAAGGAACATAGCTCTAGTAGCACCCTGAGTTTTTCTCAGGGTGGGCAGGATATTGCCATTGAACAAAGTCAAGAGAAGACCAGAAGCAAGGTAAATGTAGCTTGTTTGAATATATTATGCATTTTAGATACACTGACTTCCTCAATAGTTAATATTGCTTGGATTTTCTAGAGCTATCTTATGTCTTCTTTGAACCCAAAGGACTACCTTATATCTTGTATACAACCTGGGAATGCAGTTTACAAGTTAGTCATCACTGTACATATTACTGACATTTCTGGGGATGTTTATGTTAAAACTATAGAGATCTCTCAATGTGTGAAATTTCAGTATGGCATGAAATGCTAGGCAAAATTTAGCTTCTACACTACAGTCCAGAAAGGACTATTGAAATATGTAGGGTTGGATTCAGGTTTCTCCTGACAAGGCAGTACTTCATTTCGAGTAATTAAAGTCATGGGAAAGAGAGCCTTTTCTTTCTTTCTTTTCAGTCAAATCTTCTATTTAAGGAATAATCCAATCCTTAGGGCATTGGACTTAGCAGTGTAAAAGACTCTGCTAAGAGAGAAAGAATTGTTGAGCTCGGTCCCAACAGGAGAAATGTTTTGTTAGATCAAAATCTTTCTGGGTTCAGTGGTCCTTTCATATTGTTTATGAAAGGTAATTTATTACAAACTATAAGAACTATTTCTTTCTCCTAGCTTTTTTAAAAATTTATTTTAAAAAAATTAACAAATTGCTTCTGACAGCTTTTCCAATCATTTATAAAGATATGTATAATTGTACAACAGTTAAAGCAACTAACCACAAGTATAGAAAAAAAATTACTAATGCTAACTTTCCTTAAGTTAACATGTCTCTCCTTGGCAAATCTTGATTAGTAATGATGGATCCAAGATCTTGCAAGATGGCTGTCAAGTTGTTAAAAAAAGAATGTGAAATGTGGGAAGGCATGAATCCATGCCTTTTTTATTTTTGTTGTTAAATCAAACATTACTATTAAACTCCCTGCTTCATATTTAACAGAACTGTTAAAGTACTGAGTCAGAAAGTTGATATATGTGGCCTGTGCAGTAATTTAATTAATTTAATTAATCAATATTAATTAATCATAGTAAACAAACTACTTTTTGATACCAGTGATCCATCATATCATTTAGAAGAAATTTCTATCAACTGCAACTTTCTTGGTTAAGATGCAAATAACATATTAAAAATAGTAAAATTGTTCAATGTATTTAGTGAAACTTCAGGCAAATTTTTCTTCTAAACTTCTTAAGCAGTAACACATGGAGGACCATGGGATTCCTCTACTATAATAAAAATATTATAGAATTAAGTAAAAATATTAAGTAAATTTGCTGAAATTGTTTATGGTTGAGAGGGGCTCTTGCATATTTTTATGTATCAAGAGTTGATATTTAGATAAATAATAAATAGCTAAATCTGTTAAAAGCTACATTTTCTGTGCTTACAGAAAGTAATTATTCCAAAGCTGAATCTAATAATGTCATCATTTAGTCTAGTGCTTTGTTTTATATCTTATACAGAGTTTATAAGTTTGCATTCTACATCCTTTGTGATAATGTTAATTTCAAATTTAGTGGGTAAATCTTTCTGTAGCTTGGTTTTCTTTTACAGATACATTTGCTATTTCAAGTTTGTGATAATCTTGGGTATGCAATCCAAACCATGCTTTTTTTCATTTTGTCTTACTTTTCTTTGGCAGATCATTTCTTATATTTTGGAAGCTTGCAAAGTATTTGCCAACATAATTTTAACCAATTTATGCCTGCTTGCAAATGGCTGAATGGTTTCCTTTCACTAGGGAAAACTTGTGTTTTATGGCTTTTCAGCTGACAAAATAAAGTGAATCAATAAGGAAAGTGGCTCTCTGGTTAGATTCACAATCATCCTAAGGTTTAACTTAAACCATAATATAGTTTTGTTTGATTTAGGATGTTGTGTGAACTTAGCCAGTGCAGTTTGTAATTCATTAGTGAAGCAATAATGGGTTGGATCCAGACTGACCATTCTGTGGATCCATTAGCACAATGCATACATTCATGTATGTTTGTCTAAGAGTCTTCTGGGATGCAAAGCAAACTCTTGGTTGTTTGATCCCCTTACCCAGCTATTATATCCCCACTGTAGAGCCTGACTGGCATTTCCCTTTTTCCATCCAAATTAATTAATATTTGTAGTACATTAAATATATTAATGCAAGAAATATGAAATACAAATTGATTGAGTCATATCAAATGGGATCATTTAGCTGGTGCAAAGTAATAGTTGTAGAATCACCCGTTTGATTCTTGTGCGAATATTGAATCCATATAGATAACTCCTCTTGCATAAGTAAGCTATTGCGCAAATGCTTTTTGCAAATTATTAAACAAGTATGTCTATTAAACAAGTAGTATCACTGAGCGGTGGCTCAGTGGGTTAGAACGCTGAGCTTGTCGATCAGAAGGTTGGCAGTTTGGCGGGTCAAATCCCAAGTGCCACGTAACAGAGTGAGTGCCTGTTACTCGTCCCAGCTTCTGCCAACCTAGCAGCTCGAAAGCACGTAAAAATGCAAGTAGAAAAATAGGGACCACTACGGTGGGAAGGTAACAGTGTTCCGTGCGCCTTCGGCGTCTAGTCATGCTTGCCACATGACCACGGAGACGTCCTCTTTGGCTTTGAAACGGAGATGAGCACCGGCCCCTAGAGTGGGAAACGACTAGCACGCCTGTGCGTGGGAACCTTTACCTTTTATCACATACTATTAAAGTCCCTGGTTTAACATTTTTCTCATGTTGTTTCTTGATGTAAAAGCTGAACCTCTTCAAGGAAAATAGGAGCTTTAGAGTGTGTTCCCAATCAATTCTGCCCATTGCTCTTCAAATCCCTAGTGACTGAGATCTTAATAAAAGTATTAGTAAAGTAGTCTAATTTCAGTTAAGCTACTTGTTCCTTTGGTGATTCTGATCATTAATCCTTTGCAGTATTTGTTTGTAATGCATCCCAAAATAACAAATACTAAATGAGTTTTACTAGCATGTAATGTTGAGTGACTTAAAAGTTTTAACGATGTTCGGTGTCTCTGGGCTATGAAATATTAAGTAGCTAAACGGATACAGGTAGTCCTCAACTTACTACCGCAATTGAGCCTGGAATTTTGGTCATAAGTCATTGCTGCCATAAGTTGAGTCACCATATTATCATATTATCAGACTCTATTTTACAGCCATTTTTTATGACAGTCATTAAACAAGTCACAAGACCGTAAGTCCAAATCAAGCTCATCCAATGGGTGTTTTTGCAAAAAAAAAAAGGGGGGGGGAACGGGATCACAAAACATGATTGCAGGATGCTGCAACCAGGTGTAAATGTAAGTTGGCTGCCAAGTGTCCAAAATGCAATTACATGACTGCCAGGTGGTGCCACAATTGTAACTTTGAGGACAAGATGTAGATAACGTTTTTTGAGCCCATTGCAACTTCAAACAGTTGTTAAGTGAACGATTGTACGTTGAGGACGACCTGTGCATATTTTTCACCTTTGTAGCAGCAGCTATAATATACATTTGGAATGTATTTATTTATTAAACTAATATGCTACTCATCTTGCCAAAGGCAACTCTAGGCCATTTAAAATCAATATAAATGCCAATATAAAACATTAATGCAATAAATAGAGACATTAAATTTGAATTTAAATTGACCAAGATGGAGAGGAAGGGAGCAAGATATTTACTTCTTTTCCAAACATTATTTCCCTGACACAGTGAAAAAATAAATAATTAAATGTATTTCAAACTGGGACAAAAAGTTTATTCTTCCAGATAGGCAGGATATAGGCATAAAAATAAATATAAACATGAAGTTGCAATGAGCCCATTGCAACTTCAAACAGTTGTTAAGTGAACGATTGTACGTTGAGGACGACCTGTGCATATTTTTCACCTTTGTAGCAGCAGCTATAATATACATTTGGAATGTATTTATTTATTAAACTAATATGCTACTCATCTTGCCAAAGGCAACTCTAGGCCATTTAAAATCAATATAAATGCCAATATAAAACATTAATGCAATAAATAGAGACATTAAATTTGAATTTAAATTGACCAAGATGGAGAGGAAGGGAGCAAGATATTTACTTCTTTTCCAAACATTATTTCCCTGACACAGTGAAAAAATAAATAATTAAATGTATTTCAAACTGGGACAAAAAGTTTATTCTTCCAGATAGGCAGGATATAGGCATAAAAATAAATATAATCTAGGCCCTTTAAACTTATATGCAAGTATGTACTTAGATTTTTAACTCATTTTCGACAAGCATAATTAGGATCAAAATAGTTAACCTTTCTTATTTTGTCACTTTGTTCCTTCTTTCCAAGTTACCCAGTTGTACATATCAACCCCTCACTGACCAGATGATGTTGTCAAAATTTTCTGAAGTGTGTGGAGAACTGTATGGGGAGGAATAAGTTTAAGCTTAACCATGACAAAACTGAATAACTGGTGTGGGGTTTTTTTTGGACCACCAAATCTAGAAATGTTCTCTCTTTTACCCTGAAAGAGGTTACACTTCCTCTTTAGGACTGTTACATAACTTGCAAATATTCTCGAACTATAGTTTCTACTGAAAGAGCAGAGGACAGCTGTGGCCAAGATGGCCTTCATACAGATTCTTCAAGTGTTCGTGTTCATATGTGGACCAGGAACCTTTAAAACATTGATATCATGCTTTGGTCACCTCATGTTTGAACTACTGCAGTAGTGTACATGAGTAGCTCCTAAAGATCACTTACTGCAACTGATCCAAAATACAGTGGCATGGGTAGTGATGATGGGCATGCCCACATAACAACTCCAATTCTTGAGGTGCCCTGGTTGTTAGTAAGCTTCCGGTTATTGTTCAAGGTGCTAGTGATCACCTATAAAGGCTGGTATAGGTTTGGTTATCTACCTATCTTTAGCAGGGGTCCTCAACCCATGGACCACAGACCAGTACCGGTCCGTGGCCTCTTAGGAACCGGGCCACACCGGAGGTAAGCGGTGGGCAAGCAAAACTGCACATGCACTGGATTTTGATTGTGCATTCCTCCTCCCTCCTTTCCCAGATTGTGGAAAAATTGTCTTCCACGAAACCAGTCCCTGGTGCCAAAAAGGTTTGGGGACTACTATTCCATAGCTTCTGCCCATCCTATATAATTGAGCAGAGTGGCCATATCCCATCAATTAAACAGTATCACACAAAGGGACATAGGAAGTAGGCCACCTCAGTCATAGCACTTGCTCTCTGAAACAATATTCTTCCCAGATATTTATATGGTCCCCATTGTTTAAACAAGCCCTTAAAGTTGGGCTTTTCCTCCAACTTTGAGTTGCAATGGGTGGTAGCTTTTTATATGATGTTTGATTTGTGAGATTTAATTGTTAATATTTTTCAGACATTTCCATTCTCAGATTCTATTATTTTAAACTTAGATGTCACCCAGACTTACAACAGAATCAAATAACTTACACACTTAATAATAATAATAATACAAATCACCCGTTTTAAGGAGAGCTTTAACTTTCCTACAAAAGCTTGGAATTATGAATTTTTGTTTCTTTTTTTTTCCTTTTGGATGACTATTCTGGCTAAATAAACTAATACTCAGATTTGTAATCTAAACTGTGATGAGCAAAATCCTAAAACACGTTTCCCATAAGACTTGAGCAAAGTGCTTAGGTGTTAATATTTTCAGGAGAGAGGATTTCTGTCTCCTCTGCCCATTTGTGCACTTCTTAGTAAAATACATTTCTGAGGATCAGAAGGAAACTTCAAAATAAAATGGCTGCAACGGGAAGGGTCAGCCAACAAAATTGCTTTTCCTTTGCTTAATTGGAAATAGCCAGTAGCTAACACTGCTGGTGGAAATCTCGGGTTTTCCTTTAAGATTTAAAACTTCATATCTGAGATGGCCACTGGTTTCAAGGAATAACTGTCACTAACCCTGTATTCCTAAAAGACTTCCTTCACTCCCACTGATAAATTCTCAATATTTATATATTTTATATGTTGGGAAGAATACATAAATGATTGTATAAATGATGTATATCATAGATATATATAGCTTAATGCTATTGTTAAGTAGGTGCTTTTTTATTTTTACTTTTTAAAAAAGGTGCTTTGTCTCCTTGTGATTTATTCCAAGGGATAAGTTAACAAAACATTATTTTCACTTGTTTGCAGAGTAGAATTTTCATAGATGATTCATATCATAGCAAGCCAAGTTGTGATCTGTCAGGGTTAGTGGCAGAGCCTAATCTTTCAGGGCGTTCACACACTTTAACCTTCTCTTCAGATGAGGTGAGTTTCAGTGTGTCTCTGTGTGTTGTTGATGTCACAATTCAGACCACCTTGTCATTTCAGTTTGTCTGACATAACAATAATAGGCATTAGTAATCCTAGCCAGATTTTGGCCTGTTAAATTCAATACATTATTTTTTTTCTTTGTCAATATTACCATTTTCTGTGGAGTTTTGTAAATAAAATAATAAATGTGTAATGCATTTATTGCATGTTTTTCTAAATATAATAAATGATATTTTTCGTTAAATATTTAAATGAAGTGATAGTTTTATCAATTATTTGTTATAATTTATTTTAAAATAAACAGTAGTAAATGTTACAGTCCATATAAAAACAAAACCATCATTTAGAAAATATATCTTTGAAAAGATAAAGACATTTATCTTTTCAAACGTGAGTCCAATACACAACATTTTAAAATTGCAACCCAAATCTATGATTTATTGATTCTGAGTAGCTCTAATGAATCCAATATACTTCATAAGGAAGCTGCTGGTAGGATTGATATGAATGGCATGTAATGGCATTTCTAACAGAATACAGAGTTCTCAATTGCTATTTTCCATTCTAAGATGCTTCTTCAGTCTTTGGACCATAAGGTATAATTCTAGCCGTTGAAATTATTTTAGAGTCTTTTTGAAGCCTTTTTTTTTAAAGTGGGAAAATTGCGTCTTTCAGAATTATGCAGGATTGAGTGAGGGCTTTTATTTTGTTTTTGTTTGTAATAAAAGATAAGCTTAGCATTTGCTGATAAGTGTTAACATCCCTGCATGTAGTTTACTCTAACACAGACATGTCAAACACAAGGCCCGGGGGCCAGATCTGGCCCGCGAAGTGGTTTCATGTGGCCCGCGAAGCCATCCTGGAAATAGTGAGGGAACGGCCCCCACTGCCTTGGCCCTGGCCCAGAGACCCTCCTTCTGCCAGAGACCCTCAGATCTGTCCCACTCCTGCCCAGGCCCCCATAGGCACCCTTGATGCGAATGATGTAGAGCTGGCCACGCCCACCCAGTAGGCCATACACACTCTAGCCATGCCCACCCAGTAGGCCACGCCCACCCTGGCCATACCCACCCAGCCCCCTGAGGGCAACCGCAATGCTGATGAGGCCCTCAATGAAATTGAGTTTGACACCCTTGCTCTAACACAACATTTTTGCTAGTAATTTCTTTTTTTATGCTCTTGGGGCTTCTTTGTAAGAATTTTATTTTGGACTTTAATTCTCCCCCCCTGTATCTGTGTCTTCCAGTTGTCTTACGAGTGTTGTATTTTTTGAGCAGTTTAATTATTTTTGGCTCTTTATTTTCTTTGTTGGAAACAGGAGTTGATTTTGGTTGGATGAGAATGATGGTTCCATACATGTTTTGTTTAAAATTATGGCTTTCCTATTTAAAAAAAATAAACTGAATTCTCTGGTTTGCTTGATACACTAAAGTAGGGAAAGGCAATCTGTAGCTTGTACACTGCTTATCGTCTCCAAGCGTCTCCAATTTTGCAGTATGTATTGAAATTTGGTAATTAACTCCTGAATAATGGTACTGTAGCCAAAAAATTAAAATGGGATTGGCCCAGCTATTTAACTCCCATCTTACAACGTGTTAAACACAATGAACAAAAATACTTTAAAGTTTACAGCAGGGGGCCCCAACCCCTGAGCCATAGCCCACTACTGGGCTGTGACCTATATGGAATTGGGCTACGCAAGCAGTGGGCCAGCCCATGCACGTGCAGCCCTTCCACGAGTGCATAAAGGCTACGCATGTGGGTTGGCTCACTGCTCGTGCAGCCCAGTTCCCCTCTCCCCCAGAGCCGGGCCACCAAGCCACAAAAGTTGGGGACCACTGATTTACAGTACTAGCTGATTACCTTTATCTGAATGTTTCTTATTGGCCAGACATACCAGCTTGTGTGATTTGACTCAAGTTGTGCTTTAACTCATTCTAATTCATGTTATGGCTTTATGCAATGTACAAGCTAGTTTATACTTCAGTCTGAGCAGGGCCACCAAGATTAATATAGTAATTGAGTTTAAACTGGAAGCATTTTAGACTTCCTCTTTTGTCGTGAATTTGAAATGAATGGCATATCTTGGTCCAGAAAGAACATGCAAACTAAAATAGTAGATTACCAGTTTTTAGCAAACAAGATGAAATTCCAGGATCAAATGTGTTGATCAAAGTATCAGCTATTGGCTAAAAGTGTAATCTGCTGTAGGAGAAATATGTAAAGTAATATGGGTTTACTGTTGCTAGAAGTGATACTAATGACAAAGAATGTGGTCTTTATCCCTTAACAATATCTTCATGAGATACTGCAAATTAGGGCAAACAAACCAATTCTCCATTAAAAGAATACTTTGCAGTTAATTATATGTTAAAACCAATATAGAATTATGTATATATAACTAAGCATTACAATTGCTTCCATTGGCCCATTCAATGAATTAACAGAAATTACGTGTCTAAGTCAAACAGTATAAAAATGGTTTCAGATTTTTTTCTTTTATTTTTTTCTAATTGGTCCATCTTTAAGTTCCAGGAAGCTTTGCAATCTAAAGCCAACAATCATAGATTTCTCAATCATTATTCTGTACTTAGAAGACCAGAATCTAAAGGGTTTTTATGATTAATTTCAAATTATTTTTCTGTGTTAGACCAATTTAATTATATAATTAGTGAAGTTAATAACAGATGTACAGTTGCAAAAAAAGTATGTGAACCCTTTGGGTCCTCTCCCCCCTCCTGTTCAACATCTATATGAAGCCACTGGGCGAGCTCATTCGTGGTTTCGGGGTGGGGTATTATCAGTACGCTGATGATACCCAACTTTTTCTCTCCACCTCGAACCAACCCAGCGATGCCCTCGACGTGATGTCCCATTGCCTAGAGGCGGTCCGGGTTTGGATGGGGAGAAACAGGCTTCGACTCAATCCCGCCAAGACTGAGTGGCTGTGCATACTGGCATCTCTGATGAACCAGTTTTGTCCATCTTTAATTATGGGGGATGATGTGTTACCCCCCGTTGATAGGGCTCGCAACCTGGGCGTCCTCCTGGATTCACGGCTCACTTTGGAAGATCATATAAGAGCTGTGACCAGGGGGGCTTTTGCCCAGGTTCGCCTGGTGCGCCAGTTGCGGCCCTATCTGGACCAAGATGCCCTACGCACAGTCACTCATGCATTCGTGACCTCCCGGTTAGACTACTGCAATGCTCTCTACATGGGGCTGCCCTTGAGGACCACTCGGAGGCTTCAGCTGGTGCAGAATGCGGCCGCGCGAGTTGTGATGGGAGTTTCCCAACACTCCCATGTAACACCTCTCCTCCGCGAGCTGCATTGGCTTCCGGTTGCCCTCCGGGTGAGATTCAAGGTGCTGGTGATGACCTATAAAGCCCTAAATGGCATGGGTCCAGGTTATCTTAGGGAGCACCTGCTGCCAGCATCAATCTCCCATCATCCTGTGCGCTCCCACAGGGAAGGCCTCCTTAGGGTGCCGCCGGTCAGTGAGTGCCGGCGGGTTATCCCTAGGGGGAGGGCATTCTCCGTGGGCGTGCCTGCCCTGTGGAACGACCTGCCTGTGGAACTCCAGACCGCCCCTGACCTTCGTTCATTTCGCTGGGACCTAAAAACCTGGTTGTTTGATTTAGCTGGCCTGGACTGAGGGGTTTTAAATTTTTAAATTTTAAATTAAATTTTAAATTTGGGCTAACGTTATTTAATTCTATTTTAATTTTAACTGTATTTTAACTTTTGTACTTTTTTAACTGTTTTTAACTTTACCCTTTAAACCGCCCTGAGTCCTTCGGGAATAGGGCCGTATAGAAATCTAATTAATAAATAATAATAAATAAATTACGTGGAGTTTTGCATGAATTGGCCATAAAATGCGCTCTAAACGTCATGTAAGTCACAACAATAGAAAAACACAGTCTGCTTAAAATAATACTACACAAACATTAGCTGTTGTCATGTTTTAATTGAACATACCCTGTAAACATTCACAGTGCAGGGTGGAAAAAGTATGTGAACCCCTAGCCTAATGACTTCTCTATGAGCTAATTGGAGCCAGGAGTGAGCCAACCTTGACTCCAATCAGTGTGATAATATTGGATGTGTTGCTGACAGCCGTCCTGCCCTTTAAAAACACACACCTGTTTTGGGTTTACTGGTCTCAAGAAACACTGTCTGATGTGAACCATGCCTCGCAGAAAAGAGCTCTCAGAAGACCTACGATCAAGAATTGTTGACTTGCGTGAAGCTGGAAAGGGTTACAAAAGTATCTCCAAAAGCCTTGATGTTCATGTGTCCATGGTAAGACAGACTGTTTACAAATGGAGAAAGTTTAGCACTGTTGCTACTCTCCCTAGGCGTGGTCATTCTGTAAAAATGACTGCAAGAGCACAGCGCATAATGCTTAATGAGGTAAAGAAGAATCCTAGAGTGTCAGCTAAAGACCTACAGAAATCTCTGGCACATGCTAACATTTTTGTTGACACATCTACAATAAGGAAAACATTAAACAAGAATGGAGTACATGGGAGGACACCACGGAGGAAGCCATTGCTGTCCAAAAAAATATTGCAGCACGTTTGAAGTTTGCAAAAGAGCACCTGGATGTTCCACAGCACTACTGGCAAAATATACTGTGGACAGATGAAACCAAAATTGAGTTGTTTGGGAAAAACACACAACACTATGTGTGGAGAAAAAAAGGCACAGCACACCAACATCAAAACCTCATCCCCACTGTAAAACATGGCGGAGGGAGCATCATGGTTTGGGGCTGCTTTGCTGCCTCAGGGCCTGGACGGATTGTTGTCATTGATGGGAAAATGAATTCTAGAGTTTATCAGGACATTTTGCAGGAAAACGTACGACCATCTGTCCGCCAACTGAAGCTCCGCAGAGGATGGGTGATGCAACAGGACAATGACCCAAAGCATACAAGTAATTCAACAAAACAATGGCTTCAACAGAACAGAATACGCCTTCTGGAGTGGCCCAGTCAGAGTCCTAACCTAAACCCGATTGAAATGCTGTGGCATGACCTTAAGAGAGTGATTCACACCAGACATCCCAAGAATATTGCTACACTGAAACAGTTTTGTGAAGAGGAGTGGTCCAAAATTACTCCAGATCGTTGTGCAGGTCTGATCTGCAACTACAGGAAACGTTTGGTTGAGGTTATTGCTGCCAAAGGAGGGTCAACCAGTTATTAAGTCGAAAGGTTCACATACTTTTTCCACCCTGCACTGTGAATGTTTCCATCTTACGTTCAATTAAAACATGACAACAGCTAATGTTTGTGTAGTATTATTTTAAGCAGACTGTGTTTTTCTATTGTTGTGACTTACATGACGTTTAGAGCACATTTTATGGCCAATTCATGCAAAACTCCACGTAATCCCAAAGGGTTCACATACTTTTTCTTGCAACTGTAATTTATCAAACTGTTCTTGGAAGTGCAACAGCCTCTTGCCAGGGTTTTGGCAAGTTTTGTTCATTGTCTTAATGAGGCTCACTTTGTGCTGTTACGCACATAAAAAGAGCATGGAATGTTACTTAACTTCAAAAAAGTAACTGACTCATCTATTCAAAAGATGTTAACGTTTTATATGGAGAACAATGTAAGGAATGGTCTCAGAGATCTAATGATTAAACTTGTTTTGACACAGGTGTGTTTAAAAATCTTCAAGTTAAGTCCATTGTGAAAGCCTTGTAAGATTCTAAAACACTGGAAATTGTTTTCTAGTTTTAAAGTCAATAAAATTAAATTATTGTTTATTGGGGAAAATTGATTAATTTGATTTTACTTAATCAGACCATAGATGATGAACCTTCAGCTACTGGAAAACAAAACCAGTGGCACAACAGGCCCATTTCTGAATGGACCACACAACAGGTCTGCCATTGGCTAATGGGAATGAACATGGAGCAGTACATCTCAGAATTCACGAGCAGAAATATTGATGGGCAACAGTTAATGCTGCTTGACAGTGAAAAGTTGAAGGTAAGCCCATGTTTCTGTGTAAATCTATATTAGACTTGAGGTAATAGTATAAATTACAATTTTTACTGTATTTAGTAAATCCTGGGTGGAACAGTACCTTGTATTAAATGGATTTTTATTGCTGAATTATGCAGTAATATTCTTTCCCTATGTAGGGCTTGTAACATTAATTTGTGGTTTCTTCTAGAGTCTACATACTCTCTCCGTGTCAGAACAGAATAATACATTGAATATTGTATTTCCCTAAATGATTATATATTCCATAGGAAGGCAAGCCCAATATGCTTGCTCATCAATGAAGACATCCCATTTGACACAGTTGGTTTTCTCAGGAAACAGCTTGTTCAGGATTATGTTGTAAAACCATTTTAGGATTTACCTCCTAAACTATAGGAAACAATCCAAGCAAGTCTCATTGTATTCAGTGAGGATTATTCACTATTAAGCAGTAGATAATAATCTGTCCAAATTCATTTTAAGTTTTATTTGGGTTGAGAATTATAAGTGCATGATGTAATGTTAAAAAAAGCCAAAATGGGTTTATAGTCTTATCAGAGGTTGCCATCTGTTGATAAAAAAATATATTACATCTGTTTATAACATTACTATGATTTCATCTATCTTTTTAAAAAAAAATACAGCCCGGTCTATATGAGTGAGGTGTTTTCTTTTAATTTTGACAATTGTCCTGTGAAGTTAAGTTATTCCAGAAATTGCTGTTAGAGTGATCTTGATGACTGAGGCGGTATTGTTGTTGTTAGCTGCGAAGTCGTGTCCGACCCATCGCGACCCTATGGACAACGTTCCTCCAGGCCTTCCTGTCCTCTACGATCTTCTGAAGTCCATTTAAGCTCACGCCTACTGCTTCAGTGACTCCATCCAGCCACCTCATTCTTTGTCGTCCCCTTCTTCTCTTGCCCTCAATCTTTCCCAGCATGAGGCTCTTCTCCAGTGAGTCCTTCCTTCTCATTAGGTGGCCAAAGTATCTTGAGTTTTAGCTTCAGGATCTGACCTTCTAAACAGCAGTCAGGGTTGATCTCCTCTAGGACTGACCAGTTTGATTGCCTTGCAGTCCAAGGGACTCGCAGGAGTCTTCTCCAGCACCATAGTTCAAAGGCCTCAATTCTTTGGCGCTCAGCCTTTTTTATGGTCCAGCTTTCACTGCCATACATTGCAACTGGGAAGACCATAGCCTTGACTGTACACGCTTTTGTTGACAGGGTGATGTCTCTGCTTTTTAGTGTGCTATCTAGATTTGCCATGGCTTTCCTCCCCAGGAGCAAGCGTCTTCTAATTTCTTGGCTACAGTCCCCATCTGCAGTGATCTTGGAACCCAGGAAAATAAAATCTGTCACTACCTCCATTTCTTCCCCATCTATTTGCCAGGAATTGAGAGGGCCGGATGCCATGATCTTGGTTTTCTTAATGTTAAGTTTCAACCCAAGTTTTGCACTCTCCTTCTTCACCCGCAACAAGAGGCTCTTTAGTTCTTCTTCACTTTCTGCCATTAGAGTGGTATCATCTGCATATCTTAGGTTGTTGATGTTTCTTCCGGCAATCTTAATTCCAACTTTTGATTCATCTAGCCCTGCCTTTCTCATGATGTGCTCTGCATATAAGTTAAATAGGCAAGGCGACAGTATACAGCCTTGCCGGACTCCTTTCCCAATTTTGAACCAATCAGTGGTTCCGTGTCCAGTTCTCACTGTTGCTTCTTGGCCCACATATAGGTTTCTCAAGAGACAAATAAGATGGTCTGGTATTAGAATCCTATTTGTTTTCTATTGGCTACTACATTTGGTACATCGGTTTACTTACTTAGTCTCTGAATGATATTCCATTTTTACCCCTTCAAAATTCTCTGCCACAATACATTTTTGAAAGCTCCCTCAGAATTCGCAGCAGTCTGTGCATGGTAATAAAAAGCAGCTGCTATTTACAAATGTGAGAACACATGTTTAGAACTGGCCATTTGGTTTTTTAGATTCTATAGGACAACCTAATGGTTTTTAGAAGAAAAATTCTGAAAAGATTTTTTGTAGTCCAGTGCATATTAGTTACATTGAAACACATTGGGTTGAATCCAGACTTACACCTGGAACAGTGTAAGAATTTCAAAAAAACCAGTAAAGATTCAAAAATCATCATGACACTGTTAATAGGTTTGCTACATTTGTTTGTTTATGGGATTGGTCTAAAATGGAGTTAGTGATGTATACAATAAGAAGCCACAACCAAAGTAATCATATAACAACAACAACAACAACAATTTCTGGTGCCTGTAACTACAAGTAAGATCATTCCATTCCATTTTTACCAAAACTGGGTAAAAGCCATGACTTCCACCTTCCAGAAAGAGCTGAGTCAAGTACACCTAGATTGTGAGTTTTCTCTCCCTGGGGCCTCATTAAGTCATGATGAGCATTACAGAGGGTGGAGAGCATTACAGAGGGTGGTGAGCACAGCACAAGACATTGTGGGCTGTCCCAACACTACTGGATGACATCGCCAAGGCTCGTTGCCTTGGAAGTGAGGAAAATTCTCAGGGATGACTCACACCCTGGGCGGTATCTCTTTACTCTCCTTCCATCGGGTAGGAGATACAGGAGTATAGCCAGCCGCACCAACAGGCTGAAGAACAGCTTCTATCCATGGGCTGTTTGAACGGGATATAATTTTATAAACTTTATGCATGATTGACTTGCGAGGCTGGTGTGTTGTGCAATTAGCTCACATGGTGTAATAAGATGGTGGGTTTGTGTCACTGTAAGTTGGGGTGGGGGCACAAAAGGAGGCTCAGCCAATCTCGATGTATACATGGTTGTACTTTGACAATAAAGGTTCATTCATTCATGGGTTTCTGAATCCTCCTCCACCCTGTTTGGGTTAGGTCTGAGCGTGTTATTCCTAATCCAAGACCTGATAGCTTCCAAACACCAGTCAGATGTTTAACACACCTGTCATTTAGCTCAGAGTGATGATAAACAACTGGATATTGCCCACATATTGATGATTTCTTTTCGATAATGTTGTCAGTTACTTATGTAGAGGAAGCCATAGAAGTTGGACTTTATTTCTGCTATAGCTGATACAAGGAAAATATTTTAAAAATTGAAATATTAATTTTTTGTTTTATGAAAATTAATGCCACAATAAAAGACTCTTTTTTTTTACTGTATTCTGCTCTGCTCAACGTAACTTTTCTTTTAAAGGCTTTAGGAGTATCCAGTCAAAATGACCGAGCAACAATAAAGAAAAAAATTAAAGATATTAAAAAAACACAAGAAAAACTGGAGAAACAGAAAGAAAAGTTTCAGAAGAAAGAGAAGGAAGTGCGGAAAACTGGCAAATTGGTGGCTGCCGTGGAATCAAACTGCTAACATGATTTGATGCCATACTACTCTCTTCTGGAATAGCTGGAACTAAAGTAGAGCTATACCAGTATAATGCTTCAGTCTTTATTGAATAAGAATCTTAACTTGAGAAAATGTAACAACTGTATATTTCTGTACAATTATGGAGGGAAGAAAATGGTAGTTTTACAGTAACAAACTTAGTTTACCTCTGATTTCTATAGTCCTTTCCCATTTATACAGTTGCATTAAAATATTTTCAATTTTTATATTTAGATTATTAACTTGTACTAGTGGATATTAAATTAACTATTTTTAAGAAATATGTATATATATGTGTCTGGCTAATTCCCTGAAGTGTCTTTGGAAATGGCATATACAATTTTTAAAACACAAGATTACAAATTACAGTATAACAGGGGTATCTGGTGAACAGATGCTATTAGGACATTATGTTCTGTTGGAGATAGTTTGTTGCCCATAGTATTGTATAGAGAGAAATTAAGTTTTAAAAAGTAATAGAAAATTAATTTAATCTAATGAAATGAAGTGTTTACAATCTGTATTTTTCAGAGTTCATTTTAATTTCAAAGCATTGTAATAATATAATTCGTTAATATTTTCTAAAATACATTTTTCTATGTTTTGAATATGTTAAGCATGACTTCAAAAGTTATCTTTTATATACTTTTGT
Organism: Vipera ursinii; assembly: GCF_947247035.1. Classification (NCBI taxonomy): domain Eukaryota; kingdom Metazoa; phylum Chordata; class Lepidosauria; order Squamata; family Viperidae; genus Vipera; species Vipera ursinii. The sequence continues at coordinate 158,155,178 of NC_139512.1, read as the reverse complement.
ATACAATGTTTTTATAGTTCATGTGATAAATGTCAGAATGCATAACCCTTTCCTACTTAAATGTTTGGGGACCAAATGATATTTTTGATGATTTTTACATGCTGTTGGTCTTCTAGATTTACAATTTACAGATAGAATTATTCTCTCTCTCCATTTAAATTAAACATGAGGTATCTGCATTATACGTATTTACACTGTAGACTTCAAACATGTCTTTGTTTTCATGAATAATTATTTGTTCTGCAGAATGGTGTAAATCACAATTGGATTTGCCATTGAGCAGCAGCACAATCTTTTGTAAAATACACTATCTTAGAATGACACTTTTGAAAAACGGAATAAATTTTGTTCAAAAAATAGAAATCTGAATTTTGGAATGTTATTAACTTGTGAAAGCTGCACAATGATGTAATCTAATAAGCAAGCTGTTGAAAAAATACTGTTTCAAAGAACCCAAATCATGATTCATTTTTCACATAAGCTTTTCACATTTTCTTCCACAGAAAATTATGATCTTTTTGTTAAATCTGTACGTTTTGAGCCTAGAAAATCTATTCTTAGAGGGTGCTAAACTCACTTTGTGCCAGGGCTCTCTCCAGATATTCTTCATTTTAATAACTTTCTAGAAGAATAGTTTCTATTCTTGAAGAAAACCCATTCTCTGAAGAAACAATTGAAGCTGACGATAATATAATGGCACTCCTTGCAGAAATGGAAGGCTACCCTGGAATCAAATGATTTGACGAAGAATAGTCAGACGACTTGAAACATCTGAATAATGATCCAACAAATTCATGTCACTGTAAGAACATCATGGCAAACCAAATAGCTCATCAGCCGTTGTTAAATGGCAGGGTTAAGGGGAAACTTAAGAAATGCAGGCTTCCAAGGAAAATGGGAGGCCAGTGTATAATTATACTCGGCCTTTCATAGAGAAGAACCAGAAACAGCAATTCAAGATACGAAGATACGAAAAATGGGATTGGTTGATATTCATGTTGAACAAATAAAAAAATAGAAACTTTAATAAAACAATGGTGGTTCTCACTTTTTAATGCTTGTATGGCCTCAAAGTGTATTCCAATGACCTGGAGGAAAGCCCAGGTTTTTTTAATTTTTGAAATCTGGGAAAGAACCAAACAAGAAATTTTGTCCAGTTTCCCTCATCTGCCATCCCTTTAAACTCTTATGAGAGAGAATAGTTCCTGTTATTGAACTAACTCTTATTTACCAAAAGGCTGCTTTATGGTCAGGGAAGTCCTTCACAAGTCAGATACTTAAACTTGTCCAGCATATAGACGATGGCTTTCAATAAAGTCTAGTCAAAGGACTTATTTGCAGCTTATGACACAATTAATCACAGGAAACTCCTGAAATTATATAATACCACACACAACCTTTTGACTAACTGCACTGATTCGACCACTCAGTGGGTAGCTAACAGAGAGAATTAGAAAATTCAAATGACAACAATTTCATTCAGAATGTTCAGAATCCGATTGTCCACTACCCAGACTGTGAGATCAGATTAAATTTTCTTTTCACTTGTCTTTTGGGATGAGATTTCTTTCTGTTCTCTATAAAATGTAAATGTTTCGGTGCATAGTCATATATTCAGAGAAGCAGACTACAAACATTTCTTCTGACCAGAATGAACTGAAAATTCATCTGAAACAGGAGCTGTCACTCATTAAATACACTGTAGATCTTTTGTTTTTAAAAAAATCAAACTTTATTCAAAAATTAGTGTAATTTTTCTTACAAATCCAATGCTTCATATTACAAGACTAATATTCTAAAAACAAAAAGTGATTGCTTTCCATTTTACTTTTCAACTATAAGGATAATGATTTTTGTTGGTAGTACTATCAATGTGAGAAATTCCCCAAAAGGTGTATTTTTATTATTTTAAATACTGTATTAAATAGAAATCAAACTTCAAAATAGCAAATAAATCCATTTTGTAACATGAACAATTATTTTCTATAAACTTTCAGTAATCTGAATTGTCAAAACACCAATATTATCTTATTTCAATAAGGACAACATATACATATAACCTAAGGCCTATATGCAACTCTAGTGGTGTCTGTTAAACCTATTTGTATCATTTTCAGTCTGGCACATGGCAGATAATTTCATTATTGGATTATCAGACCACAGGCTTATTTGAGTACAATTGACATTTGTAATTCATTCAGGGATACATAACACTAATCCAGTCTTTCTCTGTTCCCTTACCCAAGATCATATTTTCTTGAGGTTCAAATGAACACCCAAGCTTGAAAAATTAACTTTTCAAGGGCCAAATCCATCTATCAAGCTCCTGATTGATGATTCATGTAACAAATTATTTCCTTCCAACAATGATTAATTAAATAATGTAGGCTTACGATGTACTGTAGCTCACTTGAAAACTCCAGCACTGATCTACCGGTTATTGAAAGGGTAATCTAATCCTGTGATTTAGTACATTTAGCTTAGTTTTTGATAAGAAGAAATGTAAAGTTTCCCAAAACAAAGGTAGCTTTAGCCTGCTATCCTTGATCATCTAAAATCCATATATATGTTGGCACTGTCATGTTTTAAGGCTTTCTCCTAAGTAAAAATGTGTTAAGGATTATGGCCTTAAGCACTGTAATTGAGAGGGATGTTCCTTAGTTGCTGTCTCTAGCCTTTCCATTATTCTTCTAACAATTGCCCTAGGGGGGGGGGGGACAGAACTCAAAATAGAAACTATTTTTTTCCACAAAACAGCCTGAACTTTTTCATAAGGAATTTTAACAGGGCTACTCTCAGAACTTTTTTCCCCCAAGAAATTTCAACAGTTAGCCTAGAAGTGATCACCAATTTCCATTTTTTTAAAAAATAAAAAAGCATAATGTAATGTGTTTCGTAACACTCGCGCCAAGACATTTAAAATGCTTTGCGTTCAAAATTGCTTTTTCAAGTTTGCTAAACATGGAACAAAAAAGCCGGTTTTCCACACCTTTGATCTACCTTTTCTTTCATTCTCCCAAACATGGAGCTTATAATGAAGGCAGTAGTTCATAACGCAAGGGACACAGGCTCCATCTCTGCTATTGTCTAAAGCTATTTCAGCAGGAAAGAACCAGTGCAAAGAAGGTTGGTTTATGGGCCAGTAGACAAATGAGATTTATTTTGGACAGAAGGAAGAGAGGTAAGCATGATGAATTTTAAAAATTCCTTGTAATGGAGGTGTTTCTATCATTTTGTTACCTTTCTGCCATGAATGGCTGACCCGAGTTCACTGACGGTGCTGCCTCACTGGCCTCTGTTCTATGGCTATGCTGAACAATTGTTTTCATTATTGACTGGAAGTTTTTCAAAACATTTTAAACATGGCTATTTACTCTGTGGTAAGAAGCACACAGGATGGACTGCCACCACCTTTGGTGCTTCCAGGACAAAACAATGAAGCTAATTTGAACTGCCATTGTTCACTGTGGGGAAAAAGATTCCCAGTATGTGAAGTTTTGTTCCATCAAAATCTATTTGAAATGTTCTATCATAACTGCAGATGAGGATAACTGCATATCATCTGGGGACAGTCTGCCTGAGTAACTGGGGAGTATGAAAAAAAATAATAATGAGGGATATAAAAAGGTGCATGTCTAAAATAAAAAGCTTGAGAATTGAAATCACTGAAACACAACAAAGTACAATAGAAGGAAATTAACTAATTTTAGTATTGAGTAAACGGTTCTATTTGCAGGCAGAAGCTTATTTTATGTATCTATCTAGTGACTGTAACTGCTTTGCACCCTTGTTTTAATTATCCTTATTAGCTATCTGCAATAGTTTTTACGATCCAGGGCTCATTTCGCTGGGAGGATGTATTTCATCTTCTGACCAATATTTTTTTTAAATTATTCCTTCACGAATCCTGATAGAAGACAGAAAGTTGTCTCCTATCTCCAAGTGGAGTGGTACAATGACTACAAACTAATGCTCAACAACAGCCTCCTTGATGAAAGAAACCCAAAGCTGTAACAGGCATTTTTTGCAAAGGGGCTGGTTTTGTTTTAATTTCAAAGTTATGTTGTTTCGTTCTGCACACAACCCATTCTGTACTGATTGGTCTGAAATTCATTATATATCATCTCCTTATATGGTCTCCTGAATCTTTCATTTCAGTCTGTCAAGACAAAAATGTTCTAGCAATCTTTTGACTTGAAAATGGGTCCTAAATCCAATCTGCAGTGGTGTGGGGCTTCACATCACTCAAGATGTGTGTGATGTTTTCCCAAGTATCGGCCGAGGGAGTTAAGCCAATCTTCTTCTCTGTGTCCTACCAAGTCCAATCATATTCAATGGAACTTATGATGTAATGCAGGGGTCTTCAAACTCGGCCCTTTTATGACTCATGGACTTCAACTCCCAGAATTCCTCAGCCAGCATGCTTGGTTGAGAAATTCTGGGAGTTGAAGTCCATGAGTCATAAAAGGGCCGAGTTTGAAGACCTCTGATGTAATGTATTTAAGTCTGCTGCTTCACGCTACGTCCTTTACTCATGCAACGGGATTTTATTTTTGAGTAGACATATCTCGTAAGTTACTGCAATAGTAAAAGATTAGCAGTGATATCAGTATTCAACTGATTTCAGTGGAATGAAATTTGTTTTTAACCTAAGTCAGGGGTAGGCATCCCCGGCTCTTTTATGACTCATGGACTTCAACTCCCAGAATTCCTGAGCCATGGGAGTTGAAGTCCATGAGTCATAAAAGAGCCGAGGTTGCCTACCCCTGACCTAGGTCATTTGTCAAACCTGCCTTGCAGATAGGAAAACACAACTGGAATCATTAGAATATACCTAAAGGAACATAAATCACCTGGTATAATGTTCCAATTTCTGTTTTCTTAGAACGCAAGCGTATCTCACGGTTCTATGGGACTATCAGAATAAAAATGTGAAAAGAAACTAATTCATTGCAATCATATGTCAACCCTTACCTCACATATTGTGATCTAACTCTGGGGCCAACTGTATTTGGCAGCACTTGTGTATGAGTGGCATTCTATTAGGAAGGGTTTTATCAACATCACTAAGTTCCCTGAACATAAATGGAAAATTCAGCCCAAGTTATACACTTTTAAATTCCATTAATATCTCAGAGGAAATTAAGATTTTGCCTACTTAACCTGGTAGTAACTCAGGGGTCGGATTCCTTTCTGAGGTCTCGGGTGGCCCTGCATTCTTAAAAGATCAGCTTTGCTTTCCCCAGTTGGGAAAACACTACACCTGGACAAGCCAAGTGCTTGAAATATTTATTTCAGTGACAAAGATTGAAATGGTTCCATTTTCAAAACAAAATGAATGAGGCTCAAGCAGTCCTACGTCTAGCTGTAAATACATACCTATAAACATAAAGCTAAAGAGTTGTTTACACTAACGGCAACAATTTAATGAATTCCACATAATGTTTAATACAAAAATGAACAAACGAGATAAGCTCACATTGTTTTCTCTCACACTGAAAATCATTTTTGGAGTCCTTGAGAGCAAAAAGCTACACTAGTGCAACTGATCCCAGAGGAGGTGTCTAAAAGAAAATCATACATCCCATGAATTGTTCACTGGAACGACTGGTGGTGAAGCAGAACAATATTTGAAGACACTGTTCAGGTCTTTTATCATCTAGACTTTGCTCAAGTAACCTAAGGTGCATTTGCTGAAGTAATTTAAGATGGAAAAGCTTCACTTCTTAGAAATGAACACTGCAGAAAACTTTAGGCAATGATGTGGTTTTCATACTCCAGCTTGGATACGGAGATGCATCCGTCCCCATTAAACATGTAATAGTGGTACTAAGTAGGCTGACCATTGGTGGCAGGATCCATCTTTGGCTCAGCAAACCTGGCTTCCTGCTGCTATGTGCTGCGGAATGTTGTCATGTCCTTTGGCTCGCTACTTGGGACACACCAATCATCGGCTTCGTGATTGGCCGTGTAATGTTTCCAAGCCGATTTGTTATACACGGGCAATTTTTCAACAGACTCAGTTGATAAAGCCTGCAGCAAAAGAAAGGAGAAGTGAGTTAATCCCTTGCTATGAACAAGTTTTATATTTTAAACAGAAAGGAATCTGCCACCACAACTGGTCCCTGACATACCTTTATAAAGATAACAGCATCTGTGCCATAACCCTCTAGAGAATAGAGCTTCAGATCTCCTTGGAAGTACTGAGCATAGAGGCGCGATATCGGTAAGCCATAACCAAATCCAGCCTAAGCCAAAAACAAAAACTGAAAATTTTGAAACATCTGAAGCAGATCGAATGCTTAAAGGACAGATGAAGAGACTAAAACATTATTTTTAACCACAAAGAAGAACATGAAGGTACAAGCCAACATTCTCTGTGTTTCTTTTTCCCACTGATGCCAAGGAATTTTTTGCACAACTCGCATTTTGCCCTTTCCTTCTCTCTTCTTCCTAATTCCTGAAATGCTTCCCCCTTCAGCATGGCTGTCAAACCTGATTGTGTCACATGACGTATCGTGTGTTGTTTTTTTTTACCTTTGCAAAGCCGGGGTGGGTGTGGCCTGCGCATAACACATCCGGCCTGCGAGCTGCCAGTTTGACAGCCCTGCCCTACAGGAATGTTCAAAGTTCAGTGGGGTTATTTCTAGGCTGGGATTGCAGCTTTATGCAATCCATGTTTCTGTTTTGCTGCTAACCACTAGCCCTCACAGATAAGGTTGTAAAATTATTTATGTCTATTAATGTTAACGGAAGATGTTATCTCTGTGACTCAGACGTTTCATCAGCCAGCGACTACAAAACAAGCTGCTGTTAGAAGCAGAACACATTAAATAATTTCCCCCACCATGTAACAAGTACTCAAAAAAGTAGTTTTAAAAAAGTTTGAACTTGACGGCCCTTTGCCTTCGCCCTCCAAACAGCAAGCCACTTTTTAAATTCACTTTTGCTCTATTAAATGATCAGGGCTTTAATGAGATTGAAGTTTTTCTGTGCTTCTTCTCAAGAAAATGTGAAAATAGTATTTCCAAAGCCTTTTTCGTACTCCTCTTGAGAGCAACACTACATTGCTCAGAAACAAAATACTGTTTTCCAAGGCCATACTGATGCAGGAACAGTAACTAGGGCCATGCAATGCTTCCAATTTGGGAGGGGCGCTTCAGAGCATATAGGGACTCTCACAGTAGATCTCTTGGTAAGTCTTTAAAAACTTAATACCTATTTCAAGATATGTAAGTGCTAATATTAAAGTGAAGAGTGCTAATGTTGGAGCCCAGCTCTACTTAGGAAAATGACATTGTGCCTTTTTTGACATACAACAAACCATCATAAAATAGTTTTATAATCAAAGTGATCCCTGAGCTCCATTTTCAAACACGTACATGTCCTACACAACTAGATCACTTAGTTAACTGGTTTATTAGTCCAAATGAGCCAACTTGGTCAGGAATAAGTTAAAAATTAGTGTGATTTTGTACAGTTAAACCAAACTTTAGAACATAAGATTGAGGAAAGAGAAATTACATTTACCCACAATGTCAAACAAGTTGGAAGGCAGCCAACTATCTTGAACTTTTTCAAGGTTGGCTCAGGCCTGGTTTTGAATTAAATTCAGCCTTAATTGTCTAGATAAGTGCTTGCAGGAGAAAAGACAGATTCTGACTTGTTGATCATGTTTGATCACTTGGGTACTTTTGATTATCATTGATTTTTGTTTGGTCTTGAATTATTTCTTGGACTGGAGACACTGAGTTCCATTAATTCTAATCTTACTTGCAGGACAACATCGTATCCCACCAGGCTCAAGGTTGACTCAGCCTTCCATCCTTCTGAGGTAGGTAAAATGAGGACCCAGATTGTTGGGGGCAATAAGCTGACTTTGTAATAATGCCGCTTGGGGGTGTGTGTGAAAGCCCTAATAAGCAGGCATATACATAGAATGAAGGCTATTGCTAAGCACATTTGATTTGTGCTTAGATTGCCCTGAGTCTTCGGAGAAGGGCGGGATATAAATGGGATTAAGATTAAAAAAAAGAACAGCATCAGATGGCTATGTCTCTATATTGTAGCAACTATGCCAATAGTGCCTTGAGGACACTCTGTGAAACCACAAGTGTAGTTATTAGGAGTTTGGGGACTTGTAAATCACAAAAAGCTGTGTATCAAATCAGTATGTAAATGAGAAATAAAATCACTCTGGTCTAGTAGTTAAGTCAGCAGGTTAGAAACCAGGAGACTATGAGTTCTAGTCCCACATTACATATGAAAGCCATTCTCTTAGCCAATAACGACAGGGCTGAGTTGACAAGCCAGTTGCCAATTTATGTCACAACCAATGGATCAATGCTCAGTTGATCCAAAAAAGGCAAACCCTGGACTTGTAGGAGAATTCCAGGATGAAAAAAGAATTAAATGAAATTAAATTAAAATTTGGATGAATGCCCATGAAACCTGACAAAACATAGGCACTGTGGGTTGCTGAATGATGGATTTGGAAATTGGACAATTTGCCTGCTCTGAATGGAGCTGGGCTTCTTCGGAATGAACAGGTCCTAGAGACCCAAGTGATTTCCATTACTAGATGTTTGCTTTACCAGGTTCAAATGACAGATTGAATATGTCCTTCCTTTATTAAATATAATGGGATTACAGTGGATTATTCCATTTTCAGAAGCTGCAGCTACTGCAGAATGCAACGGCCAGATTGCTAAATGATTAACCAACTCTATACATTATTCTGCTACTGAAGCAATTACACTAACTGCCAACTGAGTCAGACTCAAAGCATTTCCCAAAATGTCCTCCTGAAGGCAGACCACCTTCATGCACAGGCACCTTCATTCTGAAATGCTGAAATTCATAGGGCAACTATATTGAAATCTAGCGGGTGCCTGTAAAGACCCATAACCAAGCTGTCTTTATATGAATGCTTTGAATATATCATTTTGCTTTGGTTCTTTTATTTCTAAAACCGATACTATGTTACCCTGTTTTAAAGCTACTGTTTAATATTTGTAGTTTAAATTATTGTCAAGTCACTTTGGGATTTATACTGGAAAGCAGCAGACAAATAAATTAGCTAACTAAGTTACGTGCTGTTTTAAGTTCCCCAAAATGGAATCTTCCCGAGCTCATGATTAAAGCTCTGTTTTTCTCCTGGAATTCTTTTTTCTTTTTTGCCTCTAAACCCCCACAGGACAGGTTTTTTACTCTAGAATTCAGCACCAGTTTCAAAGTAGCTCCAGGGCTCAGGGGTTTCAACAATACTAGCAGTTGTACTTATTTGTTTCCAGTCGTTAAAACTACCGCTGACCTAGTGTTTTGTTCATCTGCAGATGCTTCAGCTCAGGGGTGTCAAACTGCCGGCCCGTGGGCCGGTTTCATCATACCGAAGCCGCGCCCACCCCATTGCCGACAATGCAAAAAGAGTCGCGATATGTCACAACAGTCATGTGACGTGGTGAGTTTGACACCCCTGGAGAAAATTCTTACACTTCAGGGGCTGCAAGGATAATACCAGTCTTAATGGCTACCCAGGTCTCTCTATAGCCTAGACAAAAATCAGCAGGGATAAGACTGGCAAGCACTTCTTAGTCTCTCTTCTCTCAGAAGGAAACCAGCCAGTATCCAAACTGCTAAGCTACTGAGAATGTTTCACTTTCCCCACCCCCACCCCCTTTAAGATGGGATTGGCATGGGTGGGATTTTTTATTGCTTAGGACCTGCAACAATTTAGGGCAAGACCATACTTTTATCTTTTTCCCCAACCTTTCTGAGTTGAGCAAAAGCAAATGCAATCATGGACCACCTTCAAACTATTTATGGGCGTTAAGAACGGGTTGTGGAAAAAATTATTTCTATATGTAGAATGTCCGAGAATTTCTTTATTCATTTTGCTTTAAGCGTGCTGTGATTAAAGCTTTTTCATCATATGTTTTAAAAAAAGCTACAGGAAAAATAATAAGAACTTGAGTTTTTCATCTCAAAACTGAGAACGTAAAATATTATATGGACTACAAACCAGAGGTGTTGCTCGTGACGTCTCAACATGGGGACGCGGTGCGGTTGAATACATATAGTTAAACAGTCGGTCTATTTTTCTCAAAGGAACACCTCCACCACGGTCACACATCTAAATTGTGGGGGAAAAATTAACTGTATAGTATTGAGCTCCTTTATGCATGTTTGGTGTGATTCTATATCTACATACAATGGGTCACTATCAAGAATAAATTCTAGAAACAACAACACACAAATTGTAATCATACAACCGGTCCCTGATCTAGGTAAAGAGACCAACAGACTCTTCTCGCTTACTCCAACCGTAGTCTGCACAGACAAAAAGGTTATTAAATTATGTTTTATTCTAGTATTCAATAAAATGATGTAAAATAAATGAATCGAAGCTTCAAAAGTTTTTTTTCGAAAATGCAACAAAAGCTAACTAGAGCATGATGCAAATAAAGCATCCACGATTGTGACCAGGTTAGTCCTTCTGCAAAAAAAGGCGCAGCTGGTACAAGACTTTTCCGTTCATAGCTTCTATATGAATACGTAGAGGCAATGCTAAATCTAGGATCCCTCCCTCCCCACCCTCCCCTTCTCTTTCACTCTCTGATTATTTGAATGTCACCTATTCTTGCAATTCTGGGCAGTTTACAACAAGTATAACAAAACACAAACAATAAATCATCTATATAAAGCATATAGAAAACTAATAGATAGTCCTCAACTTACAACCACAATTGAGCCCAAAATTCCTGTTCCTTGGCCAGATGGTTGTTAAGTGAATTTTGCTCTGATTTTACCACCTTTCTTGTTGTTAAGTGAATTACTGCAGTTGTTAATTTAGTAACAAATGACTCTGGCTTCCCCGCTGACTTTGCTTGTTGGAAGCCAGCTTGGAAGATTGCAAATGGTGATCACACGATCCTGGGATGGGACAAGGCAACTGTATAAATACATGCCAGTTGCCAAGCGCTTGAACTTTGACAACATGACCACAAGGATGCTGCAACAATTGTAAATGTGAAAAATGGTCATAAGTCAGTTTTTTAAGTGCCATTGTCAACTTCAAACGGTCACAAAATGAACTGTTATAAGTCAAGGACTACCTGTAGGCAGCTAAAAATAATCAAACACTAGAAGTAAAATTATTCATAGTCATCTGATCAGGTCAGAGAATAAGTCCTATTTAAAAAAAAGGAAGTTGTGGCTCTAAGCCCTGCAAATTGCTTTGCTAGTCATTTGCAAACAGAAAATGTAAGACCATAAATAAAGACTTTACCTTCACAGTTAAATCTTCAGTGCCTAAAGCGACTTGGACGTGAACTGGAGGATAAATGCCCCGATCTGCATGATATTCCATGGTAGCCCTCATTGCATTCTAATTTTTTTTAAAAAAATAATAATAATTTACAGTCAATTTATACACATCTTTGCCTACTAAGTAAAGACAGTATTTTCTACAAATGTATTCGACTCGTTTTCAAAATATGAGAGAAGCATCTGTTTTGGCAATGTAGGAATTCTGGCTTCTCGTAATAATGTGGCCTTCCTACCCTGATGTAGGATTATCCATTTATCTGCTTTTCTGAAAGTTCCCAAACACACAGGCTGTCTCACCCTCAGTGGAGAGCTGTAAGGGTGTGGAGAGACACACCTGGCTCTAAAGTGCAGGTAAAGTGTGTCACATTTACAGAAACAGCCAGCAGACTGGCAATGCTCCTGAAGGGAGAATCAGACAGAAAGTTCAGCAGAGCACCTAAATAAATCTTCTATGAATGCACAGATCATGTGCTGAATAGAATTTACAGTCACTGCCCTTAAAATCTTCCCACCTCCCCACCCACCCACCCCCACATACACAGACACACACCCCACCCCACCCCACACACAGTTCTTAACAGATCAAGAGGGAGATATTATTATGTTTGGGTAATCTGGCTAAGGGAAACAGGAAGAGTACATAGAAGAGATCAATACAAACCTTGAAAAGTTCAAAAACCATGTAGTAGAGATGTGATGGCACGTATACCACTTGCATAGGCTGCCCTGGTGATTTTACTGCAAAACAAGATGAATGGAAAGGATCAGTTGTACACCCACGGTCACTGTTATCCTCATGGGTCAACCGTATAGCTCAGACATGTCAAACACAAGGCCCGGGGGCAGGATCGGGCCCGCGAAGTGGTTTCATGTGGCCCGGGAAGCCATCCTGGAAACAGTGAGGGAATGGCCCCCACTGCCTTGGCCCTGGCCCAGAGACCCTCCTTCTGCTAGAGACCCTCAGATCTGTCCCCCCTAGGCACCCTTGATGTGAACGATGTAGAGCTGGCCATGCTCACCCAGTAGGCCATACACACTCTAGCCACGCCCACCCAGCAGGCCACGTCCACCCTGGCCATACCCACCCGGCCCCCTGAGGGCAACCGCAGTGCTGATGTGGCCCTCAATGAAATTGAGTTTGACACCCCTGGTATAGCTGAAAGATTACTAAGATCCAGTTACTTTGGTCCTGCCTAAGGGCTCACATGAGCCTGTAGAGTTATGGAGCCCCCCTCCCCCCTCCCCCCAATTGCTACTCTCACTCATAGAACACTGCAAACTCAATTTGAAATTCTCTTAAAAGCAGCCTTTCTTGCAGTAGTGGAAGTCTGTCATTTGGGAGATAAAAGAGATAAAATGGGCAAGTGGAATTACTTTCATGTTTATTGGGATCCCAATACATTTTACTGTAAGTCTATAAATGTCTATACATTTAGTCTATAGTCTTAGTCAATAGACTAAGTCTATGTCTGTACACGTATATACCTGTAATCCTCTACTTATGACTGTAATTGAGTTTGGAATTATGGTTGGAAATCATGGAGGTTAAGCAGGTCACGTAACTATGCCTGTTTTTATGACTTTTGTGGTGGTATTAAACCAACACCCTGGTTGTTAAACGAATGCCACGGTCATTAAACAAATCCATTCTACCCAATAGGAGGGGTTTTTTTGCCAAAAACTGGAACTAAAATGCTGTTTTTTTAGGAAAAAATGGCAAAAATCACAGTAATGTGGACTGCAGGATGCTGCAAATGGCCATAAATGTGGTCAACAGCCCAAAATGGAATCACAAGACTGGGGGGGGTGGGGAAGCTGCCAGAGCTTCAAAACTGGATCATAAGTAAGGGACACATATATACATAAGTATATATAAGTATTAAGTATTGTTAAGAAAATTTATTCGAAGCCTATGTTTGAGAAAATTTCTGTTCTCAACAGCAGATATTTAAAGTACATTTTAAAAAAGAATGTCAATTTAGCATATTCGTGTAGGTATCACGGGTCAGAGCAAAATTTCTCATTCTCCTTATATTGATTTTAGACTCCGTGACTGAAGCAGAATGTACATTCTTAATGTGACTGTGTCTAGCAATCAGTATTCGATAATTCTTCAAGATATAACAGATTATGAGATACTTGTGCCTGTGTGTGTGCCCGTGTGCGCACACACACACATATAGAATGCTAAAATGTATAGTGTTAAAACTAACCCAGAATAAGGATTAAACATCATTGGACAACTCAGTACTAATTACTGTAATAGTAATTACTAGAAGCTAGATAATCTTTTATGTTCTATGCCTTTCCAAAAATGGTTTGTTATTGTTTAAATGACATGAAAGCTACAAAAGGACTCTTATGCATATGAAGCTACTCCATACAGTTCTTCTCTTATTAATATGGGTTTAAACACAGACCACATTGTTAGAAGACCTGAAGGACTGGATTGGAACATACTGTATAGTCCTAGAGAAGATCTATACATGTGGTTGCTCAGAGTCAACACTGAGTTGATAGCTAATAGCAGCACTTATCAGGTTATACATTAATCCTTCACATTAATACTGCAGTCATACATCATTTATGCATTTCAATTATTTTTAAACTACCTTTCTGTATAAAATGACTAATACAACCAAATACCCCAAATAGACAATAGAAATTGTTATTACACTTCAAATGATACTGATGAAGATCGGAATAAGAATACAAAAGCAAGTGATCTTTTTCTTTCTATGAACTATCTGTAATACCTTTATTTGGGGTAGAGTCAGGGTGACTGAATGGAGCTGAAAGTTTACTGGCTGGATGCCCTTTCTGACACCTACACGGTGTTTGCAACAGGTATTTTCTCTTTGCACTATGATAGAGAAACATCTGCCGCTGCCTAGGATTGAACTCTCAACCTCCATATTAGTAAGCAAATAATATTCTCAGCAAAAAATTAATAGGCACTACTATTGGACACGGTGGCTCAGTGGGTTAGGACGCTGAGCTTGTCGATCAGAAGGTCAGCAGTTTGGCGGGTCGAATCCCAAGTGCCGCGTAACAGAATGAGCGTGTTACTCGTCCCAGCTTCTGCCAACCTAGCAGTTTGAAAGCACGTAAAAATGCAAGTAGAAAAATAGGGACCACTACGGTGGGAAGGTAACAGCGTTCTGTGCGCCTTTGGCGTCTAGTCATGCCGGCCACATGACCACGGAGACGTCCTCGGACAAGCGCTGGCTCTTCGGCTTTGAAACGGAGATGAGCACCAGCCCCTAGAGTTGGAAACGACTAGCACGCATGTGCGGAGAAACCTTTACCTTATTACCACCACCAAGGTTTCTGAAATATCATCTGCCAAAAGATCAAAAGGTAGAAATACAACAACACAGAATCTCTGGGGCAACCTAAATACTTTCGCAAATTCATACTACATATCCATTTGGATTGTGATATGTCCATATTGGTCATTACATACCATACCTGCTTCTAGTCACAATCACTGAAAGCTGTTGCAGCTTTTTCATGAGCCAAAAGTTCTCCATATGATGTATAAGATGTCCAAATGTAATGGAGAACAGAGAACTGTGCTACATATACATCAAGATATAGACGTTCAAAATGCATTTTGAATAAAAGTTAGCTAAAATGTCAAAAGAATAAAGAATAAAAGCAAATGAAAGACTTCTTGGCATTATTGGACCATTTGAGGTAACGTATGACAGAATATATCAAGTAATTAGAGAAACTCTAAGTTAGGTTTAGCTTGATTGATACTGAAGGCTGTTTCCCAAATTCCAGATAAATGTACCTACCATGCATTTTTAGTCAGCATATTAGTGTACACTGAATTCCAGCCATAACCTATAGGCACATTTGAAAACATGACACAGATAATTGCACTTGGCTTCCAAAAACCAATTTCTGCAGTGAAATGAGTATGTGCAAACATTTATTGTTCTAGGATGTACTCTGAACATATACTAAATATTGTCCATCTCTCTGTCAAAAGATTCTAGCATTTCTCATGACAGAGTCAAAGCACCAAGTAGAGTATTTTACAGCATAAGCAGGCTAGTTCTCTAACCAATTAAAAAACTATCTGTTACAGAAATATTTAAAGTACGTCCAAGGCAAAGCAGAGGGATATGGTAAAACTTGCTAGGAATTGGTTAAGAACAGGCAATTCCCATGAATAAGCCAATCCTCCCCCTTCCATACTTACCATTCTTCTCTTCAAGAATAAGTTCTGGAGAACTCATGTAATATAAGTCACAGAGGCTCTTTGCATTTTCATAACCATCTGAAAACAGCAACACAATTTTGCTTAAAAGATGCACGCAAAGATACACAAACACAGAAAGAGAGAGAGACCTCACCCCATCAGAGTTTATTCAATTAGCTGGCAGCAATTCTTAAAACAAGAGTTCTGAGAAGAAACAGTCATTCACATTCCAACTTTTACTGTTGTATTCTACGAATAGCAAGTGACATTTCTCTTGCATACTTCTGGCTAACTTCAATTACCAGTTTAACAAGAACTATGTCTATGTTTGGATTCTCTGCACAAATAGAACAGCATTTATCTATCCCGCATAGCCTAAATTAATATCTTAAAACAGGTGGAAGATGTCCAGTACAAATCTCAGACGGCAAAGCTTTCCAGTAGTCGAAAGATGGGACTTCGCTGACATCGATGGTTACTTCTTACTCAAGTCCCCTTCAGTCCAACAAATTCAAACAAGCAAAATTATACCAAAAGCTTTTTTTTTACATTTATCTATCCATTCGTTCATCACATTTTTGAACCACCCATCTCCCTCAGAGAGGCTCTCTGTACTCTTGAATTCTATAAATATAGGACGTGTAGCTACAGGGATTTGGCAAGATGATGGAGGAGGGATTGAATGCACTATCTCTGATTTTGCACCTAGAATCAAAATCAATTGTATTGTAAGAGGAGGGAATTTTCCATCTCCATATTGTTGGAAATTCCCACGCTGCACACCGTCCTTCCTCTATCAGGCATTTTAGACTGATCCTTCTTTTGGAAAGGCTAGCGATTTGAGGAAACCTAAATGGCTCCACCCTTATATATAGCCCAATAATTGCATGATCTTATGCATGTTTGCTCAGAAGTCTTTTTCACTGTGCTTGCTAGCTTTTAATGGTATGGCATACCTGTCTTGATTTTCAAAATGCAATTTAGAATAAAAATTACCTTATTAAATAATATATTACGTTAAATGAATGGCAATAGGAACACTACATAAAAGTCTCCCAAATATCAGGTCATTACTACAAAATTTGAATCAAGTTGTATTTATTTATTTTTTTCACCTACAGAATGACATCTCAAGGATAAACACAGGGTCTCAGCAGAATAGAAATTTTCCATGTCTGACAGAATGAGCTTGTACAAAGTCAACAGCCCAGAAAGACTGTTTTCTTGCCCTATATATTTTCCTCACCATGTACCTTTTATAACTTCAGCAACGTTGCATTTAGGGTCAATGCTTCCAATGTGTTTGGGATGTGCTGGGTTAACTTCAACGTTTCCTCCAAACAACAAAGCTGCCAACAACAAAAACAAAGTAACACAAATGATTTCAGTAAAGAGGCTACGAACAACATATTTTATAGGTAGGGAGATGATAATGACTGAACAAAAACAAAGGACAAGGATTTATTACTTCATAAAAAGGATGATACTAAGTGCATAGAAGATTCCTTTTTATTCTTAAACGAAACTATTTGCACCTTGTTTTACATTAGTGATTGGCATCCTGTGGCCTACTTTATTGCCCCCAGACTCCCCTCTCTGACCGGGAAGAACTAATGACTGCTTCCTGCCATTTTGAGTCACAGAAAAACCATAGTTTTAACTTCCCCTCAAAGCCTTAAGATGCAAAAATAGAAAACCCCAGCTCTGCTTGCATGCATGAAATGGTTTTGCAGTCTCAATATCACCATTATGCCCACTGCAAGTTTTGGCTCACCAAAGTCTTAATTGAAATCCTTCACTTCTAAAGGTTTTCTTACCCTACTCCATTCAATCAATCAATCAATCAATCAATCAATGTACTTACTGTGCTGATTAAGCAACATTCGGATTGAAATCCGACTCATGAAGAAGCGGTCTAAAAAATACTGCACATTCTGACTCGTCACTGGGTCAACCCCATAGTTATCCTTGTACTCAATCACGCCTTGAGCCATGGTAGGAATGACATCATTGTGACGGTTCCGGATTGTTATCACAGTATCTTTAAAACTGAAATCAAGTATGGTATACTTGTATTAAAATACTAATACACCCGTCACTAAAATTTTAACTACTGCAAAAGCAAGAAACTAAAGGAAGCATCCCACTCGTCAACAAAAATTGGGTTGTGTTTAAAACAGGACAAGAAAGCAATCTTTTTAAATGGATTTTGGGCTTCTAAATTCAAGGTATTCTAATAGCATAGACACAATTATTTTTAGATGAAGTCTATCATCTGTATTTATGTTATGTCCTGCTTTGGTTTAGATACTTAAGAAATAATGGCTGGGATTGAGTGTATAGAGTTCAGCTCACAGGATGTTCCCAACAATCAATTTCTTCTCCCAGTAGTCCCTATGAATATCTTCCCTAGGTCTGGGGAAATGATAGCCGTGGGCTGCAGAGGTCACCGATATCTGTCAGCAGGAATTTGAAAGCTAACAGAAAGCAAAAGTCCACTTTCAATTTCACTTTGTCAAACAAAACTACTTCCTGTTCTATCATTTCTTCCAAAACATCTTTCCGATATAATCTATCCATAGAAGCAAACATCACTGCTTATTTATTTTGTTTTTTCAAAAGTATCTTTCACTATTTCCAATATTATAGCTGTTAATCAAATATATTATTATTCTCCCTTAATTAAAAACTTTAGTCCTCTAATAGAGTCCAATTTTTATCCTCCCCGGCCCTTTTAATGTAGAGAAAATTCAATACAAGTTGACTTTCTGGTGGGAAGGATTCTTTATAATTAATTCCAAAACTTACTTCAAATTTATCTGAACTCCTAATCCATTTATCATTTTCTAAACTCAAAATCTTAATTAGCTTTTTGCTGTTTATTTTAATTAAGTTCTAAATCTTAAAGAAATTAAACTTCTTAGCCAGTAAGTTAAAAATTCTTTCAAAAAGGTCTGAAGGGATGACATTGCCAGGGCTCGTTGCCTTGGAAGAGTGAGGAAAATTCTCAGGGATGACTCACAGCCTGGACGGTATGTCTTTACTCTCCTACCATCCGGTAGGAGATATAGGAATATAGCCTGCCGTACCAACAGGCTGAAAAATAGCTTTTATCCATGGGCTGTTAGGCTTTTAAATGGGACATAATCTTATGCAGAATTGACTTGGGAGGCCGGTGTGTGGTGTAGTTGGTTCACATGGTGTGGTAGGATGGAGGGTTTGTTGTCACTGTGTGTTGGGGGGAAGAGAGCACGGGGGGGGGGGCTCAGCTAATCTCAATGTACACATGTTGTACTTTGACAATAAAGGTTTATTATTATTATTATTATTGTTCACCCAATGGTTTCTAATACGTGCAAAGTACTTAATAAGCAACTTCCGAATAGGATTAGTTAAGGAAGTATGCAAATGTAATGTCTTTTTAAAGACATTAACTCTGGTTTGAGAAACATGGCTATTTCCTTATCCCACAGTGCTCAAAGCACTCCTCACAAGGATCAACTGTCGGGAGTACTTGTGGGTGATCTCTCATCTTCTTTTTCCAGAGAGGTTCAAAGAGCCAAGCTACATTCTTTGCTAAAGTTGTTGGCTCCACTTTTCACCCAGCCGTCTTTAGTCCACCATTTCTTCCTCCAAAGTCCATCTCACAATTCTTTTAACACAAAATACAATCAGAATTTTTCAACTCAGCAGCTGTTCAAATTCTAACAGATAAACTCTTATCATAATTCTATCTCATCTCTGAGAGATTATATACCCTAAGGGCCTTTTTCCTCAGAAAAGCATAATTTAATCTCTTCACAGCTAGAGATACATGACAATAGAAGTAACTATTTATTACCACCTATATCTCACTAAGATTATTTCTTAAGGATGAATGCCTGTTTTGGATAGAACAATGGCATCTGAAGCTACTGAAATTTGAAACAGAGCCATTAAAATTAAGTTACTCAAATTCTAAGCAAATTTCAATGGGTGAACTCAAAATATCACTTCATTATTAATAACCTTTAAAGAAAATTAACAGACTACTAATCAATTGAATTAAAAAACATTGATTATGAGTTTATTATTTTTAGACCACCCTGATAACTTACAAAAATAAATTAAGAGAGATTTTTCTTCCTACTTAATATCTCCATACTGTTTCTTGAGATCTATATAATAAAACAAATATAATACATGGCACTGAATGTCTCATGCTACAAGACTGGCGTAAAAAACGTAAGATAATCCACTGTTCTTGAGAAAGCCAAAATGTCTCACCGAGAAACAGCTTCTGTATCATCAGCGTTTTTGTCTTTAAAATCAAGGATCTCCTGCAGACTTTGCACATACCTAAAAACACAATTTCGGTAAGTTTGATCTTTGTCATAAAGAGAAATAAATAATTTCCTCTCACCTAATAAGGACAAGAATATGAATTTGCCAAAGTAATATTTCCAAATTTCAGCACATTCTAATTTTTTAAATATTTTTTTTAAAATTTTAATAGCCTTCATATGTAAGATAATAAGTTCTATCCATTTCTACAAGTGTGTCTGAATGCCCATTATATCTTACCTCAACCAAGAAGCAGTTGTGGTAGTAGTGATAGTAGCAATAGTGGTAGTAGCACATGGATTTTCAAAAGTAAAACACTTCCTAGCTTTACTGTTCTATGTCTAGCCACCCACTAGTGAAGATTTTTTTCCCCTCACAACAAAAGGGCCTCCAATATGTAAGAAACTCCTTCAAGAGGAAAGGGGAGTATTTTTTCAGCTTTCCCCTTCCTTTTGCAAACCCTTACTTTCTCATCGTGTAAATCTGTTTCCATCCTACAACAGAGGCCCTTTTTCTAAGAATTATTCAAAATCAATTTCTAATGTTGCAATGCCATGTCCATTCACTTGGAAATAAGCTTTACTAAATTAACTGTTTACATGCATGCAGCACTCTAAAAGATAATTGGGTGCAGAGAACAAACAGGTGGTGTAATTAATTCAAATGGGCCAAATCTGACTTGTTGAACAATTTTTGGGGAAGGATAAAACATTACTATGTAACATTATTGCTACTGCCAATTTGGCACAATATGCTTGAGGAGAAAAAACAAAAACAGAATGAGACAAGGGTCTGTATGTTCTCTCTTCAACCAGGAGGACTTTTCATTTGCATCACGCTTTGATGCCTAGGTCTCAGTCTGTAAATATTAATATTAATTGAAGTCAGGCTCAGAAACCACAAGATGAAGTTGTATATGTGGGCAAGATGTTTGTCCTTGGGATTGCTTCAAGTAAATGATGATGGCTGACAGATGATATGCTAGGAGTCTCGGCTGTGTGTTCATGACCAGTGTTGGTATCTCCTGCCTCTGGCACAGAGCTATGTAGGTGGCGAGGGAGAAAATATAAGCCAGATGTCTACTCAGTGCATGGATGCTATTAGGCACCTTATAGCCATAAGACTCAGCTTTTAATATTCTGCATCTTCACATATCTTTGCAAAATGTTCAAATTTGGCTTCATGAGGCTTTGTTTAAAAAAGAA
This sequence comes from Vipera ursinii, assembly GCF_947247035.1. Taxonomy (NCBI): domain Eukaryota; kingdom Metazoa; phylum Chordata; class Lepidosauria; order Squamata; family Viperidae; genus Vipera; species Vipera ursinii. The sequence continues at coordinate 158,134,109 of NC_139512.1, read as the reverse complement.
ATGGGTTCTTACCAACTCTGAACAAGCTGAACTGAAGGTGTTTTAAGAAGATTGTCTGGAAGCAGACTTATTTCTTTCATTATGTTTGCCAATCTTACAGGCAACTCTTGTCGCAGAAACATAAAAGAGGTTTTCTCACAAGCATTGTCAGATCCTATGGGGAAAACATCATAAGGAAACAATTTTGAAACCACAGTGAATAGATTATAAACAATTCATTAGGCAATTCCATTCAGGGTGGTAGATAATAACAGCTTCTCTATGAAATCCTGGATGATATTTTATCATTACAGTAAAAATAGGTTTAATTAAATTCAGAAAGTAGTACGTAATCTGATGTTCAAAATTGTACTAGTAGTTGGACTAATGTGGCTTGATCTCCCACGAAGACCACGCTGGATTCTTAACATTCATATTAAAGCTCAAGATGCATAACATTTTATATTATTGATTGCGGCTTTTTACTTATCTTAAACTATTCTTTTTTTGAAGAAACTATGGAGCAGTGAAAGATATTAAAAAAATAATTTCTTCTTCTCCATTACAGGAAGTCCTCAACTTACAAAAGCTCATTTAGTGACTGTTCAAAGTTATAATGGCACTGAAAAAAGCGACTTATGATGTTTTTCACACGACAGTAGCAGCATCCCCCTGGTCACGTGGTCAACATTCAGATGCTTGGCAACTGACTCATATTTATGATGGTTGCAGTGTCCCGGGGTCATGGGATCACCTTTTGTGACCTTCTGGCAAGCAAAGTCAATGGGGAAGCCAGATTCACTTAACAACCATGTTGCTAACCTAACAACTGCAGTGATTCACTTAACAACTGTGGCAAGAAAGGTCGTAAAATGGGGCAAAATTCACTTAACAACTGTCTCACTTAGCAACAGAAATTTTGGGCTCAATTGTAGTCGTACGTTGAGTACTACCTGTGTTGAAGAGCACAGCCATTTCTGAAGAAAACAATGGCTTGATACAGATGTGGGGAAAGAAATTATCAAAGCAGATCAGAAGTCTTCAGTTGAGTATAGCTTTGTGACAAAGTCTACAGCTAATTCGAAAGGAATACCATTTCAGGGTTAGAGCTACTTGAAAGAGAAAAGAAAAAGTGTTGTGGACTGTGTTAAAATATTTTAAAATATAATCTCTCTGATGGAGCATGAATGACAGGAACAGCCCTATCATTAGGTGGAACAAAGCAGCATTTTTTGATTGCAAACTGGGATGTGTTGGTGAACTGGCCTAGGACCTGCTTTCTGCCCTCCCAACCAGAGAATCTGGTTCAGGGCACCCCCTGAATTGTCTCATTCTTCCTCTTAAATGTTCTGCATTCATCATTTCAAGAGGGGATCTTCTTGAAAGGTGATGAGGCAATAGTGATATCTGCCTTCAAAAGCCATCTCAGAAGGCACCACTCCTAAAGATGATATCCTTAAAGGAAGATACAGGAGATAATGCTACTCATCAGCTACTCCTACATTTAGGAATAGGAGATAATGAGACATAATATACAAACAACAGAATTTTCAATGTAATAATATAAACTGAAACTTCCTGAAGCTTTATTATTACTCAATGTAAAATATATGCAGGATACATTGGTGTGGATATCTGATTGCTTTGATTACAATACCAATATCATTATGTATTAAAACATCTAAGGCCAAATAACAGTATTTATAGTTATCAGGGCAATATCCAGTTGAATATTTTTACTAAAGTTCAGTAGAAATTCTAGTCATGTTGCATAATTCACATTCAGTAGAACCAAAAGAATTACAGTGTGATTTTTTTTTCCCCCCTCTAAGGCAGGGGTGTCAAACTGCCGGCCCACGGGCCGGATGCGTCATGCCAAAACCACACTCACCCCATTGCCGGCAATGGAAAAAAAGTCGTGATACATCCCGACAAATCACGTGACATTGCGAGTTTGACACTCCTGCTCTGAGGGGTTCTCCAATTTTTCTCATGCAACACTGCATTAGAGTTACATTCCTAGACTATAACTTATCAGTTCTGTCACCTCGAACAAACATACTGAATGAAGCAAGAGGCAGTTGCAGTTTTGAGAGAGATTGCAGGGGGGGAAAAATATTCAAACACAATCCTATTTTCCTTCGGGTTGTGAAATGGAACAGTAATTCTAAGTAAGCTTAGAAGGACTACATAGTACTGGCAGTTTGTTGTATGCATATTAATACAGCAGAATATTACAATTTCTGAAAGCAATACAGATAATCCTCGACTTACAACAGTTCACTCAGTGACTGTTCGAAGTTACAACGGCACTGAGAAAAGTGAGATGACTGTTTTTTTACCTGACCATTACAGCATCCCCATGGTCATGTGATCAAAATTCAGATGCTTGGCAACTGACTCATATTTATGACAGTTGCAGAGTCCCGGAGCCACTTTTGAAACCTTCTGGCAAGTAAACTCAATGGGGAAACCAGGTTTACTTAATAATCACGTTACCAATGTAACAACAACTATGGCAAGAAATGTCATAAAGGGGGGACAAAACTGACTTAACAAATGTTTCACTTAGCAACAGAAAACTGGAGCTCACTTGTAGTCGTAAGTCGAGGACTATCTGTAATAGGTATAACAGTAGGTCTATCATTTTGCTGAAGCAACAATTATTTTTTTTAAGAAAAAGAAAAATAATCACCAAGGGTGTTTGTGGACAAATGTGTGTCCCAAGCGCAATTTTTATACACAGGAACAACCTTGCACATCCAACTCTTCAGACAGAGCTATGATGTGCTAAAGGTAAAGGTTCCCCCGCACATGCGTGCTAGTTTCTCCGTTTCAAAGCCGAAGAGCCAGTGCTTGTCCGAGGACATCTCCGTGGTCAGCATGACTAGACGCCAAAGGCACATGGAGCGCTGTTACCTTCCCACCGTGGTGGTCCCTATTTTTCTAATTGCATTTTTACGTGCTTTCGAACTGCTAGGTTGGCAGAAGCTGGGACAGGCGCTCACTCTGCTACGCAGCACTCGGGATTCGACCGCCAAACTGCCGACCTTCTGATCGACAAGCTCAAGCGTCCTAACCCGCTGAGCCACCGCGTCCCTGTATGACGTGCTAGTATTAGTAAATAACAATCCTCTGGGAAATGGGATGGTCTTTTAAACCCAGGAGTCGCCCTTGAAAAGGACTCGCCTGTGACCTTAGCATAGCCAAAAACTTCCGTATGTTTCAGGCTCCCGCTTCAACTCCGGCCACCATAATCAATGACCAGGAATACGGTACGGTCCAAAAGTATTTGGGCAGGAGCATATGACACGAGTCTAGGATTTTATTTTATTATTTTATTTGCATGACAACACCTTCCATTGCACAACGCCTTTTGTAAGCCCAACTTCTGAGTTGCATTTCGGGGGTCAGGGGCGCGCCTATACCCCGTTTTCCATCTCTGTCCGTGTCCCTGAAGTCGGTGGAGAAAGGCAGGGCGAGGACACACACTACTTCTCCGCGGCCGGAGCGCAAAGGGCCGGCTTCGGCTGCAGCCTCCGCGCGAGACCTCGCTCGGCTCGGCGCCCTCGAGGCCCGGGCAGATGGAAGCGCCTTTCCTCCCTCAGAGGGGTGGCGGGTCTCCCTCCGGGGAGAGAAAATGGTGGGCCGAGGAGGGGGGGCGGGAGGCTTGCAGAGGAAGGAGCCAGGAGGAGGAGGAGGAGGAGGAGGAGCAACCCGGGCCGGGAGAGAGAAGGGAACCCCCCCCCCACCCGCCGCCACTCACCGAAATCGAGGAACTGCTTCATGGAAAGCGGGGACGGGGAGAAGCGGCAGTAGAAATCCACCTGCTGCGGGATGGTGTTCACCGGGGAGACGCTTCTCAGCAGCGCCCGCAGCAGTCTCATGGCGGCGGCCCACCCGGCGGGGCGGCGGGCAGAGCAGAGGGACGACGAGCGGCGGCTGGCCTTCCCGCCTCCCTCTTCAGCTCGCTCCAAGCCGCCGCTTGCAGCCTCTCGAGAGGGAACGGCCGCCCCCCACTAGGCCTCCTTTCCCGGCCCGGGAAGGAAAGGCCGAAGCGTTAAAGCAGCAACAGCACGGGCCAAGGCCCGGGCTATTTCTTGCCCTCCGTGAGGGCAGGAGGCGGGCGGAGAGGCGGAGCCGCTTGGGTCGCCCGGGAGGAGCGAAACTGCGGAGGCCCGCGGTGGGAAGGAAGCGCGAGAGCCCTCGCTCGCTCCTCCGAGCTGGAACCACCCAGGTCCCGCAACCAGGCGTTCAATCCTCCCCGCTTTTTTTTGCTTCGTAAACCTTTCGCTGCCTTGACGAGGAGGTGGGTTCCCTTGCCCTCCGTTTCCCTGGGGGGGGGGGGCAAGGCCAGCAGCCCTGCCTGAAATCTAGCCGGTTCAGGTAGCCCTCGACTTGCGACCTCCGTTGAACCCCAAATTTCTGTTGCCAAGCGAAACGTCTGTTCGGTGAATTTTGTCCCATTTTACAACCTTTCTTGCTACAGTTGTTAAGTGAATCGCTGCAGTTATTTTTTTATATTTTAATTCCATTTATATCCCGCCCTTCTCCGAAGAGGCTTACAATCTAAGAAGCACAAATCAATGTGCTTAGCAATAGCCTTCTTTCTATGTATATGCCTGCTTATTAGGGCTTTCACACACACCCAAGCGGCATTATTACAAAGTCAGCTTATTTCCCCCAACAATCTGGGTCCTCATTTTACCTACCTCGGAAGGATGGAAGGCTGAGTCAACCTTGAGCCTGGTGGGACTCGAACCTGCACTAATTGCAGGCAGCTGGTGTTACTTAAGGAGGCATTAGCCCACTGCTCCACCAAGTTGTTAATATAACACTCTTGTTAAGTGAATCTGGCTTCCCCATGGACTTTGCTTGTCAGAAGGTGGCAAAAGGGGATTGTGTGACCCCCGGGATGCTGCAAGAGTCATAAATATGAAGCAGTTGTCAAGCCTCTGAATTTTGTTCACGTGACCACAGGCATGCTGCAATGATTATAAGTGTGAAAAATGGTCATGTCACTTTTTCACAGCCGTTGTAACGGGTCATAAATGAATTGTAAGTCAAGGACTACCTTGCTGTATTCATTTCAGGGTGGCTCTACTGTCCATTTCCCTGGAGATTTATGAACCAGAACTTCATAACAAATCAATTCCAATTTATTATGTTAATCTCCCGGGTCTTCTGTAGCAACTGGAGAATTAAAGTATGTTTCTTTGGACAAAGTTTCTGTATGTGTGCAGGCATAATATACCACAAAACCGTGCACTGTTTTTTTTCCATTAAAAAAACTCGTTAAAATTCCTCTAGTTTGTTAATCATTCTCGATTATTTTAGTACAGATATTCCTCAACTAATGACCACAACTGAGCCCAAAATTTCTGTTACTGAGACACTTGTGAAGTGAGTTTTGTCCCATTTCATGACCTTTCTTGCCACAGTTGTTAAGCGAATCCCTGCAGTTGCTAAGTTAGTTGTTAAGTGAATTTGGTTTCCCCATTGACTTTGCTTTTCAGAAGGTTACAAAAGAGGATCACATGTCCCCAGGATATTCCAACCGTCATAAATATGAATCAGTTGCCAAGCATCTGAATTTTCGTCACATGACCATGGGAGTGCTGCCATGGTCAAAGGTGTGAAAAATGGTAATAAGTTACTTTTTCCAGTGCCGTTTTAACTTCAAATGGTCACTAAATGAACTGTTGTAAGTCACGGACTTCCTGTATTTTGCTTTGCTGAAATAAAAATGTGTACAAGTCACTAATTTCCAAGAAAATATGCACATATGTGCTGCAATCTGGTCCGTGTGCTGTCAAGGTTGACTCAGCCTTTCATCCTTCCAAGGTAGGTAAAATGAGGACCCAGATTGTTGGGGGCAATTAAGCTGACTTTGTCATAATGCCGCTTGGGGTGTGTGTGAAAGCCCTAATAAGCAGGCATATACATAGAATGAAGGCTACTGCTAAGCTTGTAAGCCGCCCTGAGTCTTCGGAGAAGGGCGGGATATAAATGGAATTAAAATAAATAATAAAATATAAGGAAGACAATAGTTATGAAGTCTGGAATTTCTCAGCAAATTTGCATGGTATGTAATTATCCATTGGAAGGGAATAGATAGATAATTCCTTTACAACAGGGGTGTCAAACTCAATTTCATTGAGGGCCAAATCAGCATTGCGGTTGCCCTCAAGGGGCCGGGTGGGTATGGCCAGAGTGGGCGTGGCCTACTGGGTGGGCGTGGATAGAGTGCGTATGGCCTACTGGGTGGGCATGGCCAGCTCTACATCGTTCGCATCAAGGGTGCCTATGGGGGCCTGGGCAGGAGTGGGACAGATCTGAGGGTCTCTGGCAGAAGGAGGGTCTCTGGGCCGGGGCCAAGGCAGTGGGGGCCGTTCCCTCACTGTTTCCAGGATGGCTTCGCAGGCCGCATGAAACCACTTCGCGGGCCTGATCTGGCCCCCGGGCCTTGTGTTTGACATGTCTGCTTTACAAGTTCACGTGCCTTATTTGCCTTTAAGGCAATCTTCTGTGGTAGTTAAGATTTTGGGCTAATGATACAAAATTGACAGAAGAAGCATGCAGGACCAAGCTTTTCAAACACTTTTTATTGGCTTTCATTAAGCCTAGTTAAGTCGCAGTACAGTAAAAAAACAGCCTATGTGCAGGCCTGGGGCCTTAGGTAGGAGCTGATTAATTATGTGATAATTTGCAAGTATTGTAAATCTTATAGTGCCGTTACCAACTTTCTACTCTCATTTGGGGCTCTGTATAGAAATGCCTATTTTATAGTCTGATTTTATTAGCAAGTGCTCACAGTGATTGGAACTCCCACTCAAAGCATAGCATTTAGTTCAGAGGAAGGAGAGACTTGAAGAGAACTGGTGGTGTAGGTTGAAACAGACTTTGGGAATACCGCCCTCTATTGGAGAGCAATATATTATCAAGATAGGCGAATATTAACTCTATAGAATCAGGTGAACCTATAAATTACACGGTTATTTAATTATTAACCAAATATTTTTTACTGATCTTCTTCTCATTCCATCCAGTCATGTTATCTCAGAGGCAAAATAAAGGAGAACAAAATAAATTCTAAAGCCAAACAGGACTTTGAAGTATGAGAAAGAAATCCTGTTGAAATCTCTCAGGGTTAATAGGGTTTCAGTTAATTTTAGCAAGTACCCACAACCAGGAGGCATGCAATAGTTATGTATATCACAATGCCACATTTAGTTAGGACTTGATTTCTTCTTTTGCTAGTGGTAGTTAAAGGGTTTGGGGCCTTTTTAAAATTAATGGATAAAATGAAAAGTTTTAAAGTTCTGGAATCAAAATGCTATAAAGTAACTTATTGTGTAATAGCTTTAGTTTGGTAAGTAAAATATGCTTTATAGCAACATAGTTTAAATACATTTGAGTTATGTATGCCTTGAATAATTGGGACCAGGGCTTTTTTCCTCATAGAACGCTCAGAACGGAGTTCCGGCACCTTTTTTGGATGGAACCTTGTAGGGTAGGCAAGGCAGATTGTATGACATGTATTTAAACTATGTTGCTATAAAACATATTTTACTTACCCTGTGCGTTCCCACAGAGAGGGCCTCCTCTGTGGGCGCTCCGGCTTTATGGAACCAGCTGCCGGTCGAGCTCCGGACGGCACCGGACCTTCGCTCCTTCCGACGCGGTCTGATGACCCATTTATTTGAACAAGCTGGCCTGACCTGATGGGGGATGTTAGGGTTTTTAATGGGGTTTTTTATACTGTTATTGTTTTTATCTGGGCGATTATTTAATTCCTTTTAATTTTTGTATTTTCTATTTGTATGTGCCCTGTTCACCGCCCTGAGTCCCTCGGGAGAAGGGCGGTATACAAATTTAATAAATAATAAAATAATAATAATGTATGAGTTCCGGCACCTTTTTCGTTTACAAAAAAAGCACTGATTGGGACCAACAAAAGACAATGCCTGCTGAATTAATAACCAAGTCTTGTTTCAGTCAGATGACAGGATAACATTCTGTTATGCCCATGAGTAAGGACCTTGTTTGGAGTTTACAAGGCAAACTTCCTATCTTACAACCCTTTCCACGCCTTGCCACTTACCTTTTTCCCTAGTGTTTACTGATTTAAGTAATTCTGCCTAATAACCGAGCTGTCTCCATAAATCAGCTGGAAAGAAATTTAGTGCTGGATTCCTAATTTACTTGTTCAGTGGGGTAAATATGTCAGAAACAGGTGGTAGCACGTACATCTTAGTTTCTGCAGTCCTCCCAAGCTCAAATAGTTAACCATCCCAGCATAATTTAACCATCCCTACATATTTTGTTTTATTCCGCTTATAAGAATTTATTTTAACCAATTATTCTTTATAGTTAAAATACTCATATTTACTTCTGCTGTCTTAATTTTACTTTGTATATCTGCCACTGCTCATAATTCCTGGATTTAAATTTAAACCAAAAGTTTGCTTGCTAGCTTTAAATCTCCCAAGCTTTTATCCAATTCACTTGTTGAGCGTATGTTGAGGGAGTTAGAGCAAACAGTCGATTTAACAGATTACGGGAGGGAAAAAGATCATTGTTAAAAGCTATAAAATTGCAAATGGGATTTGATTTATGCATAATACTGTTTGTGCATAGATAATAGTGAATAAATTCTGCCTGCTGCTTGTGAAATCTGCTAAACTAAGGTACGATAAATTGAGGATTTATTCTGTATTTACTCAATCCAAACATGTTTGGCCCTAAGAATTAAACCATAAACCAGTCAGCCACTTTTCAACTGAACTGTTGTGTGAATCCAGTCTATAGAGTTTATGGTTTAAGAAGTCATGCAAACACCAAAAAAGAGGCCTTGGTGGAGCAGTGGGCTAATGCCTCCTTAAGTAACACCAGCTGCCTGCAATTAGTGCAGGTTCGCATCCCACCAGGCTCAAGGTTGACTCAGCCTTCCATCCTTCCGAGGTAGGTAAAATGAGGACCCAGATTGTTGGGGGCAATTAAGCTGACTTTGTAATAATGCCGCTTGGGGTGTGTGTGAAAGCCCTAATAAGCAGGCATATACATAGAATGAAGGCTACTGCTAAGCTTGTAAGCCGCCCTGAGTCTTCGGAGAAGGGTGGGATATAAATGGGAATTTAAAAAAAATGTGATACAACTCTTAAGTATGTAGAAATTTAAAGTAACTGTGTAATACATAATTAATACCAGCATAGAAAATGTTTTCATACAAAATTTATTTCACACATTTAGACATATCCACAGGTAATTTTCAGGCATGATGCAACATTAGATGTTAGTAACAATTAATGTGGAAAATAAATATATACCAGTGATGTGACTCAAGATGATACTTTTACTTATTGACTACATATTTATTTTTTCCTGACAAACCACCAGAATAACGTTAGTTTTAATGAAAAATTATAGTAGTGTTTAGTTACTTTTTCGGTTCAATAAGCCCATTACAGAGATAGAGTTTTAAATAAAATTTATCCATCATACCTAAGATTTATTTTTATGGGCCACATATAAATAAAATGGATGGAGGAGACACCACAGCAGCATTTAGTGGATTAATGTCAGGCACCAAATTTGTACCTGAGGCTTCAAAAAAGAGCTTATACCTTTTAAGTTAAAAAAGCTTTATGAAAAATAATCTGTATAAATTGTGTGGTCAAAAAGTTATTTGGATAACCATAAAAAGTGGAATGATAGAAATTGACATTAATAGCTAGAAACCAAACCTTGGAACCAACTATCATCCTGCACCAAACCAACATATTTTTATACTGAAGTACTACACAGCACAAGATGTATAATACCTATTTCTTTAAGGTATACACTTACAGGTTTGCATAGTTTTTATTTGTTGTTAAATAACATCTGTCAGCGCTGTGCTATGCTTCGGATTTGATTCCAAGAAAGCGTTTCAGGGCACACAAGACCACAAATGCAGCATCCATCTAAAGCTCTAAGCTGTTACGATTTTTCCTACAATTGTACAGCTATTTTCTGGAGCTGCCTAGTGATCACAGGAAAAGATAAGGCTACTTTCATAAAGCTACAAATAGTGCGATGTTTGGTCCCATGCGCTCTGAACACCCTACGTGGAATTAAATTGCAAAGCCATGCATTGCATAGTTCCAAAATCTATCTTCTGATGGACCATTGGTATTTCATATACTGTAAATGCTAGCATATGTATATAACACTTAATCAGTACCAATATTTTGATATGATAAGACTGTAGTTACATTTATTACAAGTTTAAAATGGCATTTTCTATGGAACGATTCTTAAATTTTAGGAATGTAGGAAATTACTCACTAGTCCTTAACCCGTCCATTAAAATACCATAGTTAATTTAGTGAATTTATATTTTGGTTCAAGTGCTATAGCTTCTGTACTATTTAACCTTGTTCCAAATACAGAACAAAGAAAACTCTGTCCCTCCCCCACTCCCAATGAGCACTTGCTATATTTTTAATTAAGTTAGTCATATAAAACTTCTATAAATATCTGTAAGTATGCATTAGCGCACAAATTACTTAGAAGATACATCTCTAGTACATAATTTAGAAATGTGTAAAGAAGAGATTCTGAGAATATTCTAATCATTGGAATTTTAAAAGTTATTGGCACATTTGGTGGAAAAAAGTTCACTTTTATTCACTGAACTTGATATGCTATTGCTCACTAATTAAAAATCTTTGGCTTAACCATCAAAGACAAAGATTTATGGTAAAAAATAAATATATAAGAATGACTTACAGTATATACAAAAAGTACAACCAATATTCAAGCTTTTAAAAAGACAAAACCTATGTATGTATCAATGCAGGCTTTCATAACCAGCGTTAATCCAATGGGGAGGAGCTTTGGGGCTAATAGAATGTGGTCTAATTCTTCGGTATCCTAATGCTTTGTCAGCAATTGTGGCGGCCGTCTTCAGAGGTGAAAGTGCCCTGCTCTATTAGCCCCGACACACATCGTCACTGGAAAATCTGTATATATTTGGTGTAAGTGACATTCAGCAATGCTAATTTTTAAAACATTACTAAAACTTGACCTATTGCACATTAAAAATTGTTTTTTTAAAACCTAGTGCTCACACACTAGTCTTAGAACACGGAATTAGCAGATTTAGAGACCACAAATTTACCCGAAAAACACATGTCCATATTACTGTGTGTAATGGCGGGACTGATAAACTCTTTTCTGTACACTGTATTAGTACAATAATCAGGGTAAACAGTGCCTTTAAAATAGCTTCAGAACGCCAAGGACTCCCTTCTCAGAAACATAAAATACTCTTTCTAGACAAGAAGACTTTTAGGAGAACATGATTATAAGATAATTCTTTTCCTTTAGAAATTCAGCCATACATCATTGCATCAATTTGTCAATATAAAGTTGGATCCAGATGAAATTAGTTGCAGTTAGATCCCATTGTTTCAAACAGGATCAAAATGCAACTAAGTCTAGATCCAGAACCATTCACTATTTCATAGATATCTACTGCAAACAAAAAACCCCCAAAGTTATAAATATTAGCAAATATTTACTTCCCTTAATATGCACTTTTTCCAGCAATTTACCTCTTAAAAGCAAAAATAAAAAATAAAAAAAAATCCAAACACTGCAGTTCCTAAAACTGAACAGAGTTACATACTACAAGTTAATCTTCCTGAGGTTAGAACCAGTTCTTAATGTCACGGTTTTATCCTATTAATGTAAATTATTAACTTCTGTCCATATGTCCATATCTCTCACTTCTGAATAATCATCAATCAGCCATGAAATTAGTGGGATTAAAGTAAACATATTCCGGGCTGGGAGATAGGAGAAAATCTCAACGTCATAATGGGCAGGCAAGTCTGAAACCCCCATTTTTATTTTAAGCATTCATTGACAAGAAAATCAAGTGACTATCCACAAATGAGAAAGAATTATGGTTTACGTTATTTTGTATCTCACTTGGACTTCCATATAATTTTCCTGACAAAATACTAGTATTCTCTTCTGATATTTAAATAGTGAAGACAAATATACTGAACCATTCGTTGTTAGGAAAATTATCTTGCTATCTTACATCTGGTGAGAGAAGTTCCAGCAATGCAAGAGAGTGGGATCAAAGAAACAATTTTAAGGCTTGACCTAACATGTAATTCAGACTTTGGAAATAACAAGTAATTGTGCAGTTCAGTCAAATTTTGCCAAGAGCATTCTAACAAACCACACAACTCAGGTTGCTTCCCTTCTCCTTTAGACTGTGGCCAGATGTCCTTGCCCACGCAGCCAGTTTCATTAATTTTTTTCTCAGCCCAAGGGGAGTCTCAAGGTGGAAGCAAAAAAAATCCACTACCTGGGAAAAATTCATATAGCTCAATCTCACCAAAAGGAGAGTAAATCTATCCCTTTCTGGGCTGCTAATTTGGATTTTAACGAATTTCCCCCCCCCAAAATACTAGAGATTAGTTAATGCAAGAAGCGGGTTTAGGGAGTCTTAAAATTTAGATCTGTAACAACTTTGATATCAAAATAGAAATCATAAAACAAACAGGTCCCCCACTTGCATCCATCGTGTTGCTCAAAGACATTTAAAATCCATCCAATCTGGGATTTTAGCTGGGATCCCTAGGAATAACTTTCATTTCCATTCCATTTTGTGACCCACTGTTTTTTTGCATGGTTCTCTTTAGTTTTTCCATCTTTAATCTGCCTTTCTTCCTTCCGAATTCTTACAGCATGGTAGCGGGGGATGCTGTCATCGTACCTGGAACGCCGGAAGAACCCGCACTATAGGAAGGGAGAGAAAATGTCACAATGCTCGATGTTATTAAACAAGTGTGGTCTTCCCCAACCTGGAGCCCCCCAGATATGCTGCACTAAAATCCCCCTTATCTCTGTCTTGAAGAAATATATTGCCACAGAGCGTACCTTTAAAGAGAGGGACAAATACAGCACCAGATGTCCTGGATATAGAAAACGTCTCACTAAAAGATTGCAATCTCAAATTTTATTTTACAAAAGTAAATTCTGTTTGTAGTCAGCCTAGTAATATTTTTGGGAGATCCAATGTTAAAATTAAAGGCCAGCCCAAATATATCGAACCTTGCATAGACCATAGTATAGAACCATACATAATTTACCTGGCTGAGTAAAAGTATAAAAATCGATCATTCACTTCCTGATATATATCCAATAACCCATGCCTTTGGGAATCTATTCCTCTGAATGTATGGTTTATGGAGACTAGAGGTCAAAATTATGTAGGCCTGGCATCAGAATGCACCATAGCCAAATACCAAAATCTAGACCCCAGACAACCTGCCAGAACTTGGGTCAAGCTCAAAGTTAATTTTAAGGTTTTAGGTACACATAAAAGTATCATTCGGGTAGCTCCCATCTCCTCATATCCCAAAACATTATTTTAAGGGGGCAGAGACACTGGAGAAAGATGGGGAGAATAACAGAGCCATCCAATTTGTGCTGCTCATAGTGTTGTTCTTGGCATGAATGAACATAAATACCAGCCCATCTCTAGTTCTAGGCCAGTGATGGTGAACCTTTTAGAGACCAAGTGCCCAAACTGCAACCCAAAATCCACTTATGTATCCTTGGGTGCCAGGTGGGCGTGGCCCATTGGGTGGGTGTGGCCAATTGGGTGGGCGTGGCTGCGGTGGGAATAGCAGACTGGGTGGGACTAAAAAGTTCAATCAATCAATTCCAACTCTGCGAGATCTTTTTTTTCCCCTGCAAGAAGTTGAAATTGATTGATTGAACCTTTTTTTTTTTGCACATGGCGGCGGTGGCCTAAACTGAAAAGGTTTTATAAAACCCAGCTGAAGGCCTAGGACTGGGGCGATGGCACACATGCCCACAGAGAGCACTCTGTGTGTCACCTGTGGCACACGTGCCATAGGCTCGCCACCATGGATCTAGGCTTTCTTTTTCCCCTTATCATGCAAAGAATTTGGGCTGAAAGAAATGCAGTTCAGGAATGTTGCAGCATTTTCTTTGCAGCAAGTTACACCATTGCCTCCCTGTTACCTTGTAAATTTCCAAGGACACGGGGATTGTTATGGAGCTTTGTTTGGGATATTACAGTTGCCTGAGGAACCCATGAATGCTTGGATAGGGAAGGATACTGCCATGGGGCTCGGTTCTGAGAGGAAAAGAGGCAGCATTGCCTTGATTACCTCAGAGGGAACCTCATGCAGGTCTCCACTTATCTAGCAGAGCACCTGTGTTTACTCACATATTTTCCAATATTTGTAATCAGCAATTCCAGTTTCCATCCTCTCTGATTCTTCCGTACTTTTATGATTATTAAAATTACAATGAATCATGTTACCTTCTACTAACAAGGTCCACGGGCTCTTTCACCCTATGTACAAGAAACATCAGCCAACAAGGCTAGTAGATCTTCAGAGGATCGGTCGTATAGCAAACACCTGTTCTCTGGCCTGGATCAATAACTACTCAAAAGGATGCTTATTTTTCAGACTATCACCAGGGGATGTTGTAAGGTTTTTTTTGGGGGTGTGTGTGTGTGTCATGTTAATTCTTTAAAATTCACAACGTTTCTCCTGCCCTTCAGCCCATTTGGTCAACATACAATCTGTATTTCTAACCCATACTTGGCATTTTACTGTATAACTGTTGTAGCAAAGACTTGGTCAGAGAAATAAATTTTGATCAGTCTGAGAAGTCTTCCTAATTGGAACATTTCGGCTTCTTTAGACATAAAGCAGCAAAATTAAACTGGTCATTTCGGCAATCCAACAAGTGCAATGGACATTTACATCTATGCATTCAAGGTATACACAACATTAGCCAGCATGCAATAGGCAGGCTTTAGAGAAAGAAATGCAGATCCAAGTACAGATAATCTAAAATGGAAATTTCTGTAGTAAGCTTTCGTAAAAACCGAGAAATGAGAATTGCCCTATATTGGAAAGAGCAACCACAGCAGTAAAGGCTTTTGGCATGCGCTTGTGTTAATAAAGCTATTACCTGCTCAGTAAAAAAGTAAAAATATGTCTTGCATTTCAAAACACAGTCCATATCTTACTGAAGCATCACTGATTCACAATTATGGACAGTTGTTAAATCTTTAAATACAGATGCTTAAATCTGGAGGTAGACATAGTTATAACCTAGTTATAACAGTTCTATATATAATATCAGAAAAGCTCCATTAAATTAGGATTTTATTAACTATTGGATTGGATTGTGGTCCCTTCACAAGTCAACATAGAAAATGTTAATAAATAGTTTAATGGTAATATGTATTTTTCTTTCCTAATATTTATTATTATTTTTGTTTATTATACAGTATCTATATGGCCTCCTTTTCATATGCTTTCATCTAAATGTTGGAAAGACTGCCCAGATAGGTTTGAATTCATTACATGGAATCCACTTAATAGAGTTATGGTTTAAAGTTATAACCTCAACCTTCACATTCAGATATTTGTGTGCTGTTTTATCTTTTAAGAGCTAAGTGTTCACACAAATAGGTATAATGAGACTCAAAGACTATTTCCACCCTAAGTATGAGCATGCTGTTATTAGGTAAGGCAGATGGAGTTACCGGGTGTCTGGTTGTTTGCTAGGAAATGACAATTTAGCTGAGCACTTTCATTCTGGGAAAGTGCTTTCCTCCTACCACCAAAGGTCTGCTAAAGAAGATGTCCCCAGCCCCCAGGCCATGGACCAATACCAGTCCATGGCCTATTAGCAACCAGGCCGCACATTGAACTCTACTGTAAACTGTGAAGGATCTAGGTTGCACACTTTTCCCCACACACACACACACAGTCTGTGGAAAAATTGTATTCCATGAAACCGGTCTCTGATGCCAAAAAGGGTTGGGGACTGCTGTATTAGAGAGTCCCAATATACTATAGGGCAGGGGTCTTCAAGCTTGGCCCTTTTATGACTTGTGGACTTCAACCCCCAGAATTCCTCAGCCAAGCATGCTGGCTGAGGAATTCTGGGAGTTGAAGTCCACAAGTCATAAAAGGGCCAAATTTGAAAACCCTTCCTCTAAGGACCAACAGTTTACTCGAGTCACAGACCAGTCTTCAGAGATTTGCTTGGACATTAGCTGCTGACGTTGTTTTTCCTTGAAAAGCTTGCCTGAGTTTCCCAACTTCTCGAGGAACTGAGCCAACATTCTTTGAAAGCCACCAGTTTGGCTTAATAGAGGACTTTCCTCCTTATTTCATAGGGGGAAAAATCAGAAGAAGGTTCCAGAGATGTGTTTAGTCTCCTGGACTGTGTGCCAGCATATTTAGGACTGGGACGCCGACCCTCAGCAGAAAGTCCCCAGAGTGGAAGGGGAAATGCATAAGTAAGCAGTAGTTAAAAAAATAAAACAACTGACAGAAGGATTGGCATATTCGTGCACCGAGAAAGATTATTCTAAGGAATGTAAGCAAGCATTAAAAAGAGTTTTGATATTTTGAAACGAGGCAACCAGCAGAACAAATGCAGCAAGCTTTGAGTCATTAGCCACCGCAACCAACCTGCAGCTAATAAATTCAAAAAGCAATTACCAATTACAGAAGTGGATCATTACTATGCATCGGAAGTAAGCCTCTCTTTATCAGATGGCTGAGCATGGATCTCAGCCTTGTGATATGTGGCATCAAAATGATCTTTCTTATCTCTCTTGAAGAAACCACACTACAAGGAAGCAAGGCACTTGGTTAATATTAGGGACTAATGTGCAAAAAAGAAAAAGGAAAAAAATTGAAATAACTCGACTGTTCGGTACCCGTATGTTAAAAATCTGTCTTGTAAAATAACTACAATAGGTTTCTGGTTATAATTTTTCCCTTACAGATAACTTCTTTGTTGCATGCTCTAATATTTCAGTTATGAACCCTGAGCTGTCAATAGACAGGCAAGCCTTTTTAATCATTATTTTGAGGATGTGAAATAAATTTATGTTTGTCAGAGCAATCAGGACACGTTTGCTCCCTAAAGAGGCAACAACTATTTTTCTGCAAAAAAAACAACAACAAAAAAACAGATCTTGATCTTACAGACAAGTATTAAGTGAAACGTGAATAAATGTAGCATTGATTCAGTGTTCAAAATTACTTGATAAAAAGCTTTTTGACTGTGCCCATGTATAAAAGATGCCCAAAGAACTTAGTATCCTATTTCTTCAATGAATTTTAAAACCCAGATCCTGATTAATTTGAACAGCATTAGCACAGCAATCCTATTCATCTCTGGACAAAATGAAATGCAACTCAGTTCAAGCAAATGTATATAGAATTGAAGAATAAGATGGAGCAAGGTGTGGAGGTACAGAAGGGACAAGAATATGCCCTTTCCCTACATCATGACATGTGCATCAGCATACATGCTCGGTAGTGGTGGAAAAAGAAATGTGGAGTTATCTAGAGAGTCCCCATATAGTTGTGGGACATTTGTTTTCACATGGAAAAAATATTGGAAACATTATATCTAAAGTTAACATATATAAAATGGAATCCATTGCCTGGGTATGGTCTCAACAGCAATAACTTCTAAAAGAAATTCAAATTTTCAGAATTTCAGAAATTCACATTTGAGCCTTTATAAATATACAAATATGCTAATCTAGCTAAACACTTCCTTTTATTGGAGAAACCCCCCCCCCAAAAAAAAGTTCTCTGCACATTTCAAATAATGTGTGATTAAGTATGAACAAGCATGCTGATAAAATACTCACCTTCCACAATAAGAACACCAACAAAGCAAGCATTAATAACCCAGCGAGAATAGCAACCAAGATGATCCACCATGGAACTCCTTTATATAAAGCTACCGTTTTTGCAGGAAAGACAGTAACTCGTACCTACAAAAGAAGCAGAAAAAGATATCATTACACAGAGAAAAGTATTAATTCTACATCTATACTGAAGCACTCCAATTTTTTGGTCCACTTTGTTATTTTTATACGTGTTGGATTCCTCATTCCATTATACTTAGGAAGTTGGGTTCTTGACCCTGCTAAGAATTATAATCGTATATTCAAGTAGAGGAAGGCTCCCCTTGAATTACAAAGTATTTCAGTGCAAAACTATTTTCAAATTATTTATCAATAACATCGTAAACTAGAAAAGCTCCTCTTTCCCCAGATGTGTTTTTTTTGAAATCTGCACATTCTTCTTAGAATCCATATGTGCTCAGCTTTGAAAGGTATTAAACACTGTCACAGCAGAGAAAAACATGAAGAGGAAGAAATTTCAGGACTTCCAGAGAAAGAATGGTGATCTGAGGATGGGTCTATGAAAGTTGAGCCAACGATCACAGCAGAGATTTTGAGATTGCTCACTACATTTTTACTAATTCAGAACAACAATGCATGATCATTTGCCTCCCCTAAACAGTATTAGAGAGATTCTTTGGGAACCAGCTCTGGAATTTCTAAATGCTATTTAAGGAAAAAGAATAATTAACATTTAGAAATTATTGACCGAGGGAAGGAGGGAGGGAGGGAGGGACGGAGGGAGGAAGGAAGGAATTACAGTCAATGATTCACTCTTATGACAGCCATAAGTAGAGAAATATTGCAGACTCACATTCGTAGCTTCATTTGCCAGCTTGACGTTATCTGCAGCAGAAATGCCAATTCTAGCTTTAACAGGAATGTCTAGATAGTTCATTTTATAGAATTCCTATAGAGTAGTAAAAGAAACTTTCTTTAGAATAAATACAAGAACTCAGTTCAAATGTGTATAAGATAAGTTTATGGAAACTACCTCTAGGAATGTGCTGTTCCACAACCTTGAGCGCAGTACTACTATGGCTTTACTGTCTAGGCCTTGCAAGGAACATGTTACGTTGACGCAGTTTGCCTCTTCGTTGCATCCCTGCAAGTAATACACAGAAAGCTTTCAAAAAACAACAACTCAAAAGCAGATATACGGCATTTTTTTTTTGCAAGGTTCCTGTAGTCCTATGACCCAGCAAGATTTTCCCCCCCCAAAACAAATGGAAAAACATTTACAGAGTAATCCTAAGAGAGAGGGAGGAGGACATCTGTATGAGGAAAAGAGAGAAGCTTTTTATCTTATTTTCTTTATTGAGTTTCTTATGGTCCACTAGGCATGGACTCCACTGAATGAGAAATTCACTACGGGTGTTCGTGGATGGCATAGTTTGCTGTTGCTCGGGAATGTGAGGAACAGGAATACTGGATCCAAGCTGTTTTCATTCTGTTTTTGCACATCCCATTTTGCCCAACCTTGAAGACGACTGGCATCAAAGAGGCAAGAATAGCAGGAAATTCCATGCTCGCAATAAGGAGGCATAGGAAAATCACTCAGTTTCTTGGAATCACTTGGATTCATTAGAACTAAGGGATTGTAGCCTTGGAAGTTTATTTCAGTGCTACTGTTCTAATCACCTGGTTGGATAAAGCCCTACTTTCATTAACTTCACTAAAGAATAAATTCACTAAATGTGTATATAGTTGTACATGAAGGAGGCTGGGGTGGTGGTGGTGGTATTTTCATAAAGCATATTTCTACGTCTTACTATCTTTCATCCTTTTTTTTAAAAAAATGGCTTATTTATTTTCATCTCTTTGAGTCAGTCTTGACTCCTGGCAACTGTCAGGATAGGTCCCTGCAGTTTTCTTAGCAAGATTTTTGGAAGTGGTTTGCCCTTGATGCCTTCTGAGAGCTGAGCAAAAGTGACTGGCCCAAGGTCACCCAGTTGACTTCACACCTAAGGCAAGACTAGAACTCACAGTTGCCTGGCTTATAGCCCAGTGACTTTAACCATTACATCAAACTCACTCTCTCCAAATGGCTATAGGTAGCCTTTACATGCTTTCTTATGTTTCAAGTTGTCACTGACTAGGGTTTAGTTTTCTATCAATCCTTAATCTGACACTCTATTTACTAGTCTGCGAAAAATTATGCCACCATGAAATTATGCACTTTTAAGATGCCTGCAAACTCTTCTGGGTATTTGGAAATTTTAAATATAGAAGTTTTAAATGTGTTAAGTGTAGCTTAATAGGTGTAGTTGACAATAGGCTGCATTTAGTGGAGTTTGAAATCTGAAAGAAACAAAACAAGTGTGGAGTTCCTGTTATTTTGGACACATGCCTTATTTCTGGTTCCCGAAATAAATATTGAGGGGGAAGTTGACAAGGCAATTTGTCACTGGTTAAATAGGTACTTACCAATGTCTTATATTTTCTTTCTGTAAACAAAGAAAAGCTTTTGCTACCCTCTATCTGCTTCTCTGCAACTTCACGTTTTATCCGTGAATTTTGAGACCGCTAGAAATATGAACAGACGTGCAAAAATAGTTAACATAAAGCATGCTGCAAATAATTTAAAAACAAACAAACAAAAACAACCATTTAAGGCAGATTTCACTATTGAATTCTGTAACCAAGTTCACAAGCATTTATTAAGTTTCCATTCCAATATATTTTTCAAAAGTCTTTATAGGTTTTATTGGGAATGGTAAGGCAGGGTAAGTGACAAAAAAAAGGTATCATGCTATTTCATTCATGGGACACATGCTTTCAGGTAGCTCTATCCTCCTGGGTTATGGAGAGCCCAGCAAACTCTGCCGTAGGCCCACTGGGACCAAAGAGGAAATAACTACACTGGTAGCATATAAATATGGTGATGTAGGTTTACTTGCCACAAAAGTAGGAACCTGTTGGGTGTCAAAACTCAATTTCATTGAGGGCCGCATCAGCATTGCGGTTGCCCTCAGGGGGCCGGGTGGGTGTGGCCAGGGTGGGCGTGGCCTACTAGGTAGGCATGGCTAGAGTGTGTATGGCCTACTGGGTGGGCGTGGCCAGCTCTACATCGTTCGCATCAAGGGTGCCTATGGGGGCCTGGGCAGGAGTGGGACAGATCTGAGGGTCTCTGGCAGAAGGAGGGTCTCTGGGCCAAGGCAGTGGGGGCCGTTCCCTCACTGTTTCCAGGATGGCTTTGCGGGTCACATGAAACCACTTCGTAGGCCGGATCCCCCCCCCCGGGCCTTGTGTTTGACATGTCTGGAATAGAGGCTGCTTAATGGCATGCATACAGAATTTATAAAGCAAGGAGTATGAAAATTCCACAAGTTATTTATGTACAGGGAGGGTCTTCCTCAAGAGAAAGGAAGGAAAACTTTTCTACTCATATTCTCCATTTCTCATTCACACAGATACTATATGCTATCTTTTCCTGCATTCCAGAAATGTATTTATTTTCATTTGTAACCTGCCTTTATTTTACAAATAACTCAAGGTGGCGAATATATTCAACATACATCCTCCTCTTTTCACCTTAATAACAAACCTCTGAGGTGGGTTGGACTGAGAGAGTGATTGGCCCAAGGTCACCCAGCTGGCTTTGTTGGCTAAGGCGGGACTAGAACTCATGTCTCCCACTTTCTAATCTAGTGCCTTAACCACTAGAGCAGACATGTCAAACTCGTGACATCACGTGACGTCGCGCAATGTATCGGAGCCTTTTTGCCATTGCCGGCAATGGGGTGGGTGCGGCTTCCGGATGATGCGTCCGGCCCGTGGGCTGGCAGTTTGACACCCCTGCACTAGACCAAACTAGCTCATTCTTGCCATTGAGATACAAAGGCAAGACTACGTGTGAAATTTCAAGTTTATTTGATCACCCAAAAAAGAAAATATTTTTTCATACATTCCAATTGTGAAATATCAGCAGGATATTGCCAAAATAGCAGGCCAAGGAAACAGGCAAAGATCCTCAGATGTTTCATTCTTTGTTCAAGAAGCCAAGATCGAGCCAACTCGATCACCAATCCCTTATAAATGCCACAGAACAGCCATTTTAATTGAAAAATATGCAGTTGCACTCATTTACCTGAACGTTCAAAGGGTTTATTTCATTTTGAGGAGTACACTGTAATTCCCCTAATTCCTTCGAATGAATGGAAACCAAATATAGCAACCACTTTCCTCCTTTCAGTTCTTTTGGCCACATAATTTCCAAGAAAGCTGTACCAAATGATTTCAGTGGTTTACCTAAGTTCGTGATCTGTCAGGAATAAAATACATGCATTTACTCATATTAATTAGCTGATACATCCTTTAAAAAAAACTATCGTGTAAAATAAATGCAAATATTCCAATTTACTACGAATCTGTTTCCCTTTTGCTTATTATGGCAATATAACCTTCTTCATATAAACTTTTCCAAACGTCTAGGTCAGGTTGAAGAAGGTTGCTCAACTTCCAATATAATTATATTATATTATATTATATTATATTATATTATATTATATTATATTATATTATATTATATTATATTATATTATATTATATTTATTATATTATATTATATTATATTATATTATATTATATTATATTATATTATATTATTAATATTAATATATTATATTATATTATATTATATTATATTATATTATATTATATTATATTATATTATATTATATTATATTATATTATATTATATTAATATTAATATTATAATATTATAATTTATTTTGCTTGCATCTTTAATTTTGGGAAAAATCTAATAGAATTAAAATCCCTTGAATGTATGGTTTTAAAAACCATTATGTTTCATATAAGCAGCTTGAGGGCAGGTGAGTCCTAGGGACTAGGAACATCTGAAATTAGTATTTCTAGTGATTCTTATGGCTGATAAACATTGTTAGCTTGGAAGTGAACTTCCTATAACTCTTTATGTCACTCCCCACTCCATTTTCTTAAGTCCCACAATTGTGTGGAGCAGGTTTATTGCAACATACCATGGACCAAAAGGAAAAATAAAATGTCTTTCCTGTCTCATTATCTCATTGTCTCTGTCTCATTGTCTCATTCTCATGGGAATTTAAAATCTAAGTCACTACATTCCCACAATATTTACTATGGAATGAGCTGTCATCTCACTCAAGATTCTTTCTTTGCTTCTCTTTCTTTTCTCTTTAACGGCATGTGAATACTACCAAATTAAATAGATTGGATGCAGTGTTGATACACTCCGTAAAGATGGAAATTTGCTTTCAGATACAAATGTTCTGGGTAAATGCAATTAATTAGAAGTACCTAGGAACATATCAAGAACCACCCACCTATGAAGAGATTATTATTAATTAAAAATAAACATAGCATTTTTAATACTAGCAGATATTATGTTTTAATCACTATACAGTTTAAGACTTTCCCTCATCCCTCCCCCTTCAAATATTTCTCAGGAATATGCATTTAATGGTAAATCTACAAGATGTGAAATAGTTTGAATATAAAATGCAACGGTTCTGAGTACCTTATTTTATCTCTATTTTTAAGCACCCAACTTTACTGGTTGAACATCTGTGCTTTGCTCTTGGTCAGAAAAGCAAAGGCCAAATTCTCCCTAGTGATGGGTCTTTGAAAAAGTGCCATTGAGATAGAAAGGCAAGACTACATGTGAACTTTCAAGTTTATTTGATCACCAAAAAAAGGAAATAACCTTTTTTTTTCCACGCACGCCAACTTACCCTGAACTCATATTCAATTAAACTACCAATATTATCTTCAGATTTCATTGCACTTTCCCCAATGATATTACCTCCAAAATACACTTGGGAAGGCTTAGCAACCCTGTTGTAAAAAAAAAAGCAAATATATATGAAAGTGACCTTTAAAAGGGACCATTTCTGCCACTGATTTGTAAAGGTCACCTACCCTGTAAGTGATAAAAGCAGTTCAATAACAACCTTAGCTTTCGCGGTAATTGGTTTCAAATTAGTCTGATTGCTTGTCCTGCAACAAAAAAAGGAAACAAAAGGATACTTTCAAGGAATAGTTAATTATGTTCATGTTATAATGCAGATCCGTTCACAACCTATTCATGGCCATATCAAAATATTAAAAACAAAGTAGGAAACATGATGAATACAGTTTTTTTAAAAAAAGATCTTACGTTTCCAGTTTCAAATTGATATCCAGCTCTTTCGTATCAACGTTAACCTTGGTTGTGCTTAAAATCACATAAAATGTAACCTAAAAAAAAAGAAATAAAAAGACTGGTTACACTATATTGCGGGCATAAATCTTATATATGCCACAACTGGTTTATTTGCTGGGATTGATTAAAATCAGAGAGACATAACAGATGTACTGGCAGCAGCGTCTTCTTTGTTACGGAAATTTACTAAAGCCAATGTTTTAGTGATAAATTTTACAGCAAGCATTATATCATTTCTAGCCTTTTAATAATAATAATAATAATAATAATAATAATAATTAATAATAATAATAATAATAATAATAATAATAATAATAATAATAATAATAATAATTTTATTTATATACCGCCCTTCTCCCGAAGGACTCAGGGCGGTGAACAGGGCAGATATATAAAAAATACAAAAATACGTACACTCCCCTGATCTTCATTTTTTGCTGAAACATGCGCCTTCCCTTTTAATATTATTGTTACGACTTCTGCCATGCATAAGAAATAAGGAGTAGCTGCTTTGCTTAATTTCTGATATCTTTTATCACACAGATAAATATGGTTCTACTTTAATTAATGTACCACCTACTTTAAGTGCCGCGGTGGTTAAAATGCAGTACTGCAGGCTAATTCTGCTGATTGCCGGCTGCCAGCAGTTTGGCAGTTCGATCCTGACTGGCTCAAGGTTGACTCAGCCTTCCATCCTTCCAAGATTGGTAAAATGAGGACCCAGATGGTTGGGGGGAAAATATGCTGACTCTGTACACCGTTTGGAGCGGGCTGTAAAGCACTATGAAGCGGTATATAAGTCTAAGTGCTCTTGCTATTTTAAACTCAAGTCATTTTTCCATGAGGGGATATTATGCAGGTAATTCTTGAGTTACAGCCATTCATTTAATGAGCATTCAGTTACGGTGGCACTGAAAAAACTGAATTACGACCAGTTCTCACATTTACGACCATCGCAGCATCCCACAGTCATGTCAATCAAACTTCAGGTACTTGGCAACCAACCTGTATTTACGATGGCTGCCACATCACAGGGTTCTGGGAATGTCATCTGTGACCAGGGAGCTTCTGACAAGTCAAGTCAATGAGGGAAGCAAGATCTGCTTAACAACCACATGATTCACTTAACAACTAGAGTTATTCACGTGGCAAAAAGAAGCATGACTCACTTAACAACTGCCTGGCTTAGTAATGGAAAGTCTGTCTTAATTATGGTCATAAGTCAAGGACTACCTGTGTTTCAGCAATCAGAGTTATGTAGGGCAGCCTGATATTCAGTCACCCCATTCTCTGAGATAAAAGAAGCCATACTTACAGTAGAATTCCTTTTGAAAGGATTTCCAAGTTCACACTCCACTTGAGAACCATTTGGATTAGCACCACAGGAGAGGAGTTTTTCCTGAATTAATAATAATAATAATTTTAAAAAAAACAGGTTGTCAACACTGCTAACATCGGATGTTCTTGCTTTGACAACATATGGAAATGCAGCTATTTCCCTTCTTATATTTTACTATTGGAGATAGAATTAGATGATACTGGGGGGTGGGGAGGAGGAGGAATGTGTATGGGAGTTAATTAGACATAACAATATTGTAGCAGTGTGAGAAGGTTTTTTGAAATAAGAGATGATAAGAAGTGGCGGGTTGGAGAACTGGAGGGAAAGCCTGCATTTCAAACTAATTGGAGAATGTGATTTATGACTGTTAATCAGAGGAGAGGATTGCCCTTGATCCTATGTGTGCAGGGGAGGGGAATTCAGATTTCGGCTTTGCCTATGTACGTGCCCATGCTACGCTACTTGAATAAAGATTCTTTAAGGAAAACGATGCCTCAAAGTTCTTTGAAGAGTGTCCTCTGTCGGAACCATGACACAGGTGCATCAAGCCAAAATTAAGTGAAACAACAGTATCTTTGAACGTCCCCATCATTTGGTGGAATTATTTACCGGAAAGCTCTTCCACTCCCTGAAAGCAGAATAAGTCAAGCTGTCTGGAAAGGTGGCGACAAATCTCGCTTCGTGAGCATCTTCGCCGTCTTTCAGGGGGTGCATGGCACTGGAAGGATTGTTCGTCACTGTGATTTCAAGGGCGATGTCTTTCTGGTCCTTGAGAACAAGCATTGGAACATTGTTTTCCCTGGAGAAAACAATGAGAAATTGAATCACTGGGAACTGGAGGGTAAAAGTGTTAGGGCCACATTCTTGCAAATTCCTTCCGTAGACTTACATGGGGAAATAGGCAAATCTGTCCTCACTTCCCTCTTTGGTGCAAAATCTGTAATGCATCTTCAAATTGCTGTGGCATATGTTGTCTGATCCACAGCCTTCTTTCAGAAACTGCACCTAAGAAAGAATACAAGTTCAACGGTTTGATTTCAAATAACACTGTAACAACAACAACAAAAAGGGCAAGGAGGTTGTACTAACCTGCTTTATTTTATATACATCACATACTAATATGAGCAGCAGTCAGGTGTCTCATTATTTGCAACCATAAATAAGAAAACATCATATTTATTTATTTATTTATTTAATTAAATTTTTATACCATCTATCACTCCCATCACGTTGCGTTGCATTCACAGAAAGCTACCTTCAGTTCTTCCTATCCTTTTTTTTTTCCATTTCCACAAGTGAGTGCCTTTGCTACTCTACCAGGACGGGATAAGGCCCTCTTCCCTATTAGTACTTTATTTCATTAATGTTTACATCCAGGAACAAGACAGGTGAATCAATGGTGGCAATTTGTCATGAACATTATTCTCAAGACCTGGGTCTCCAAACTGGGCAATTTTAAGACTAGTGAGCTTCAACTCCCAGAATTCCCCTGCCAGCATGGCTGGCTGAGGAATTCTAGCAGTTGAAGTCCACAAGTCTTAAACTTGCCAAGTTTGGAGATCTCTAATCTAGCCCATCAACAACTCACAGTAGTAAGAAGTCAACATTCCATTCATTAGGACCAAGGGGGCTGCCTTGTATCAGCAATTCAAGGTCAGGGATGGGTGTTTCCCAACTCTTAGCAGAGTACAACAGTACAAAATTATGGGAATGAGGCTAGAGAGGCATCAGGCTGTGAGAAGAGGAACATAATTTAATGTGCCATTTTATCATCTCCAACAAGGGAAGGAGGGTCTACCTTTAATTCCCAATGCTTGCAACCTTTTCTTGACAAAATAACATACTGGCAATGACTGAAGTGGCAAATGTTTTTGAGATAGTATTTCCTTTTTTTAATAGATTTTCTAAGCGTGATATAGCATAATGAGACTCTTATAGATGTCTAGCATAAAGATTCACAAATAACCTACCTCTGAGTGCACAGTTTTGGGCTCACTGGCATCCAGAATTGGGGTAAGATCTGGCAGTGACCTTCCCTGTCTTCTTCTGGGTTTTACAGAGGTCTCAGGATTATGAATTGCAATGCTAAGAGATACACGAATTGGACGCAATTTATCTTTGATTTTTTCCTAAGAAATAAGAGAGGAAGTTCCGATTAATATATGCAATTCATTCCAAGTAGGTTGATTTGAAAGCTACTAATACATGCTACCACAAAACTGGAATACAATGCTATTCATTCATTCATTCAACATACAAACAAGTAAGCAAGTTATAGACCACACAACTTCCAACGGTTCTGGGTGTCCTTCAGTTAAAAAGTTTTTAAAATAAAAATACAAAAGTTGGATGGCCCAACAAATACAAAATAAACATATACAAAGATGAATGGCATATACTTGTCCAGTTTGTGTTCCTTCTCCACTTTAACCCAAAGCTTGAGAGAATCACCAGATTCTTTTTTTAAAAAATCCTGTATATCATCAGGGTGGGCACCATCTAGATCAATTAAATATTTCCAATGCCAGAAATGCAAATGACATTTTAAAGATGTAGGCTGCTTGTCTAAAGTAAAGACATCCCCACCTCAGTTTTAGATTTTAGATTTAGATTTTATTAGATTTATATACCGCCCTTTTCCTGTAGAACTCAGGGCGGTTTACAAGGTGTTTAAAACATCAATACAAAAATTAAAAAACAAAAAAAATTCAATCCCTGAAGTAGAAATATAAAAACCCCAATTAAAACTCTCAGCCTGGGCCGGAAAGCTGAAAGAGCCAGGTCTTCAGGTCCTGGCGAAATGAGCGAAGGTCGGGGGCAGTCCTAAGCTCCACGGGCAGCTGGTTCCAAAGGGCAGGTGCACCCACAGAGAAGGCCCTCCCCCTGGGTGTTATCCGCCAGCAGTCTTTTACCGGCGGCACCCTGAGAAGGCGCTCCCTGTTTAAAGAGCTGGTACACACTATGTAAGATATAATGAATTGCCTGCCTCCTAAAATTATATAATGGCTTACATGACAACTAAAGTTAAACATAGAAGCCAACATTGTTTTATTTAGCTTCCTCCCCCTCCTCATCTTAACTGCAAATGTGAACCATATAGTGGCAGCTTCTTCCAGGAGGTGATACCTACGTATAAGATGACCATTATATGCAGGACTAGTGCTAATAAACAGTACAGCGGAGAATATGACATGTGTAGAGTTCTATGGCAAATGCAACAAAGTAATTCAAGGCTGGAACATTCTGATCCTGAAATATCTCATCCATCTTCGCCAGAATGACTTCATTTCATTCAGAGAAGCCCAATTTGAGGGACAACCACCTTTGGTAGTATAGGTACAGCCCCCGACCTACGACCACAATTAAGCTCAAAATTTATGTTGTTAAGTAAGACATTTGTTAAAGAGATTTTATATCTTTTCTTGCCACAGTTGTTAAGTGAGACATTGTAGTTGTTAAGTTAGTAACACGGTTGTTAAGTGAAACTGGCTTCCCCATTGACTTTGCTTGTCAGAAGGTTGCAACAAGTAACTACATGACCCCAGGACATTGCAGCCGTCATAAATATGAACCAGTTGCCAATCATCAAAATTTTGATCATGTGACCATGGGGATGCCGCAATGGTCTGAAGTGTGAAAAACGGTCATAAGTCACTTTTTTCCAGTGCTGTTGTAACTTGTGAACTGTCACTAAATGTCACTAAATGTTGTAAGTCAAGGACTACCTGTACTGGAACAATACTGTAGCTCTTCTGGTGATGAGGTTAGACCATTTTGATCTTGACCTCTACTGAAATCTTCAACGCAGAAGTGGGCAAGCTTTCCAGATTTTTGTGACAATAATACTGATAATCCAAGTAAATTTCCTGGGAGGGATGGGAGTTGGGGGCCCGAGAAAGCTGAAGAAATTCAAGTTGGCAGTAGTCACTACAGCTTTCATTTGTGGCCTGCAAGCTGGCCATACCTATACTAATGTTGGGTTTGATCCAAACATAACCTGAAAATGAGAGCCCTGGAACAATTGCAGACCTTTATTGAACATCATACCTCTAATTCCAGCCTGCTAGACACACACTCTTCCGTCTTCTGTCCTTTGAGAGTTACACTTCCACTAAATGGAACAGAGCGAAGCTTAGAAAAATGCACTCTTGGTGGCAAGCCTAATTGCTTCCTCTCACTTTCTGCTTCAAATGTATAGTTCAAAACTGGAGAAAGGAGAAGTGTGAAAGAAAAAACAAAACACTTGGAAATAGTAAGGCTAGGAGATACAGCACAATAAAAATTGCACTCCATCCAAGCTGGTTCTGGGAAGAAAACCACCCCACAAATACGTTTGTTTTTAAAAATGACCCTGGATATCATACTGTAGTTATATATATATATATATTGGGAATTAACTAGACACTTTTCTCTATCTCCTGCATGCTTAGGCTCTGTTGTTGTTGTTAGTTGCGAAGTCATGTCCGACCCATCGCGACCCTATGGACAACGTTCCTCCAGGCTTTCCTGTCCTCTACCATCTTCTGGAGTCCATTTAAGCTCACGCCTACTGCTTCAGTAACTCCATCCAGCCACCTCATTCTCTGTCGTCCCCTTCTTCTATTGCCCTCAATCTTTCCCAGCATTAGGCTCTTCTCCAGTGAGTCCTTTCTCATTAGGTGGCCAAAGTATTTGAGTTTTAGCTTCAGGATCTGGCCTTCTAAAGAGCAGTCAGGGTTGATCTCCTCTAGGACTGACTGGTTTGATCGCCTTGCAGTCCAAGGGACTCGCAGGAGTCTTCTCCAGCACCATAGTTCAAAGGCTTCAATTCTTTGACGCTCAGCCTTTCTTATGGTCCAGCTTTCACTGCCATACATTGCAACTGGGAAGACCATATAGCCTTGACTATACGCACTTTTGTTGACAGGGTGATGTCTCTGCTTTTTAGTGTGCTGCTACAGTCTTGAACTCATTGGCATAAGTGCCCTAATTCAGCCACGCTAAGATTGACAATCTCAAGAATTATAGTAACGATGTGATGTGATTTTTGCTTCAAATACAAACAAACAAACAGAAAAGCAAAAAGAGGGCCAGCTCTCTGCAGCCGTAACCATTTTAGCACAACAATTCTGGAAGGAGTGGGTGGGATGGGGATTAAAAAATAAATAAAATGGCACATATTTTACTTGACGCGGGCATTTAGTCCAATCCATTTTGAAGAGAGTCCCTAATTTCACATCTTTCAGATTCATTAGGCCAGATCCTGGCGACTGTGAGCTGAGACACATCTAGAATATCCAGACTGGACAACGTAGATTGGCTTCTTTTTCATTCTTCCAACTCAACGCAAAGACAAGATTGATCTACAAAGAAAGTAGCCATGGAGAAAATTCCTCCTAGGCTTATCTTTCTCTGCACTGCCCTTGTGGAGTATAATACAAAGAAAGCTAATTTTCTGAAATTGCCCACAAAAGTAATAAAGGTGCTTAAAAAAAATTCAAGACTCTCAATTGGAGCTTGACTTTTTCTTACTATATTAGTTGTGTTGATGATTCCATTGCTTGACAATACGGAAGTGATTTGCCCTGCCTTCTTCGATGTTTTACTTCCCATTATAAGTCACAGCCTTGGGATTTCCTGGTGGCCTTTTATCCAAGTATTAACAAGGCCAGAAACTACTTAAGCTTTTTTCAAGATCAACAAAGTACTGTCCTGTGCTGGAGCAATAATGATAGACAAGTATTATTATAAAAACTTACCTATTTTTTGATTGAAGTTAGTCTCGCTAGCTGTATATTCAAAACATGATCTAATGTTCAGGCTGCAAAAATTCAAGAGGATAGAAGTGGTTTTAAGAAGTGAGTTCTACATGGCTGACATTTTCTTAAGAATAATTGGAAACTCAAGAAGGAAGATCTCTCTTTGAGAATCCTTCCTCTTATATTGGACTCTTGACACATTTTAGATAGCTAAAATCCAGTACGTCAGTTATCCTAATAGCACAGTTTTGCACTAGACGTGAGTTGTTCAGAAGCTAATTGCCTAATGTGCAAAGTCTTCTATCCCTTGGAAAGCTTCCACATTATGACTTTATTCTTGCTAGCCTCAGGAAAGGGAAATAAAGTTAGCACGGAGTTGCAGACTCCACCAGGAAGAGGAAGTGTTGGATATGTGTCCAGATCTGCACCTGAGCAGAGTACCAACTAAGCATTGAAACTTCCTGACTCTGCTGCGTAACCCATTCGTTGATCTAACTCTACCAACAATTCAGCAATGAGAAAAATAAGGAAATAGAACGTAGTCCTTTGTTTGCCTTGCTCTCTTCTTCTGCCCCCGCCTGGATTTTCTCAGCTGTTTCTAGAGATGCTAGAGCAGACACGTCAAACTCGCGACATCACGTGACGTCACACATCGTATCGGGACAGTTTTGGCATTGCCGGCAATGGGGTAGGCGTGACTTCCGGATGACGCGTCCAGCCTGCGGGCCAGGAGTTTGACACCCCTGTGCTAGAGTGTGAATCTGGGACCTTTGCATACAAAGAACATGTTCTACAACAGAATTAGGGCCATCCTTAATGAAGGGGTGCTGTATTTATTCCATGCTATTAATTTCGGAAAGCACCATCCTTAAAAGTAGTAATGGGCTGTACCACGTGACCATACACCAAAATAGGACTAAAGGTAGCACGTAAACCACTTGCATGTAAATCCATTTGCTAAAAAAATGGAAATGACAACAAAAGGTTCAGTGGCTCACCAAAGGTTACTTGAAACTTCACAGTTCCTCATATTCAGATCAATTTTGTCTGGAGAGATCATAATGGTTTTCTTAATGCTTATTACAGGCCTTGACCTTGCGAGAAGTGAAGCAAGGAGAGAGAAAAAATCGTTAAAACAGAAATAGTGAGAGGAAAGAAGAACTGCTTTACATTAATCAATGGTAAGAGTAACTTGAAGCTTCAGTCTTACGATTAGGATGTCACCCAAGGAGGGTGAAAGCTATCCTGCTTTGTTTCGTGTATCAGCACACTAAAGTCATACCTATCCATGGGTAAATCACTTTACAGGGCGGTACTTGTAGGGAAATAAGAGGAGAAAAGAAGGCAGGTAGTCCTTGACTTACAACCACAATTGAGCCCCACATTTCTGGTGTTAAGTGAGATACTTGTTAAGTGAGTTTTGCTGCATTTTACAACCTTTCTCGCCTCAGCTGTTAAGTGAACCACTACACTTGGTAAGTTAGTAAGCCGGTTGTTCACTGAATTCTGGCTTTCCCGTTGACTTGGCTTCTCAGAAGGTCACAAAAGGGGATCACATGATTTTGGGCCTCTGCAACCGTCATAAATATGAACCAATTGCCAAGCATCTGAGTTTTGATCCCATGATCGTGGGGGACACTGCAAAGGTCATAACCGTGAAAAATGGTCAAAGGTCACTTTTTAAAGTGCCGTTGTAACTTTCAACGGTTACCAAACCAAGTGTTGTAAGTCGAGGAATACCCGTACTATGTATGCTCACTGCTTTAAAATATTTATAAAAGCAATGAAGGCAGGATTTAAAAATCTAATAAGTAAATAAAATAAATAAATAAATGGCTCCATTCCAATTACTAATTTTGCATCTGGTTCTGCTCCCACCCACTGTTTTGGACCTGTTTGTCAATGGTATATTTATGAGGTTCTGATAAAAACAACAACAAAGATCTCATGAGCATGAAACTGGACCAACGCGAATAGCAGTAGGGATGTTTCAAAGTTTAGCACAGTTTCACATTGGAAATCATCTCAAACAATGTTTCTCAACCTTGGCAACTTTAAGATGGGTGGACTTCAACTCCCAAAATTCCCCAGCCACCCATCTTAAAAGTTGTGAAACACTGATCTAAAATGATAGGGACAATCTACTTTGCACTAGAAGCAACCGATTTGCACGTTAGAGGCAAGAGTGTTTGAATTCAAAATATTCTTCACACCCCCCAGTAGACTTAAGAGCTATTATGGAATCAATTGGCCTTACGGATTTGCTAACTAGATGAATAAACTTATTTTAAGAACCTCTTTTATTTCGGGGACAGTTAAATCATAGTAAAGAGGGCACATACCTGTAAACTGAAACAGTATCTGAAAGAGATCCAACAGCAATGTCAGGGTAAGAGTTTCCATCAAGATCCATATTTCCAGTGATAGAATACCCAAAGAATATCACATTATTTGTCGCGCCATCAAGAGTCTAGAAACGCAAAACAAAAGCATACAAATGCAGCATAGCGTCAAATTACCTCTTTAACAAATGCATTCATTCAATATTTGGGAACCTGTGCTGAGATTTTCAAAAAGTCAGATGTCTATGGAGATTCTCAGTCATCCAGGGCATGGTTGTCCCAAAGGTGCTTTTTCAAGAGGCAACTGGACTTTCTTGGTTTTATTTTGAAGATGTTTCGCTTCTCATCCAAGAAGCTTAGAAAAATGCTGAAGAAGCTTCTTGGATGAGAAGCAAAACATCTTCAAAGAAAGAAAAACAGAAAGTCCAATCACTTCTTGAAAAAGCACCTTTGGAACAAGATCAAATGCTTTCATCAACATCACCAAAGCAGCATTGCACTCGAAGCTCCACCTGTTCGTACATGGACATGACATCATAATGCCAGTGGAGAAGGACATATTTTGAAAAACAACAATGCAACACTGCTTTCTTCACTCAGCTCCCACCCTTGACCCCATTTATAGACAAGTCTTGGGGTGTTCCCTTTAAGTCAATCTTGACTCTTGGCCATTTCCCAAACAGATCCGTGCAACACTGCATAAGCTGTTTGCCATTGCCTTCTTCTGCAATGTTTTTCAGCCTCTGGTTGAGAGAAAGGGACTGGCAATTCTATCACCTACAGTATTAAATAGATGAACAAAATCAGGAGTACACTAGACAGATGAATCACTGAACGGCAAGTGGCAATTTCTTTAAGGCTTTAGGCCAGGGGTAGGCAACTTTGGCTCTTTTATGACTTGTGGACTTCAACTCTAGAATTCCTGAGCTAGCTCAGGAATTCTGGGAGTTGAAGTCCACGAGTCATAAGAGCCAAGGTTGCCTACCCCTGCTTTAGGCCCTTTCCTGTAAGGACCATTGTATTTTCCTAAACAGGAAACAACATAAAAAGAATATTCTGGTCATTTATTCAAAAAACATTTCTGAACTGTGAAGAACACTTTTGCTGTGTTCTTTTAACCTTGTTTCATCTGCCAGTTTTTAATCCCCACAATTAGTATTTCCATTAGTTTCTAATTCATCCCAGTTGCTATCCGCAACTAATTCTACATGCATAAGAAAACTAGTTGTGCATCTCTTCATCACTCCTTTCCAAATTGTAAGCTCCTATTAGAATTACGTATTGACGTACAGAGATAAGAATTTATTGTCGACTGCTCAGAACAGACAATTTTTCCCAGATTTCTTGAAGGCATAAATTGCTTATGAATAATGGAAAAATCAATGGCAATTAGAAGACATTATATCTGTATTTAAATGAGGTCATTTCTTCACTTTGTATATGAAGAAAAATTATGATTTGAAACAGAAAACAAGAATCAGAAATCTGACTGAAAAAGAAAATGTTCCCAAAGCTTGCAGGAAGGAAGGATCCAAGCTTAAATCCTGGTAGTCGATAGGCTCATTTAAACACTCGAAATTTAAAAAGCACATGTTGCTTTTCCAAGTAAGGCAACTCTTGAAGAAACTAAAACTATATCTAATTTCCTTATATCAATGGAACGGTATTAATACACTGCATGTTCCTGTATTTCCTGCCCCTTTCTATCCTTCAAAGTCAGATATCAAAAGACAGGAAAAACTGGAGCACTGAAAAGGAGAATAGAAGGGGAATCCATATGGTTCTCCCATCTCCAGCATTTTGGTTCCTAAGCTTTCTCCTTAGAGGTGTGGTGGCTGGCAGTAGTGGTGCGCCATCAGTAACATTTGTTGTTGTTGTTAGTTGCGAAGTCGTGTCCGACCCATCGCGACCCTATGGACAACGTTCCTCCAGGCCTTCCTGTCCTCTACCATCTTCTGGAATCCATTTAAGCTCACGCCTACTGCTTCAGTGACTCCATCCAGCCACCTCATTCTCTGTCGTCCCCTTCTTCTCTTGCCCTCAACCGATCCCAGCATTAGGTTCTTCTCCAGTGAGTCCTTCCTTCTCATTAGGTGGCCAAAGTATTTGAGTTTTAGCTTCAGGATCTGGCCTTCTAAAGAGCAGTCAGGGTTGATCTCCTCTAGGACTGACCGGTTTGATCGCCTTGCAGTCCAAGGGACTCGCAGGAGTCTTCTCCAGCACCATAGTTCAAAGGCCTCAATTCTTTGGCACTCAGCCTTTCTTATGGTCCAGCTTTCACTGCCATACATTGCAACTGGGAAGACCATAGCCTTGACTATATGCACTTTTGTTGACAGGGTGATGTCTCTGCTTTTTAGTGTGCTGTCTAGATTTGCCATGGCTTTCCTCCCAAGGAGCAAGCGTCTTTTAATTTCTTGGCTACAGTCCCCATCTGCAGTGATCTTGGAGCCCAGGAAAATAAAATCTGTCACTACCTCCATTTCTTCCCCATCTATTTGCCAGGAATTGAGAGGGCCGGATGCCATGATCTTGGTTTTCTTAATGTTTAGTTTTAACCCAAGTTTTGCACTCTCCTTCTTCACCCACAACAAGAGGCTCTTTAGTTCCTCTTCACTTTCTGCCATTAGAGTGGTATCATCTGCTCAGTAACATTACTGTCCATAATACCTATGTTATTTGCAAAGTGCAACACAGTGCATTGCCTTCCCTATACCAATGTGATGACTTCTTCCCAAACCAGCATGGTTCTCCCAAGTTCACTACTTGACCTCCTTCCCTTCCTACTAAGGAGAAACAGCAGTTTTGTTGGAGAGAGGCAAAACTCTTTTTCTACCCTATTAACTAAGCCTTCTTGTGAGTCCATGTCATGGTAGCCTGAACAGAGACCCAGGTCCACTAGATCAGAGGTCCCCAAACTTTGGGGCACCAAGGACCCGTTCCACGGAGAGAGGTTTTTCCACGGACTGAAGGGTGCGTGATTTTGTGTGCTGCCTGCATCCCAGGGATGGGGCTTTGCTTGTCTGTGCGGACCCATTGCTGGCATGCCACGGCCCAGTACCGGTCCATGGACCAAGAGTTGGGGACTCCTCCACTAGATTCCTCAAGATGTGTTTGAGACTTAACAAAAGATTCCAAAGGAATTCTACATAGAAAGTTCTTTTCAGACTATCCTAAAAGAGTGTGGAAAGGCAATGCATGCATGGCAAACTGATTATGATACAACTTCCTCCTTACACATTCATTAAATATGACACGATCTGCACAAAGCTGAAAACAGGGATGGTTGAAAGGCAGAAAAGAAGTGAACCAGCACTTCTGGAAGAAAGGAAACAGGAAAGAAGCTCTGAAGATGCTAGGCCAGGCAATCCTTCTCTGGCTAAAATGATGTGTTTAAATCCAACATATTCTTTGGGGGTAATACAATACTCGATAAAATAAATACAGTCTTAAAAGCCAGTGAGTGGTGGAAGCTGATGGCTTCAGTGACTGGACAGCTGTTCAGGAGCAAGTGAGTAGATAAAATAAATGTAATTCCACTATTAGCCTGTTGCAAGCTAATACCTGGGCCGCTGTTGTTTTTATTCCATCCCTGGAGCCATGATAGAGATATACCTTGCCAAACTCTCCATCATAAGGAGCCCCCACAGCAATATCTGTATTTTAAAAAGAGGAAAGAAAACAGAAATACTCAGGCTGATCTTCCTTATTGCTACAGCATGAGTTGTTTACATTCAGGCATAACAAAACAAGCACACAAATCTTAGCAAAGGAGAGAGAACAGTAAGATAACAAATCTAAAACTTCAAATATGAAATTATAAATTATGCCACAAGGAACATGATTTGTAAGGTGCAAATTTCCTAAGGATACATGCAAGTTTCAAAACATTTGAATTTTAGACAAAACACTGCTCAGTATTTCATAGCATTCCTAGCTTTATGATGTCAGCTCTGTTGACTAATGTTAAAACAATACGTGGGATATAAAAATGATAAATAAACCACACAAAAAATAAATCAATAAAGAAACATTTTATTGGCTCCAAAGAGTATGGATTCAACATTATGTTGGATTCAGGTTTCTGGATAATTTGGGCCAACTGCTGAATATTAACAACAACAAAAAATCCATGCAATATGTACAAGTTTCTTTCCTGCTTACCTGGAAAGCCGTCTTTATTAACATCACCAACGTTTTCAACTGCAATCCCGAACATGGAATCTTTAGCTCCATTGAGGCGAATTGGCTTTACTCTGTCCCATTTGCCTTCCTGATTAATATACACATATGCAGCACCACCAATTCCTCCCTCTCTTTCAAAATACTGTGGGGCTCCAACCACAATATCTTGCCAACTGAAAAAAGTAGAGCAAAAAAGGTTTTTAAGTCCTCCCTCTCTTTCTCAAAAAAAATATATATTCCCAAGCAACTTTCAAGAGATCAGATCAGTTAAACAACTCCTGTTCAATGCATGGAACAAAAATGAGATCGATTTGCTTGAATCAAGCAGGATTTCTGGTTCCTTCTTAGGTCTTTCTTAGAAAAGAATACTAGAAATGTTCTTTAAATACTTAGAAAAGCAAGGTTTATCCTTGCTTTTAAATAGACAGCTGTTTAATTTCCTCTTCCAGCTATAACCTTCTGACAATTTCCAAATACTAACAAGTTCTAATCCTACTTCCCCGCCCCCTTGCAATCAGCCAGATCAACTAAGTGCTAACCACCATCTAATCATCTGTGAAGAAAAATTCCTTAAGTGCAGCTTTAAAAGTTTCAACAATGAAGGGCCACTCTTAAATAGGAATGATGGAAACCACAGCTGGACACATTTGGGGAAGCCCTCTTATATTGTTGCTTTATAATCGTCTTTCAGTGGTTGATTAACACAAAGCTTCTGCAATGCTGGTTGTTACGATTCCGATAGGTGGTCACCTCATAGCATTTATGAGATTCCACTTTTGGACCCAGACTTGCTTCTGCGTATGTATATCACTCTACATATGTATATCACTCTATATGTATATGTATATCACTCTACATATGTATATCACTCTACAAAGGTAAGCGTGATTCCGTCAAAATTTATTGCTAAGATGTATATACAGTCGTGGCCAAAATTGTGGAAACCTTTTGGGAAAAGTGTATTTTTGAGGTTTGATGGCTAATAACGCCACTTTTTTTTGAAGCAGTAGCATAAAATTATATATATATATCAATGGAAAGATAATTTAATCAAGAATGTAATGCAACAAAGTTTGTTCAATTATCTGTACTGTATTCTATGAACAGTTATAGCCAAATGACCAGAAAAAGGAACTTGCTTATGTTGATATCAGGTAGCTTTCCTTCATCTGAGTGCAGCCAATGAGCATGAGTGTTTAGAGAGCCAATCAGGTGTCATCTTGTTTTGGCAATGAGCCAATCAGATGACAGTAGGATTCAGTTATTGATGTCATGTGTTGAAGCTGAGAGGAGGACATTTGTCAGTGTGTTATGTGATTGCTATCAAGTTGGTTGGGGTTTTTTTGTATTCTTTCATTTTGGTGAGCTTGTAAAATGTAATAAAATTAAAGTAATGGTGCAAAGAGTTGACTGGTTGCCTAGAAAGTGATGTAAGATAGTATTATTAAGTGAACGAGGCTACAGTTATAAAGAAATTAGAAGAAAAATTGGTGGAAACTTAACCAAAGGTGGCATTTCTACTGTACACTTTTCCCAAAAGGTTTCCACAATTTTGGCCGCTGCTGTAGTTTAAATCCTAGGATCTAAGTTTTCCATCATCGTCGTCTTTTTAGCTTTCCTGAACTTGATGCCTGCTGCATGCATTTGGATTTTTTGTTTAAAGTATAAGAGATCTGGCCGGTGGCTTTTCTGAAAGGGATACAGGGGATGTTGCATATGCTGTTGTTGCCCTCTGCTATTTCTGAGCTGCAGGGAAAGAGCGCAGTTCCGCTCCCACTTTGCCAAAAAGATCGGATCATGGGCCACAGAAAAGGGACTGGGAGGTGTGAAGGAGAGGAATCTCACCCATCATTGTTGAGGTCCACAACAGCCACGTCATAGCCGAAGGAAGAGGCAAGCCCTTCGCCTTCAAATATGTGCACAGAGGACAAGGCCCGCTGGATGTCACTGTCTTTTTTCAGAAGGACCACCGCCCCACTATGGTTGGCTCTCGGAGCACCAGAAACAAAAGTGATCTCCTCCTTAGAAACGATCCCTTTTCCAGAGTCCAGAGAAAACCCTAAAACAGAACACAAAATGTTCAGCTAAAAACACCTCACGCTCTGACCTGTAATGCCTGGCAACTCTTGTTCTGTTAAAGGAGGGTTAGGAAAATGGGATAGGTATGCCTGTACGTCACACAAAGATTTTTTTTGCTTTTTCTTTTTAAGAAAGAGGAGCTACAGGTTAAAGGAAAACACACTCCCTGACTTTTAGACACATCAAAGCAAAAACAGCCAGCAAATTGTTGAAAGGCCAAAGCTGCATGCTTCTCAGGATAGATCTTTTCTATAGAGGCCCACATTTCCTTAGAGATATCTTAGGAAGCTCTGGGCCAGCAGTAAGTTAAGATGAAAGTTCGGATCAGCACCAGTTTTATCTGCCTCACACCTCTCTCTTTGGGGTCCTTGGGGTCCCAATCCTGACTTGCACTGATTATGTTACCTAGTTTGGTAATGAAATGTCTTCAAGAAAACGATCACGCTCAGAGAGCCCCAAGCACCTCTCATTTCAACCCTCAGCTATAAATATTCTCTTCTCTAAGTACCTTCCTCTTCCTCCCCTTGTTTGTTTTTTATTGGGTTTTTTTTTGCAAGAGAAGTAGCAACAGGGTAAGACTGTTGAGTCTTACAAAATTGAGACTCAGAAGGGTCTTTTCATCTTCCCAAACATCTGTATGCATTGGACTATAATTTCCACAGTCTCCAGACCCGCTTGTTTGAGTAAAGCTGATCAAAACAAAGAAAGACAATTTTCTCTCCCCCTCTCTCCCTCACACACAGAGACACAAATACCACATCCGATGTACACTTTTATGTATCCATCCTTCAGTCCATCAGTGCAGACCTCAAACATCCTTTCCACCCACCATTTTCATGTATAACACCCACCATATGTATATATCCAGCATATATATATCCACCCACCATTTTCATGTATAACACCCATTTATTCGCTTTTCCATACACATCACAAAGCCAAAATGCAAAAGGGGAAGAGGATGAAGAAGACAGAGGTGCAGTAGATAGCAATTTCCCACCCTCTGATACACAAACAGAAAGACAAGACACACAGGCACATACAGTATGTACATAGAAAGACAACCTCTTCCAATATATTGACTAATCATGCATGCAATCCATTTCAGTGACGAGTGAACATCAACAAAAAAAGAAACACCTCGCATGCACTTTAAAATGACTGTGCTCCTTAGCTACAGCACCCCTATGATGTTCAATGAATGTTAATACTATCGTGGGAAACGGCTCATACTCTCACATCTCAAAAAAGGGCATGCTTTGCCAAAAATGTCAAACCAGGATTAATTTGCCAAATACTCTACATTAGTTTTTATAGGACTCACGTAGCCCCAGCCCAAATAAACATACTTCCAGTTTTGGGAGCAGCAGTGGTGTAATTACTAGAGGCACCTGGATAAAGTCCTTCAAGAATGTGAAAACAAAAAAACAAAAAAAACTCCAGAAAAATCACCTGCATAAAAGCAATGCTGTGAACAGAACTACATGTTATACACAGTGACTATCCTTAGCCATTTATAATATTGGTATTTTACCATTCCTTCAATCAACGGGGAGGGGGAGGGGATTTGTAAATCAGGTGCATCACTCTGTTTAACTTTCCTTTTTAAAAAATTCTCTCTTTCCTGCCAGAAGTTTAAATACTATGGGCAAATATCATCTTTAATCTTTGGCCCACAAAAAACAATGGTGAGTTGCCGGGTGCTTACAGAAGTGGGATGTTGGGTGTGAGTGTGGGTGGGCCAAGAACTGTTTTAACAGCAGTCAAAGGGAGCAGTTTTGGTTGTCTCAAGACCCAGGCAGTCTAGGCAGAAATGGATCAGGGCTTGGGGACCTTCCCAACAATTTGGAATGCAATTGTACAGAGAGCCAGGAACTGGGAAACAATCAAGGTTCTGGATATAATTGCTTCCAAGTGCCTTTTGTCATTAGTTGATCCTAGGAAGTCTCTTGGATTTACTGAGGACTTCCAGGAGATGAAAACCATAGAAGAAACACCTTTCACGCTGGCAGAGAAAGTTCAAAAGTGAATCTGACCAAGCATGTGTTTAAGCCTAAAGGTAAAGGTAAAGGTTCCCCCGCACATGCGTGCTAGTCGTTTCCGACTCTAGGGGCCGGTGCTCATCTCCGTTTCAAAGCCGAAGAGCCAGCGCTTGTCCGAGGACGTCTCCGTGGTCATGTGGCCGGCATGACTAGACGCCAGAGGCGCACGGAACGCTGTTACCTTCCCACTGTAGTGGTCCCTATTTTTCTACTTACATTTTTACGTGCTTTCGAACTGCTAGGTTGGCAGAAGCTGGGACGAGTAACAGGCGCTCACTGTTATGCGGCACTCGGGATTCGACCTGCCAAACTGCCGACCTTCTGATCGACAAGCTCAGCATCCTAACCCACTGAGCCACCGTGTCCCTATGTTTAAGCCTACACCATGGTTATAAGAATGACGATGCATGATTGCTTCTCCATTCTTACGGCATCAGTGGGTTACCTTCCAGTGGCATTGCTTAAGGTTGCCTATTTCCTGTCAGGGTACACTGAGCAAGAAGAACCGCACCTTCCTGGGACCAATATTTTGCTGATAAAGTCCTCAAGTTTGCTGTAATCTTGACTTTTTGTGGACAGAATCCAATGTGATGCCTTGAACAATGTCTTGCAATGTTACCTAGGAATCTTCTCAGCCTGTAGACTCTGATGGAGAAGGTGCTCTCTATGACCTAAGGGCTCATTGAAAGAGAAGGTTTCTACCAACTAAGAAGAGTGTGATAGTGTATCCCCATCAAGAAGCCATCCCTGTACCTGATAATTTTTGTTTATCATTAAATCTTCAATTTTCTTTTTGTTCACAATATGTTTGAGAAACAGTGTGGTATCAAGATACAAAGTGCTTACCAGGAAGTGAATTATATAGAACTATTTCAATCTGGATTCAGACACAATGATGTCTTTGGTTGTCTCTGGTTGCTTTGTTAGGACATGAATGGCAAATGCACTTCTCCTGGTCCTTGTAGATTCCCAGCAGCTTTTCCTACCACTAACCATGGTATCTTCCTGAACTGCTGGCAAGTGTACTTTATTGGTTTTATTCTTATGTAAGTAGCAGTACCAAATGGTGGCAATTGGGGAAGAGAGATTGACCTGGTACTGTAGGTCCTCAGTTGTGAGATTCCGTAGGGTTCAATCCTCTTCCTATTACTGTTTAATGTTCAGATGGCACCACTGGGAGAAGTCACTTAGTTTGGGGTGAAATACCATCAGAATAGCAGTGATACGTAGCTGTATGTCTCCATTCTGAGCCAAGCTGAAGATGCCATAAATATCTTGAACTAGTGTTGGGAGGCTGTTAGGATCAAGAATTGAACCCAAGTAAGACAAGGTCATTGAAGGCACCTCTACTGGTTCCAGTTTCTGAAGGGGTGACACCCTTTTCTTCCACCATCCTTCCAACATTTAATGATGTTCAAAGTGCTATTAGTTTTTCTACTGAGAAAACGACTATTCTCTTTTCAGGTATGGGTAAGGTTACCTTCTGAATATATAATGATAACCCCCGGCACCTGTTATTTATACATTTAGAAATTAGATGAAATTACAAATGAAGCCATCTATGAATTCATTCATTGTATTCAGGGAACAAAAAGACCCATTACCCAAATCTGAAGAAACAGATTGTTAAGCATAATTAAGTGTAAACAACACTTGCTTCTCTCGTGGCATTTTTTTTAAAGAAATAAAACCTATTGCCTCTCTTTCAAAAGAAAACCCAAACCTTAAAGGTCAGTTACATACTGTAGGAAGAAGAAGACTTTAATTAGA
>NC_139512.1:157755657-158085657 GCF_947247035.1 Vipera ursinii | reverse complement strand
GAGGACGTCTCCGTGGTCATGTGGCCGGCATGACTAGACGCCAAAGGCGCACGGAACGCTGTTACCTTCCCACCGGAGTGGTCCCTATTTTTCTACTTGCATTTTTACGTGCTTTCAAACTG
This sequence comes from Vipera ursinii, assembly GCF_947247035.1. NCBI lineage: Eukaryota > Metazoa > Chordata > Lepidosauria > Squamata > Viperidae > Vipera > Vipera ursinii. Next base: position 158,085,535 of record NC_139512.1, on the reverse strand, counting down.
CTAGGTTGGCAGAAGCTGGGACAAGTAACAGGCGCTCACTCTGTTACGTGGCACTCGGGATTTGACCCGCCAAACTGCCGCCCTTCTGATCGACAGGCTCAGCGTCCTAACCCACTGAGCCACCGTGTCCCTGTCATATTGGTTAGGTGGATGCAAATGGAATGGAAGGGATAAAAAAAAATCATTTTATGAATTTACTATAGACAAATGATCTTAGGAACCAAAATTGGGGGAGTTGAGTTTAAGAGCTATGATATAAACGTTAAAATCACTGGCACTTGAAGGACTAGGGGGAAAAGTCTCTAGAGCTGTTGTGAAACTTAACATAATACTCTAATGTTGACTGGTCAATACTGGAATGATAATCAAGAACTGAAAAAGCTGAGTCAATTTTGGCCATTTCTAAGGACATAAAATGTCATTTTTAAAAAATCATACGATCTTACTCTCTTTTTGCCCTAAGTAAGCTTTTTTGAACTTGAAAGTGCAACGCTCAAAGTGCAAAGACATTCATGCAGCACTTAAATCTTGTGTCTGGACATCTCAGGAATCATACTTCTTTCCTGCCATACCTAATACAGTATGTTTTTCTAATTCTCTGAGGGACACTGAAAAGTTTTGATTGGCATGGCACGGCAAAACTCTTTTAAGAGCTTTGCACTCTCAGTGACCCATGTGCTGATGCCAAAGCAAATCTCTCCGTGGGATTTATAGGAATGGTTCTTCAAGCCACAGAGAGGAGCTGTAGCTCCACGTCATAAAAACTTGCTTTGCAAACAGGTGATGGAAAAAAAATGCTTTGCAAAGACAAGCTGGTAGCGTGTCAAGTGAAAAAGATCAGATCACAAGTGAAGCAAAGATGAAGATGACGCAAATGAAGAAGCAGAACAGGGGGAAAAAAACCTGCTGAAACTCTGTTAGGATTCGGGCAGTCAGGGCAGACAGCGGAAAGAGAGATGGACCCATACTTTCATTCAGCTTAAAGCAGCTTCCCATGTTTCCCTATGCTCTCCTCCTCATAATCAAAAAGGCAGGGAATGAAGTTTGGGCATGTGGTGAATCAGTCACCCGTTTGTGCTGAATTCTGCTTACAGGCAGTCCTCTACTTACAATCAATTGTTAATGACCATTCAAAGAGCCTCAGAAAGAGGTTTTTTGGCCCATGGAGCTCTTCAACGGAAGTACCTGTCAGACTTAGTGGACAGTTTTATTTGACAGAACATTTGAATGATGGATATTTACAAATTCTTGCATCATTCGTTGCTGGCTTCCCCCTTGCAATCACCTGTCTGCTTTCTGGATACTTAGCAATCAGCTTACATTTACAACTGGTTGCCAAGAACTCCCGGCAATCATGTGATTTTGCCATGGGGAAGCCAGCAAGGAATTGATGCAAGCATTTGTAAATATCCATCATTCAAATGTTCTGTCAAATAAATACTGTCCGCTAAGCGGGACAACTACATTCACTTTTTGAGAAACCTAAACATTTCTACACCACTGAATACCCTGCACAATATTCTCGTACAAAATTACAGGATTTTCCCTGGACAGGTAAAAAGCCTTCAAACTAAGCAACTACTTGTAATTTAAGTTCACCAACAGCTAAACCTGATACCTTATCTCAGAAAAGTCCCAATTTTCTTGACAAAAACCCAGCATGCGGAGAAGTAAACCTTCACTTGAAAACACCTTGTGCCAAGGCACAAAGATTGTACAGGGCTTACGTGTCAGACACAGGTGTACGCTGCAAGGATTTATCACAAGAAGAAAAGGGCAGGGCAGAGAAGAATTCCACAGCTGTTGGTATAACAGCACAAGAAAAACAGATGGCTTGGACAGAGGGGAAAAAATGGCGGGGAGGAAAGGGGTGAGTGGTGTTTTACAGCTTCTCTGCATAACTAAGATGGGACAAAGCCAAGATGGGCTTTCCGCCTTAATCACCAAATGAAATCCAGCAGATTTCTCTCTTCTGATTACTTTGGCTTTTAAACCAATTTTCTTCTCAGTGAGGTTAATGGAGTTTCAGTTGATACGAAAAAAAACAACAACCCAGCAATAATCTAGGCGATTTATGTAAATGCCTCCTGATCTGCACGTTGAACGTGTTCGCGTTATGTGTGCATATACAGATATACATAGATATTCTCTTTGCGTAAGCCTCTCCGCAAGGTATGAACATTCATACTGTATATTTTTATTTATTTATTAAATCTGTTTGCTGGCCATCTTGCCACAAGGCGACTCCAAAACGAGTCAAGGGCACACTTGTTTCACCCATTGGTGCCTCACTTGGGACGGTGCACCTTTTCCTAGGCATCTATATGATGCCCAGAAAAGCTAAATATTACTCCTGTCTATTCTGAAGCACCTTATCATTGGACATGATTCCTGAATTCAATCTCTTGTGTTTTAAGAGTAATATACCAGAAACCTGTTTGGTTGTTCTTCAGTTTTGGGGTGAGTAGCATAAACCAGTGTTCAAAGTACATAATGTTTTCTAGAAGTGATTATTATTCTGTAGGATGCAGGATGTATAAATCTGGAAATAGACAATAGGAATGATAGGAACATAAAGAGATTATACCTTTCCAGTTATAGGTCCCTGGTGCACCAAATACAATATAATGATTATCCCTGGTAAATGTGGCCGCAACACCTTGTTGGCAGGAGCCAAATTTCTCATGGCCCCTCAATCGGCCATCGCAGAAACTCCACTCCCCACCATCCATGTACTCATTGGCGGAAATGGAAAGATCCTGACTCAGCACGTAGCACCTCCCAATGATGTCTCGGGTTTCCTGTTCGGTGTTGACATAATACCTTTTCTCATAGCGATGTGCACAGGTCTGTAAAGTATCAAAAGCAAATTCGATCAGTGAACAGATCTGTCTCCTCCACAAATGAACAGGGCTGATTTTCCAAACAATTAACTCTGCACAGAAGATCTCTCGGTAAGTGTGTCTTTGCTTTAACCAGACTGAATTGTACCTTAAATGTGGCTTTACCTATAAAATGTAACAGTGCACTTCCAATCTTATGTATACTGCTTTGTTAACCGCATCTTTGGAATACCTTATTTATTTTAAGTGTCTCTCTCTGTGTGTATATATATGTATGTGTATATACATATATACATACATACATACATACACACACACATATATAGATATATATAGATATTAGATAGATATAGATATAGACACAGACACACACACAGACACACACACAGACACACACACACACCTTCAATTCTACGTGGGGAAAAACCCAAATAACCAAATATATATATATATATGTATATACATATGTATATACATATGTATATACATATATATATATATATATATATATATATATATATATATATATATATATCTCAGGCACAATTTTTCCCACGTTTGTGTGACTGCTCAAGAACCTGTCCCTGGCTGTCTCCACACATGTGTGCACATACTGCCGCTTCACTTCATTCCACAGTTCGGAAAGAAAAGCTACGTACAGCCCTAAAAATTAGAAAGAAAACCAAATGGCACAACAGTGCAACTTCAACCCTAGGGGTAACAATGACTAAATATTACACTGGCAGGCTAAATTATACTTTCTTTTCTTTTCTTTTTGAATGCTGTGGGGGCTAGGATTTTATCATGGAAATAGGGATTCCAGACTCTAAGGAAGCTGGAGGGATTACAGATTTTTGATGGGCCGAACCTTCAAACGGCTATTTTTCTTCTCCCTTTAAAAACTGTGGAAATTCATCCCTAAGTTGCTTCATAGCTTAATGACTAAGATATATGAATTACTCCCAGAATTCTGGTTGGGTGATTCTGGAGCAGAGGTCCATGCACCATAGTTTCCCAGGATGAGAAATACCAATTTAGCAGATCCATTTTGGGGAGCTTTAAAAAAATGGTTTGGGGTATATGTCTCCTTGTGGTCTGTAGGTTGTCCACCTGTGGCACAAAAATAGTACAGGCACTCCTCATTTAGCAATGAAAAGCACCTCGGTGGTTAAGTGAAATGGTCACTAAGTGAAAGCATGACTGTACTTTCTTTTGGTTTACAGACCTGCAAAGATCATAAATGTGAGGATAGGGCTCAAAGATAAACCCTGTCATAATTGTGAATGGTTGCTGTACAAGGCAGACGCTAAATGAGCATACAGGTAGTCCTCAATTAATGACCATTTAGCAGCCATTTGAACTTACAACTGTGCCAAAAAAGATTACTTATGACAAGTCCTCACACTTATGGCAATTGTAACATCTTGCGTGATCACAGACTGAGACCTTTCAGCCAAGTTCTGACCAGCAAAGTCAGTGGAGATGATGGCAGGTCACAATCACGTGATGTCTCACTTAACAAGCACTGCTTGAACTGCTGTTGTAAGTCAGCGTGGTTATGTGACGTTTTGCTCAACAACTGCTTTGAACCTGAAATTGTCAACGTTGGAATTGTCAGCGCCATTTAGGATTTTTAAGTGAGGAGTACCAATATCTATAAAATCAAAACAATTCTGAAGACTTGTCAATATCAAAAAAGCCCCCAAGATAATCCTAAAGGTTTATCAGTATCAAAATAAACCCCCCAACAATGTTGAGGCTCAGAGAACATTCTGAAAACTTACCACAATTTTCCCACCTGGCCCCTGACTTCGCACAGTTACACCCATCCATTGATCTTCTTTGCTTTCTTTTCTTGGGTCAGCTAAAAAAAAATCATTGCAAAAAAAAGGTTTCATCTATTTCTACTATTTCTTTTAAAATAGTTTCTGTGTAATTATGTGCAAATTATTGTTTTCACTATGGATTCAATGAATATTATTATTTATATCTGTAACAGTCTTTAGATGGCGCTGTTTGTCTATAGTATCAGTACAAAGTTTTCACTGCTTACTGCATTTAGTACTGGAGATACTGTATCATTATAGTATAAAATGTGTAATGAGTCATATATTAAAATAGTAAAGAAAAAAGGTGTTCTTTGCTCGTATTCATCTTCTTCATACTATTCCTCTTTCTGTCTGTTTGGATACCTCCTCCATCCCATCACAACAATGAATCAAGGCTCCATGTTCATTGAACACGCTCATTTTTCATTCTGTTCTGGGGAATCTGTATTTGCCTAGAAAACTCAGAATTTCCTTCACTCTGTTGGTACATCATATGCTGTTTTTAACACAGAACAACTGGTGATCGGGGAATTGACCTCACACTTATATGCAAGACACCTTTTTTTTTCTGGGACTCTTCAAACCTGACCCCTCTATTATACTTGAATACATACATCTGGTTTTTGAAAGAGCAAAACCTGCTCAAATTGCCCATATGAAAAACCAGTAACCATGAAAATGGAAGCTGAAAAACTAGCTAGGGGATTGTATCCACATCTAACAGTTATTATTAAACTGCCAAATTCGATTCTTCCAACAGGTTCCTAAATAAATATTTTTATTCTACCTAGAAAAAAAAATGTCCAGCAAACTCACCTGTCTCATCAAATTGGATACGTGTGCAGGGTAGTTCTGGAGTTTCGATGTTACAGCTGAACAGTCCTCCAGTTCTGTTGGCTTGTTGCAATGGGAAAGCCTTTTGTCGAGGTGCACCAACCAGCAAACTGTAGAAAGAAGATTAGAAGAATGTAATGGGAAACCGAGAGCTTCAGATGCAAATAAACATCAGGTATCATCTCATACGCTTATAAAACATTTCATCCATATACGTGCCCCCTCATTATCTCTCTGGTCCTGATATCAAAAGTTGCAGCCCCTCTTCCCAATTCCCGACACAGGAACACTTTTTCCGTTTCGAAAAAAATAATACAGGTAGTCCTCAAGGTATGACCACAATTGAGCCCAAACCTTCTATCGCTAAGTGAAACCTTTGTGACATGAATTTTGCCCCATCTTACGACCTTTCTTGCCACAGTTGTTAAGGGAGTAGCACAGCGGTTAAGTGAATCTGGCTTCTCCAGAGACTTTGCTTGCCAGAGAGTTGCAGAAGTGGATCGCATGACCCCCCGAGGCACTGCAACCATCATAAATATGAGTCAGTCGCCAAGCATCTGAGTTTTGATCACATGGCCATGGGGATGCAGCAACAGTCGTAAGTGTGGAAGACAGCCACAAGTCACTTTTTTCAGTGCTGTTGTAACTTTGAATGGTCACTAAATGAACTGTTGTAATTTGAGGACTACCTGTATCGGCATTCTTTAGCTTGCTTTAGCTTCTTATTTAGATATGGTTGTGCACCCGTGGCTTGCGTAAATTTTATAGAGGAGACCAAGTCCACGCTTTGCCTCAAGGGTTTCATCTTTGCTTTTCTTTGCCTGATTTATAGACCCTCCCATCTCACATCAAGGGTAAGACCCTGGGTGGCTTACAAGATTAGACAACAGACAAACTAATCAAATATAACACCCACATACCAGCACCCACACTTAAACAGCTGACTCCATTCATCATCTGTATGCTCATCTATCTACCTAGCCGAAATGCCTGCAGAAACAAGTCTTCAATGCCTTCTTAAAAGGCTAACAGAGTTAGAAATGGGGGGCAGGCGGGCGGGGGAAATAATCAGAGTCATCTTCATAGGGCAGGTGTTGCCATCAAGAAGACATGACCCTTATATTCCAAGATCTGTAGATCCTTTCAGAAGAAATGCTCATCTCCTCTACAATTTCACTGTCCTCGGTTTGCCAAGTGTATGTTGCCCCACTAGTCTAGCTCCTTTTGGGCTTAGAAAATTCCTTCAGGAATTAACTAACTCTGGGACTTCAGGCCACATAACACCTGAAGTACAGGTCGTCCTTGACTTACAACCATTTGTTTAGCAAATGTTTGAAGTTACGACAGTGCTGAAAAACGTGATTTACAACCCATCCTAGAGTTATGACCATCATACCATTCCCATAGTCAGGGGTCACAATTCGAGTGCAGGCCATGGTTACAGCATTCTGTGGTCACTGCTAAGCTTGTAAGCCCCCCTGAGTCTTCAGAGAAGGGCGGGATATAAATGGAATTAAAATTAAAAAAAATCACAATTTATGACCTTACCAGCTGGCTCCTGATAAGCAAAATCAATGGGCGGATTTGTTTACCGATGGTGTGTTTCACTTAATGATCACCTGATTTGTTTAACAACCGCAGTAAATACTAGACACTTATGACCCATTTAATGAACCATAGTTAATATTTCTAAGGTGCAGTTGATAGATGATAGCCAGGCCTAAAGTACGTCTTAATGCGAGTATTAGTGCAAATAGACAACCACAGATATAAATGTATCTCATGATTAAAAGTGAAGTAAATCCACAGGACAAGAGATACTGTAGGTTGAGAGAAAAACAACAGAAACAGTAGCTACAACTATTAATGGTTGAATACATGATACATCTCATCAGGTGTCACGTTGATTCATTTTATTTCATTTCATTTCATCCTATTCAGATACTTCAAAAATCTTCCCAGATGAGTAACTCCACTCCAATGACTCCAAGTAAAGCCAGGTTCATTTCTTTGAAACTGTGCTTTAAAATCCTTGGTTTGTCATCAGATGAGAAAACCAGACATTAAAGTGAAATGAATTGATAATCATTGTGTTTTCAGATGTAGTGAATGGCTTGTCTCATCTCCTCTTATCATTAAGAAGCTCTGGGCTTTTATTATATTGTGAGAATCTGTTGCTCTGCAGATTGTTAAATTATTTCATGCTAGAAATGCTGGTGGTTTCGAATAAGGTATTATTTTTTCCCTACTGTGTTATTTTCCCATCTTGTTTATCTTTTATGTAATCACAGAAAATATTTAGCTTAAAGAGAGGAAAAAAATTCACAAAAACAATATTTATGTGATATGTATACGGTCAGACTACTGAAGAAGCAGCAGTCTCATAATACATGGCACAATGAGCATAAACTGTATATACACATTACTTTAAAAATCCTTTTTCATGTTTTAAGAATTGGAAACAATTGGTCCTTTGATGCTTTCTCTCTCTTTAGCAAAGCTCCAGCACAGTGACAAGCAAGCAGGACAGAAGGGTGAACATTTCCCAGAATCTCTACAATGGATATGGTTTTTGTTGGCCTTGTCGGCACCAAGGGGAAGCAAAGGGGAATAAACATTAGTGGAACTGACAAGAAACTCTGAGTTTTGCCAGACAAAAAGAACAGAGCAAGAAATTCATATGTGTAAAGCTGATACACACACATGTTCTCACACACAGGACTAAAGGGCAAAAGGGTTAAAATCTGAATGAAATCCATCCCTCAGTGTTAGAATCTGCTGGAAAGAAGCATGGTGGCTTAGGGGCTAAAAAGCATTTAAAACAGAAAATAATGGACAGTATTTTATATGCACTATGTATATGTACTACATATGTGCACGTGCACACGCACACACAAACACACACACATATATATATATATACACACATACATAAAAGGTAAAGGTTCCCCCGCACATGTGTGCTAGTCGTTTCCAACTCTAGCGGCCGGTGCTCATCTCCGTTTCAAAGCCGAAGAGCCAGTGTTTGTCCGAGGACGTCTCCGTGGTCATGTGGCCGGCATGACTAGACGCCAAAGGCGCACAGAACGCTGTTACCTTCCCACCGTAGTGGTCCCTATTTTTCTACTTGCATTTTTACGTGCTTTCAAACTGCTAGGTTGGCAGAAGCTGGGACAAGTAACAGGCGCTCACTCTGTTACGTGGCACTCGGGATTTGACCCGCCAAACTGCCGCCCTTCTGATCGACAGGCTCAGCGTCCTAACCCACTGAACCACCGTGTCCCTGTCATATTGGTTAGGTGGATGCAAATGGAATGGAAGGGATAAAAAAAAAATCATTTTATGAATTTACTATAGACAAATGATCTTAGGAACCAAAATTGGGGGAGTTGAGTTTAAGAGCTATGATATAAACGTTAAAATCACTGGCACTTGAAGGACTAGGGGGAAAAGTCTCTAGAGCTGTTGTGAAACTTAACATAATACTCTAATGTTGACTGGTCAATACTGGAATGATAATCAAGAACTGAAAACTGCTAGGTTGGCAGAAGCTGGGACGAGTAACAGGCGCTCACTCTGTTACACGGCACTCGGGATTCGACCCGCCAAACTGCCGACCTTCAGATCGACAAGCTCAGCGTCCTAACCCACTGAGCCACCGCGTCCCTAGCCACACACATACATACACACACATATATATACACACATACATACAAATATATATACACATATATATACTGTACATACATATATAAATTGAATAAAATAAATAAATAAATATACATATATACATACATATATACAGTGCTTTTTTTGTAAACAAAAAAGGTGCCGGAACTCCCACATGTCATACAACCCGCCTTGCCTACCCTACAAGGTTCCATCCAAAAAAGGTGCCGGAACTCCGTTCTGAGTGTTCTATGAGAAAAAAAGCCCTGCATATATAAGGGAGATTGGTGGTCTCTAAGTATGATATATAACAATATTATGGCAGAGGAACAAAATGGAAAGTCCACTTTCAGATCAATGCAAGTGATTTGAGAGTGGATTTTTAAAAGAAAGGCTCCAAGAATTATATGGAAAAAGTTAACAGTTGTGGCAAAATTGTGGAAACCTTTTGGGAAAAGTGTACAGTAGAAATGCCACCTTTGGTTAAGTTTCCACCAATTTTTCTTCTACCGGTAATTTCTTTATAACTGTAGCCTTGTTCACTTAATACTACTATTTTGCTTTCTGGGCAACCAGTCAACTCTTTGCACCATTACTTTAATTTTATTACATTTTACAAGCTCACTAAAATGAAAGAATACAAAAAAACCCCAACCAACTTGATAGGGATCACATAACATACTGACAAATGTCCTCCTCTCAGATTCAACACATGACATCAATAACTGAATCCTACTGTGATTTGATTGGCTCAGTGCCAAAACAAGATGGCACCTGATTGGCTCTCTAAACACTCATGCTCATTGGCTGCAATCAGATGAAGGAAGGCTACCTGATATCAACCTAAGCAAGTTGTGTTTCCTTTTTCTAGTTATTTGGCTATAACTTTTCATAGAATACAGTACAGATAATTGAATAAACTACCGTATGTTGCATTATATTCTTGATTAAATTATTTTTCCATTGACATATAATTTTATGGTACTACTCCAAAAAAAGTGGTGTTATTAGCCATCAAACCTCAAGAATACACTTTTCCCAAAAGGTTTCCACAATTTTGGCCACTACTGTATCTGCACAACTTTCTTACAGCGGATTTACAGATTTGTAGAGTTTTGTGAGAAATTGTGAGACAAAGAAAAAAATTAAAAAAAACAACACTACCATCCTAGGACATTACTTGAAGGTTGGATTAGATCAGATTAGAGATTCGAAAGAATTAGAGAGAAGTGATAAATTACTAAAATTGTTTATACTCACGATGAAGGGAAAGTAATTTTTTATATATTTCTTTTTTCTTTACTAAATTATTTCTCTCTTTTTCTTTCTTTTCTGCACTTCTCTTTATTCATACATTTATTAATTCATTTATGCATCTTATGCATGTTATGCATCCCCCATCTCCATTTTATGGTATGCCACACTTCGAATGGTTTCATGTTGGTTCAATGTCCCAAAGCAAATCAGAATTTATTTAAGGACCACCAACCCAATTTCACACATCATCTGAAACCAAAATAAAATTAACTCTCCATACCATGGTGCAGAGCAATGCACAACTGCCTGTGTCAGACTAAATTCTTCCTTTTTATTTGTCAGACTCCTCTTGACTTTTATTACATTCACCTCTTCACTTCCTTGAAAAGGAAATCAATTTTTTTTCAGATATGTCTCCTTGAAAGTTAGCTTCTCTAAAAGCACCTTCCAGCAAGATTTATTTCCTAATAAGTGTGCACATGACTTGAATAAAAGCAATGTACTAAAATAGTCAATGGTTGTCACTACCTTAAAATATATAAACTTTTCTTCCGTTGCACAAAAATAAGTACAAAGAGAAAAATGTTGATGAGATTTTGTTGCAGATTTTAAAAAAAAGCAACAGCAAAGGAGGAATCAAGGTGAAATCTATCACATGTTATTTTTAGGCATGCTAAGAGCTGCCAGGTTTGGGTGTTTCCCAGACAAATATGTGTTTCCTTTTGAATTCCAACCCACCCAGTGTGTGAACGTGTCAAACTGATTGGGTTTATCACGGGAAAATGTGTAGGCAATTCAGAAATGTTTCAATTGCTTGAGGTTCATTTAAAGCAAATGGTTGTAAAGACTTGACCAATGCTGGTGAATAAAATAATTATAAATAAACTGTAGGGTCTCCAGATGTTGCTGGACTGTATCTCCCAGAATCTTTCACCACTGCCCTCCTGGTTGGGCAGCGGTAATTCAGCAATGTTTGCTAAGTGACCAGTGGGTTTTCTTGTGCACTCGATTGACCATCATGGGAACAGACTGCTGAACTAGATGGGCTAGTTCAATCTGGCAGGAAGTTCTTGACATAGTCCTTATGTATCAATGTGTGAAAAGGCAATTTGGTTAGCCAGAAGTAGGCCATAAAATTCTCCATCCCAGCCTTTCTCAGAAGTGCCCATCGGAGGTCTATTTCAACTACGGTAAAAGCAAAGCCTAAGATTGTCAGGAAGATACTCTGGACTACAATAAACCCTCTTCAACACCAACCACGCAAGTCATAACAAAGTTTAAATGACACGTGTGTCATGATACCATTGCACAAAGAATCTCCCTACTCTTAGCCTTCAGGAATTAAAACAGATTATTTTTGGAATGTTTACAACCAGGGCATACGGTAAGAAAATGGTCCTAGCTATTTGTCAATAGTGTCAGGAAATCAAAGTTGCCTCCAAATAGGAACCTTTTCTTGGAAACAAAGCATGATTCAACTGATGTACAAAAAAAGGATATATAGCATTTCCCTCTTTGATTCGCTTGATTATCCATGATCCTCCCACCAGCAGAAGACTTTTGAGCAAACTAGAAATTTTCACACAGGACATTCAAGCAATAGTGGGAATGTATTGATTCTTTCAGACAAGAATAAGAATGGCTGTTACAGATAATAGGTTATTGTTCATCTTGGACTGTAAGCGACACTTTCCATTCCACTGCTAAAACATTCGTCTTTGATAAGGGATATGTACCCCAGCAATGTATCGTCTGTCCTGCCACCTCTCCAGGTAAGCTAGACTACAAACAATTGTGCACAATCCTTGCTCAGACCAAGGGCTTTTGAACAGCATGCTGGGAGTTGAAGCAGAACAGGACAAAGAAGATTAATCAATCAACTAAAATGTGATTAAACTAAAAAGTAAACGTTATTAATTAAGCAGTGTCAATATGATTATTCTCCAAATATGATTAGTCATTTCCCCTTTGGTGACACTAAAAATACAATTCAATGGAAACTTCTAGAGTGACTCCAGGGACTACATCCTAAGCTTTATGGGAGGCTTGAATAACAATTCTTAGAATTTTTAGCCTACATGGGAAAACTTGATCTAACATGTCTGGGAATGTACTTAAAACTAATTGTTTACACCTTTGTTACAGATGGTCCAGAAAACCGGTCAGCTTGAATGTCAGACATTTACAAGCAATGTCACCTGCTGACTTATAAATACATCCCTTGATTTGTAACTGCCCACCTGACTACAGTACCAGCCAACTCTGGTTTCATATGGCTGATAATGATCATTAACAGAATAGCAGAGTTGGAAGGGACCCCCTGCTCAGGCAGGAAACCCTATACCAGGGGTAGGCAACCTCGGCTCTTTTATGACTCAGGAATTCTGGGAGTTGAAGTCCATGAGTCATAAAAGAGCTGAGGTTGCCTACCCCTGCCCTATACCATTTAACACAAATAATTGTCCAATTTCTACTTAAAAACCTCCAGTGTTGGAGCACCCACAACTTCTGGAGTCAAGTTGTTCCACTGATTAATTGTTCTAACTGTCAAAAAATTTCTCCTTAGAGAAGAACGTTGCTTTTCTCCTTGATTAGTTTCCATCCATTGCTTCTTGTCCTGCCTTCAGGTGCTTTGTAGAATAGATTGACTCCCTCGTTTGTGGTAGCCCCTGAGATATTGGAAAACTGCTCTTATGTCCCCCCTCGCCCTTCTCTTCATTAAACTAGACATACCCAATTCCTGCATCGTTCTTCATATGTTTTAGCCGCCAGTTCCCTAATCATCTTTTTTGCTCTTCTGTGTACTCTTTCTAGAATCTCAAGTCCTTTTTTATATCGTAGCAACCAAAACGTGATGCAGTTAATATCCTTAATTAATTGCAGAAATCAGCTTGAGGTAAGAGAGATAGCATGGTCCTTACCACATCTATTCCAGAATTTTAAAAATTCCCATACAAATCCATAGGAAAAAAGACCTCTGTAATTATCTGACAAAATGAAATATTCTATAACAAGTTGAGAAATGTAGCTGAGTTAAAGCTGAGAGGAATTCACGCTTGAAGGTAGCTGTCTTTTAAGTCTCTTTCAGGAGAAGGCCTTTTAAAAGAGCCTCATTTTTATTCTGCTTCCATCTGGCATTGAGTTTACTAGTTTGGGAACAATGTCTCCTTCTCCAACCTTCAATCTGCTTTGGGGCTCAGGGAGCCCATTTCATTTCAATTCTGGCAAGACTTTGGCTACTTCTGTGAGAAACCGTCTGCATAATTGTCTCGTCAAGGAGTAAAAAAAAGGCCTGATGGAGCCACTGGCTGGATGTTCAGCAGGAAAGGAAGAGGGCAAATTTGGAATTTGGCATACTCTGCAGCTTTTATAATAAGAGTTGTGCCTTTAAGATGCCAAACACCTTAAGTGGGAGGGTAACTTTTTATTTTTCTTGAAAAGGAGAAGGGGAAACCACAGGAACTCAGTCTAGCAAACATTCTGCTCTTTTCTTAGCTTTACAAGATGTAACACTTATAAGAAAATTGCAAACCAGTTTTCTTGCTACAGCAAAGGTGTGTGTGGTGCGGAGGATGCATTTCCTGACTTGTGAGCCACATACATCACACCAGTAACTCAGTTATGGTTCCAGCACCCCAGATTGACTTGCTGAATTTGGCAACAGGGATTTGGGCCATTTTTAAGGTATACGTGGGCTCAAGTTGAGATGTATTTATTTATTTGCTAGATTCCTATCTTACCTTTCATTCAGGAGCCAGAATGGAAAAACCTGGCATTCCTCCATTTTTCCTCACAACCTCATGAGATAAATTGAGCTAAGCGAGAATGATTAGCTTTATAAAAAAAATATTGAACTGATACATTAGAGACTACCATCTTAATTTTTGTTTTAATATTTTTATGCACATTCTGGTTTCATGTATTTATTATAAGCTGTTAAGGCATTTTGTTAATCAGCGAATCAAATAACAAAAAAGGTGAACGCAAAGGAGAATATTATGCTACAGCAATATTATTCATTTCTGAGAATGAACCTCAAGGAGTAACCATGGACTCCTCTCAGGAACGGGAGGACATCCCAAAATAGAGGAAAGAATTTTGTCTTTATTTTTCTATACTTATTCTGAGGGGGGCTCTACTCAAGGTTGTGGCTAAAGAAGAGGAGGCTGAGTGTCAATTTAAATCAACAAAACCTAAATCACCTTCTGCCAACCTAATAATTACGTGGCAAACACAACTTGCACAACTACGTCAGGTAAGGATAACAGATTGGGGAAGGCTACCTTAAATGATTTTAGACCTGGCTAGGCTATCTGAAGAGCTTTTGTCCATCACATAAATTATCCTTCAGAAGTGAGATGTCTATCTTACAATCATATGATCTTCTTGGTGATGGACCCTTATTTAAGCCAAGTAAAATCATAGTGGTTCATCAAGTCTTTAGCAGTGTTCATGTTTTATGCTCCATTTAATCATTGTTTCAGCATCATCAGCGTTAGCATCATCACCATCCTGATGGTTTATTGTATGTTGGTGTCATCTCTTGGACTGGAGAAAGCCAAAAGTCAAATCCACAATCAGCCATAGAAAATCTTTGGCTGATTTTTGGCTAGTCAGCCACTCTTAAATCAATCTCCTGTGTTTATTACTTTGGGGGAGAAATGGAAGAGAGAGTGTTGAGCTGATGAAAGCAAAGGCAAGCTAATGAACGAACGCTTAGAGAGTTGCGATCTGTGTTAATTTTGCAACTGCTAATTTCATACGTCTATTCCATCTCATTTTTACACTGTTGTGCAAATTTAAAAAGAAAAAAAACTATGCAAACATTTGTATTTTTCCTCATAAAAGATATGTTTATAACTGCATGTGGAATGAAAGCCTATTTATTATCTTTCAGTGTGTTCTGTGCTAAAAGATAGGTGTGTCAATGTGTTTTAAACCACTGTGAAACCCCAAAGAGAACAATAGTACATTCCAATCCTCACATGTGTGTAGGAGAACCTTCTCCAACTTGGTGACCTCCAGCTCTGTTGGGATTGTTGTTACTGAGATTTCCAGCCAACACTGTTAAAGAATTCTGGGAGTTGCACTTGCTAAGTAAGAGAAAGGGCATCAGGTTAAGAAAGGCTGGCCTACAACCATTTAATCCGTTTGTGGAGGAATTCACAAACAATACATTGTGCAAGCACATATCAGACACCCTACTTTTTTTTATTATTATTATATGCCCTGTTCACCGCCCTGAGTCCTTCGGGAGAAGGGCGGTATAAAAATTTAATAAACTTAAACTTAAACTTAACTTAAACTTACTTAAGACTCTTGGCTGGCTGGCAATAAGAATGTTTTATACTGAAGCATAATTTCTTCAATGCTGCAAAGGTGCACAAATGAAGCCCAGTTAATACCACCCTTCTAATTGCCTCTAAATTTCAAGCCACGGCGCATATAGAAAGAAATAGGAATATGATGGCAGGGCAGGCTGCGGAAAGAGGCAAAAACCGCCTTCTTTTTTCCCCACAAGCTCAGCCAAAGGCTTTTTAGAAGACTTTGTATTCCATTACAGTTCAAATTCTCCAGCTCACACCTGTGCTTATTAGAATAGCTTTCTTTTAAGAAAGCAGTGGCCTTTTTAAACAAAAGAACAATTAGTTAGCAGCTACACAAAAAAGGGAGAAAAAGTTTGCAATGTTTAAGACATGGACTTGTGCTTCGTGTCTCTCGGGCCCAATTTTCCCCATCTGTCTCTGTGGGCCTGCATCTGCCCAGCAACTTGGAAAACAACAACAACACAACAACTATTCTGGATTTGATTCTCTAAATCAAGGACAAGCATTTTAAACTCTTTATGTTTGCCCCGAAGACGAGTCAATTTTGTGGATTTCTCTTTGTGTGGATAATATAGGGTGGTGGTGGTGGTGGTGGAGGAGGTTTAGTCCAACTATTCCAGAAGGTTGCTGGTTGAGAAGAATGGTCCAGTTAGTACCATGGATAGAAAAGCTGATGGCCTTGAGAGGTAGTTGGATCAGGACTTATAGAGCCGTGGTGGCGCAGTGGTTAAATGCAGTTAAATGCAGTGGTTGCCAGCAGTTCGACAGTTCGATTCTCACCGGGCTCAAGGTTGACTCAGCCTTCCATCCTTTCGAGGTGGGTAAAATGAGGACTCAGATGGTTGGTGGCAATATGCCAACTCTGTAAACCACTTAGAGAGGGCTGTAAAGCACTGTGAAGCGGTATATAAGTCTAAGTGCTATTGCTACAGATAATCCTTGACTTATGCCTGTTCATTTAACAAAGGTCTGGAATTATTTACGGCCTGTAATGCACTTCTAGGCATAGCAAAACATTGCACTCCAACCCTTGTGGTCATGTGACAACCTGACAACCTGCTAAAGCTTGGCTGTTTGCTCAGTGCCCCATGAACAAGTGATTGCCATTTGCAATCAGTTTGCAATGGGGAAGCTGGTAGGGAAGGTTGCAAGCTGCTACTGCCTGCCAAGAGGACACCTTCTTGGTTCTGGGACCTGGCTGAAAGAGCTGCCACCCAAGGGAAGTTGAACAACGTAGGTGAGATACAAAACAGAGCTCACATCCCAAAGAGCTAAGCTCTATTCCTGCAGCGTGCTGGAGCAGTTTCCTTCCACACATAGAAAGAAGCTAACTTCTTAGTTGGGGTAGAAAAATAGAGCACAGATCCTGAAGATTGTAAGAAAAATTTAAGTATTTGAGTTTTTAAGAAGAGACTGGACAGTCATTTGCCTAAAATGATATAGGGTCTCCTGCTTGAGCAGAGGGTTGGACCAGAAGACCTCCAAGGTCCCTTCCAGCTCTGAAGATCTGAGCTCCATTCCTGCAGCCTGCTGGAGGTGTTCCCTTCGAGGCACAGAAGGGAGCTGAACTCAGCAGGCACCTCTTTCCATCTGTCCCTTTAATGAACTGGGAGATTGCATAACGATTGCAACCAGGAGTGCCAGGATTGCAATTGTTGACCAAGGCACTCACTTGGGTATCTTGCTTAACAAATGCTTTGCTCAATGAATGAGGTTGTGATCCCAATATTGGTCATAAATCAAGGAATACCTATACACAATTCTTTCATGTTGATCATGCTTGGCTAGAAGTGATCAGAGCTGAAGGTCAAAACATCTGAAGAGCAACATTGTTCAACAAGCTTTCCCCATTCACAGGTTTGCAATGCAATTCATTCTTCAATGTTACCCAGTTGATAACAGTGCATGTTCAATTATTTTCTCTTCTATGGAAGTTTGCAGCATTCCTTAGAAAAATTCATGCAAATCAATAGTGTTTATATAATACATCAGGTTCAGTTGGGAAGAGATTGTTAGAACACATAGATGCACAAACAGAGCATCTGTTTATGACTCATTAAAGCAACCGTCTCTTTTTCTAGGATTGCATGTTTAATACAACAGAAGCACAAACTTGGAAAAAGACTTTTAAAAATCACAGTCATTCATATTTCCACATATTTCAAAGCACCTCTTATAAAGGAAATCTAAAGGACTTGCATCTTTTCCTCCCTATTCTATTTTATTTTCTGTTCATATTTCCTGTTGTTTGAGCTTTGTCAAAAATCTGAATCTTTTATGTAGAAACAAATTCATCTAACCTTCTCAAGATGCATTCCAACAATATAATGTCATACAAAATGAAGAATTTTAATAGAGAGACTATATTTCTTTTGTCTTTTGGAGAGCAGTAAAATTTTGAAGAGCCTAAAACATTTTTTAACAATGAAACCCTATAGAATCTGATAAGAAGTAAAGTTGCTTGAATTCCATGAGTTTTACTATCAATAATTGTGGGAAAACTGTAACCCTAAATCTATTTTTGGCTTCTACTTGGCATCTAGCAGCTATTATAATTCTTGTGATATCTTATCAACCCTGAGCTGACTTCACCACATCCTGTGGTGTCCAACCACATGACGCTCCATAAGACAACACTCAAATTTGAATTTGTGCATTATGAACCCCTATATAGTTATGTCTACACCTACAATCAGATCAGAATGACTTAAGTTTCTCTAAATATATCAAAATTTTACCTGTAGAATACATTCAATCATCTACTATTAATATTTACTGGCACTGTCAATTTTTGAAATTTTATTCATTTTCTGATTTTTGTCTTTAATGGGACTAAAGCATTACATAGGCAAATTAAGGGAAAAGATTAAAGGAATAGGGCAGCAAATTTATGCATGGATTAGTGGAGAGTTCCAATTCTCTACTCTGTTATGAACAGCAGGGGTCCCCCAAACCCCAGTCCGTGGGCAGGTATCGGGCCACGGCATGCCAGCAACCGGTCTGCACAAAAAAGCAAAACCCCATCCGTGGGATGCAGGCAGCACATAAAAGTCCACGGAAAAACCGTTCTCCACGGAACCGGTCCCTGGTGCCCAAAAGGTTGGGGGCCTCTGATGTACAGCATAAAGAAGAGATATGAAACCAGAGACAATGATGGATGTGTATCCAAGTATCTTAAAAAATCTGACCTCTGCTAACATTTTTAGGGACAATAATCAGGCCGTGCTTAAGTAGAACCACTGAAACCGGTAGAAGTTAATGATATGACATTAATTCCTATAGATTTCTGTGGATCTCTTACACGTACAATAGCTAGTTCTGGATCCAACCCAAAGTATGTAAATGTGTCCTCTGTCTAGACATTACTAAGATTAATTTTTAGAAACATTTTCTCATACTATGAGAACATCACTTTAGACCTACCTGACTTCAAAAAGCTCACTTATGAATGCTAATAAAATAACAAATGCATTGATATTACATACACAAACCTCAGGTTGCCTCTGCCAATTCCCTACACAAATGAAATTGAAGGAATCACTGTGGAAAACTTTAATGCACTGAGTGTTTTGTTCTGTTTTGTTTTGTTTTCCAGAAGACATCTCAATTAAAATAAAATCTAATAATGTTCTTCAATATCATTATCACGGTGGAACTGTGCCTTTCAAAAAAAAAAGGAAGAAAAGGAAAATTACAGAGAACATAAAAACTGTCAGGGCTTCAAATAAAATTTAACCTTTGGGACATACCTCAGGTTTACTTGGTTGACCCTCAATTCACATGTTTTTATGGGTTTTTTTTCTTTTTTCCTTCATGTTCAAGTAATCTAGTCTGTCATAGCTCAAGCTGCCAATTCATATTACATAGCCCAGGGGTCTTAAAACCTGGCCCTTTTATGACTTGTGGACTTCAAAAATTCCTAGGACAGTGTGCCTGGCTGAGGAATTCTGGGAGTTGAAGTCCAGAAGTCATAAAAGGGCCAAGTTTGAAAACCCCTGACATGGTCAATCAGATGCCTGAGCTAAAGAAGAGATTGTTAGTACAAAATAGAATATTGTGATTCCTAATTACAGTTCGGAAGCAATAGACGAAGAGATCCATGGTGCACAAGGGTAAAGGGCCTATAGTCAAGTTGTGATTACAGCTGTTAGCAAGAACAGGGGAGGTGTACACGACAACCCAGCATCCTGACATTATGATTCAAATGACAAGATTTGCATACCTCTAATACTTTTGCACAACGACACGTAGCACACACATTGTCATATCAAAATTATTACGCAGGTATGACATTCGAGTGACACCAATTCTAAAACTAATTTTTTTAAAAAAAACCAAATAATTTAATAGTTTCTGAAGCTAATTTCACCCCTGATTAATTTCTAAGGCTGTGGGTATCCTTTTCAAGTAATCTGATCCTGCCCATTCAGAGCTTGAAAGACCAGTGTGTTAAACTGTTGTCAGGAAATGAATAGGCAACCTGTGCAGGTACAAATCAGTTGTCATATGATCTTAATGCCTGATTCCCACAAGCATTGTGGGTGCTGAAATTCTGTCCTGGGCGAAAATACAAGACTTAATTTAAAGACAATTCTATGTAAAGAGCACTGTGGACGGTGGATCTAACTAGGTAGATCTGGAATCAGGAATACTTATAAGCCTCTTGTAAAACCTACCTCTGCCTCCCCACCATCACCACCACCATTGATGTATAGTTTAAGATAATCTGTTTGTACGCCTCTATTATCAGTGATTTACTCAGAATGAATTGATCCCAATTTATGTAGGTTACAATGGTCTTTCACATTTTTATTTTACAGTTTGGAATTCTGATACATGCCTTGTAATATGTTCATGCAGAAAGAACTCTTAGCCTACAGTGTTTTAAGATATTACTTCAAAGAAATGATCTTATTAGCTTCCCTATTTTTGCCCAGTCAGCCAATACTGGTAAATTGACATGTGTCCACAAACAGAATCAGTAGGGCCAAAATAACCCAACCACAACTGTCTAATACAACAGTCCCCAACTTTTATGGCTTGTTGGCCTGGCGAGGGAGGGGAGAGGGAATGGTTCCTTGTGAATGGCAGGTGCGCATGCACACGCACAGCTCCTTTGTGTGAGCACAAGCACCTGCCACTCATGGAAATGGAGCTTCACATGTGAGCGTGAGCACCCACCACTCACACAACTGGAACTCAGTGCCTGTCTCTGGTGTAACTGGAGCTTCACATGCAAGCATGAGCACCTGCCACTCACTCAAGTGGAGCTGTACAGAAGAGCCTGCCAAGCTTCCACAGCCTGGTTCCAAACGGCCTGCAGTCCAGTAGTGGTCCATGGGGATCCCTAGTCTAATGAACAAAGCAAGAAGGTCAAATGAGGGATGGGTTGGGTTTTTATTGTCATTTTTAATATATGTATTTACTGTTTTTAGTTGGGCATATGTTTAATTTTCCTTTAACTTTTGTATTTTTGTATTTTTTATATATCTGCCCTGTTCACCGCCCTGAGTCCTTCGGGAGAAGGGCGGTATATAAATAAAATTAAAATAAAAAAATAAATTAAAAAATGTATGACATTTTTCAACAGATGAAATCCTGCTCATTGGGGTAACAAGCCAACCCATATCTGTGACACATGTAGCTCCTAGAGAAGAGAAATCTGCAATTTCTGAAGCTACATTTATCATCTTTTATCGGCTGCCTCTTTTTTTTCCCTTTCACTGGGTCACTTGCAATGAATCTGCAACTGCTTATTTTGCAATTCCAAACAGAGACAAGATTCCCCACCCCACTCTAGCAGACATTTGATGAACAAGGATCTTCCTTGTTCCTCTTTCTGCCACAACCTTTAACAGGTTTTGCAGATTCAAGTCCCTCCTGACATCCCCATGAAGACAGATCTAGAGATGGTGGCTTAGAATAGATGAGGATCCCCAAGAGAATTCCATATATAGATTCACAGAAATGTCCATCCTCAGCTCCCCACTTGAAACCTAGAATCCGTTTGGCTCGCTCCCTTTTTACCTATATGTAGAAGAGCAGAAATGAATTCCCAAGAACTGAGGATATATTTCACCTCCAGAAACCCATAGTAACCATAAGTCTTCCTAAAAAATTGGGGGAACCATGTAGAAATAGACACTTTAAGTGGCTATTTAAGTAGCTAGATCCAAGCCCTGGGAATTACAGCCCAGTAAAATTGGGCAAATCTTTCTAAAGATGTCCTTCACAGGAAAGCATCTGAATCCTGTTTTTTATTTGTTAAAGCAAATAAAGCATGTCCCACACCCATACACTTGCTCGCTTTGCTCCACTGGTGGAGAGAGGGAAGTGAACTTAAGACAGTTCCAGGATAACATGTTATTAGTAATTAAAACTGGAAGTTATCAGCCTGTGCACCATAGTCTTAAGGACATTTTTTTCCAAGAAGAGATTAACTTGGCTTATCAATCAAAACTGATAAAAAGTACTCTTGGCTGTTATTGAAACATGGGAAAGTGCTTAGATATCCAGCTGCAGAAACACCTTCCAACTGCTTATTTGCTCCTTCTGAGAAAGCATTACCTTTTCCAGAAAGGAAGCTTTGCTATTGCTCTGGAATTGACCATTCCCAGTCACGCCCTTGTTTTATCTGGATTCAATTTCACTCTATTATCCTTTTTTGATACTTGATCACTGGGTATAACCTATATAACTCTAGTCTAAAGTACCGGCTACTTGAAACCATAACAAGACTTATCTTCTTCAATTGTGTGGCTTTTGCTGCCCCATGAGTGTGAAGGAGTAAGAGATAACTGTCAATTTTCCAATAAGAGATAAGTTACTGCAATATGTAAAAGCCTAGGACATTGTCATGTACGCTCTCCAGAAACAACTATGGCCTACTGGGTAGTCTCACCACAACTAAGGGATATTATAATGAGACACATTTACACAATCCAGCTAACTCAAGCAATTGTGTTCCAATAGAACCTGGAGCCAGAATCCCTTAGCATTCTCCATGATTAGGAATGAGCTGTCATAGCTCTATCACAGGGGTCTTCAGACTTGGCCCTTTTATGACTTGTGGACTTCAACTCCCAGAATTCCTCAGTCTGGCTGAGGAATTCTGGGAGTTGAAGTCCACAAGTCATAAAAGGGCCAAGTCTGAAGACCCCTGCTCCATCATATCCACTTGGTTCCCTATACCAGGCAGAGTACCCAAACAAAGCAGAAATCTCCATCAGTGGTTTATTTAGAATTACATATATTTATCTTATTCTGCACTGCACCATCACAATCCAGTCTTCAGAGTTCTCCTTAGATAATGAAAGCACCAGAAAGAAACATCCCAAGAGCCAAAAGAATTACTTCCAGCCCAGCAATGGTCTCAAGCTAGCAGTGGATTGTCTTCACAGACTAGGAAAGATGTCGAAGTATAGAAGCAGTTATGTAAAAGCTCAATTCTTTATTAAGAAGAAATCAGGTCTGCTCAAGGCCAACTGAGTTTGGGCAGGGGCAGAGACTTCAGGTCTCTGGGCATAATCCAGGTCTTCCAACCACCACACCTAGCTGCAATTTGTCCCTGGCCTCCTAATTTGTTTACTACTACTACTGCTGCTGCTGCTGCTGCTACTACTACTACTACTACTACTACTGTCAGGTTGCTTTTGTGTTCTAAACAGGGTCTGGGTTTGTGTAGACAGAGTTATGCTGGTACATTTTTGTGGCAATAAGGTAGATCATGAACTACCTTCTATGTAGCAACGACACACACATGAAAAACTGCAAGATGGTGATCATATCTGTATAATCAAAGCCCCCTTCGTTCTGCACTCACATCAATGTTGCACACATGTAGAGGCAGGGCTTCAATTATACAGCCATCATCACCATCTTGATTATTATTTTTTCGACATCTACCTGTAGACACTGTTGGCAATCACTAATCTTTAATACAGAAAGACTCTAAATTAAATTAAATTTGAGCAACTGTAGTAAGACTGCAGAAAGTCCCTGTGACTCTTTTACATACAGTTATGGTAAATATAGCAATCTTCATTCTGTCACATTTTTCTCTACAACTGCCCTGTTTATTTTTTCCCCCACTGCTATGAGATGAATTCTAGATAAATATTAAGAAAGTGAATTTTGCTATTTTTTTTAAAAAAAATTACTTCCAGGTACACGTGTCCAGAATTGCAGTCTTAAGTTATTTGTTTACCCATGCTTAGCTGGAACCAAGCATCAAGGAGTTTTGCATGGTGCTTCTACCCACCAAAAAAGAAAGTGGGAATCTGTTGGAAAAGAAGCATACAGTAATTCAAAGGTGAGTTGATTACTGTTGGCTACGTGCCAGCTATGGCATGAGTCAGATGTACCCAAGGAAGCACATGTTCACACTTGTGGCAGCTCTCCCAGCCGCAGGGCAAAGAAAAGAGGGAGAGCTGAGCTATTCCTTTCTACTACAAAATAAAATGCAACTCCTGGAAGGAATTTGCACAAAAAAAAGATGGATACAGAAGAAGCCTGTAGTTCAGACACAGTCCTGTAAATCCCAAAGAGCATTGTCACTTCTGCTTCATTCTTCCCAATTCCTTAGTGTTATTTCACATAAAATAGGATAGCAGATTGTTTCAACTTTCCTCACAAGACATAATATAGGAATTCCTTGAAGGCTGCATTAGGATGATTAAAGAATAGAGGTTTGCACCTATTTCCTTGAATTATTATTTTTTTTACATCTAACAAAACATGTATGGGACTGACTTCTGAACTAGAAAGCACTGGCTTTAAGTGAGTTGTTCTGTGTTGCCTTAACCACATTTAACTATCCTGAGAATAATCACACTGAACTACCTTACAAGACTGCTTGAAGTGTTAAGAAGGCAATGAAAGAAAATACATTAAAAGCTACATGAAGCTAATGGGGAAAAATTGCTAAAAACTCTATACTGCTACTAAAGTGCTGCTTCCCCACCCCACCCAACCCCTCTTTCTCCAAACCCCCAACTTTCAAATGCACATAAATTGAACAATATAATTGCTGTTGGTTTGGTACTTCTTTGAGTAATCGCATGGGCTACATCTGAAGGTAACACAAGTTACCTTTCAGTTCTTCATTGATTTCTGCTTTTAAAATTACTCTTTTCTTCAGTGCAAAACAAATTTTAGGGACACAGTATTGGACCAGTGGTCTCCAAATGCCCCTGCCTTTGATGCCAAATTCTCAAGAAATACTGGTGTAATGACTCGGGTGCTTGACTTTGGAGCAGTCATTCTAATGGGCAACAACCTGGTTTCTTTGGCAGGTGATTTTTACAGGTTGGGGTGTTTTATAACTTGCCCCAAGAAAAAAAAAAGCCAAGCAGAGTGGATTTTGCTCTGTGTCTCCTGAAAATGCTGGCATTCCCCATTTGGGGGTTCCCTTTCAGGATGAAGAGCCTTAGTCCAGCCCTTGCCTTTGTAGGAAAAGAGGAATTAGAAATACCCAAGACAGAGGAATGCTTAGCCCCACTGTGGGTTGGTGCTGCCAGGTAAAAGATGGGAGAGGTTTCCTTTCATTCTTCAGAGATACATTCAGAACGGGCAGGCTAAGTCTCCCAGTTTTTATGAATCCTCCTTGGTTGTTTGTACACTTCCCTTTGGCAATGCTGTGACTTTGGTTGGGGTGGGGTGGAGGGGAGAGGAGAGATGTAAATGTCCCCTTTTTGTTGCAAGACCACCCCTACTCCAGCAAACACCTTTTGTGATCAGGGATCAAGAATGCATGCAACAGCGGGCATTCCTGCTGTTTTCTTCTAAAGCCAGCTGCCCAGTCCCCTTGGAGGGCGTCCTTGATGCAAAACCCAGTAACTTCCAACCAGGTAGGGCTTCCAGATTAGAACAAAAGCAGAGTTGCTGTTGTTGTTGTTTTTCTCCCCCACCCCCAACTTTTTTTTTTAAAATCCCATTTATATCCCGCCCTTCTCTGAAGACTCAGGGCGGCTTACAATCTAAGCACAAATCAATGTGCTTAAACAAGTTCCGATCGGACATTTTGATTTCTTCCCATCCGTTTGCCCGGCTTCCTGAAGGTCATCTGCTTCCAGTCCCAGCTAACAGGTGGCTGGGGGTTGTTGCTGTTGTTGTTGTTTTTGTGTGTGTTCCTTGACTTGTTCTAGCAAAAGAGCCGCGCGCGGTCACCCGCCGACCAAACTAAAAGCGATTTTCGGCTGGCAGAGGAAGAGAGATCAGCGCAAGCACGCCGGCGGAAGTGAGCCTGGTTCGCCGCCACCTCCCGCCGCGCTCCACACCTCCATCCTCCGGTGCGGCAGAGCAGCAAAGGAGCCGGTTTCAGCTTCAGGCACAAACTTCCAAAAGCGGCGCCTCCAGCTACGTTGCCCCGCAACGGCCCGGGCGGAGCAGGGTTGCTTTTTTTTTCTTCCAGCATTCCTGCCGCCCATCTCTGGCGAGGGAGGTCACAGGCACCCCTCGAGCGATCCTCAGCCCCGAGGAAACAAAACAAAACTCACGTGATAATTCCCGCCGGCTCCCACCTGCAGCGGTTGCGCGCGCTTTCCTTACGGCGATCCCAGCTGGGGAGGGGGTTGCTTGTTGTTGTTGTTGTGTGTGTGTGTGTGTGTGGTTGTTGGTGGTGTTTTTTTTTAAGTGCTCAATTCCACTTCCAAAAGTGACGATCGGCCCTGCCACAGACAGGTCAATCAAACGACCTCGATCCTTGCCACAGCAGATCGTTCACATCCGGCGGATCGATGGCCACAGCGGAGAGCTTACCCCCGAGCGAGTGTCCGCCGCGTGGCTGGACAGGCCGATCTCCCCGATCACACACACACACACACACACACAAAAACACCGCGTCTCCCACACACACACACCGCTGGCCGGACCCTTTCACAGCAACCAAGTCCCGGCTTCCTGGCGATTCCTCCCCGCCGCGCCCCGGAGCCGAACTTACAGCCTCCTGTTGGGGTTCAGCTGCTCATGCATGGCGAGAGAAAATCCGAAAAAGCTGCCGGGTTCGCCGTCCCATTTGACGACGTGCTCCGTGTCCAGGTTGAAGGCGCGGGCGATCCCAGGCAAGAGGCACAGGTAGAAAAGCGAAAGCATTTTTTTTCCCTCCCTCCGAAGAGCGAGTAACCGCCGTGTCCCGCCGCTGATCAGCCCGCCGGAATCCCCAGGAAAGCCAGTCCCGCGGGGCGCCCCTCGCCCTTCTGGCCACTGATCGGCGCCGCTCCCCTTGCGGCCGCTCTGAATGGGCTCCTTGTTCTCTCCAGAGATTTGCTCGGGCTTTACACCAAGTGACGAACAACAAGCCAGGAGCCCCGCCCCGTCTCTCCCCAACCAGGCAAGAGTTGCCTCGCCTTGCCCTACTACTCTGCCCAGCCTGCCAGCCGCCTGTTGCCCAGGAAAAGAAAAAAAAAAGGACTCGCAACAAACTACGGTATAAAGCGCCCAGGGCGCTAAGGCTTTTCGTTGGGAGGAGCTGCTGCGTTTATTTGAGGTCAAAACGTGTGAAGGAGGCCACCGCTGGGATTTATTATTTATTTATTTATTTTACTTTTATTTAGGGAGCCTTTCCTGTCCGGAATTTATTAGGTTGGTCAGTTCTAGGATCTTGGTACCAGGTTTGTGGGCTGCTGAGTGCAACCGCTGCCTCATGGTTTGTTTTTTTAAAAAAAATAAAATAAAATAAAATCTGGAGCTGATGTATCCCGGAACTTCTTCAGATATCCCTTTAGCACTGAAATGTGTGAGGATGCTTTTTTTTTCTTTTTCTTTTTTTTGCACGTGAGAATTTGCAAATTTGCATAGCGTGTTAATTCTTCTCGTGTGAATATTCAACCTGGTGAAATCAAAGAGGTTTTAATTATACTATACAGGGCTTTTTGTTTCCTCATAGAACCCTCAGAACGGAGTTCCGGCACCTTTTTTTGAATGGAACCTTGTAGTGTATAGGCCAGGGGTAGGCAACCTCGGCTCTTTTATGACTCATGGACTTCAACTCTCAGAATTCCTGAGCCAGCTGGCTCAGGAATTCTGGGAGTTGAAGTCCATGAGTCATAAAAGAGCCGAGGTTGCCTACCCCTGGTATAGGCAAAGCGGGTTGTATGACGTGTGAGTTCCGGCACCTTTTTCTTTTACAAAAAAAGCACGGATACTATATGAAAACCGGGAGAAACGAAACGGCAGATTGCTCTTGCTCAGGCCATGGGTGCGGATGGGACTCTGGGCCTGAAAAAGTGGCCGCCTCTCAGCTCCAAATTAAGAGTTCCGAGGGTGATTATCTGTCACTGCTGGTAACGTTTGTATTACTTATCTAGATTGCAGTGTTGGAAACATCACAAAGGGTTCTCAGAACGTTTATTCAAGATATCATTTGAGCAGGTGGCCATGAATATGGAACCTGTGAGAAAAGAGGGAGGAGGCCAGGCAAATATTGTTAGATATGAAAAGGCTGAGTACGCTCTCAGAGCTCAAACACCTAAAGTGCTCTTCAGATAGTTGAAGTGCCCACAGAAGAGAAATACTTGTCCTGTGCTGGATGTAAAGGGGTTAAGCTTCAGGATGCGTTGGAGGTTCAGCACATTAGGAACAATTTCTCGATGGTAAAGTCAGTCTGACAATGGAGTCATAAATGTATTGTGACTTAAAGAAGAGGTGATTGGATTAAAGATGCATTGAATTGCCTATTCGCAATCACACTGGAAGGAAAGGGGGGAGGAAGTGGCTAATTTATTTCTAATCAAATCATTGTGTTCATTAATTTTTTTGAAGAGGGTGGAGAAATGAATACAATGCTAATTTTATTCCTGTGTAGTTATCTTTCAGACATTACCAGTTAGAACAGATGTAGGATTGCAGGATCCAATCTGGGCCAGTCTCCAGGACCAGAGGTTTAGTCTTCTGAGATTTCTTCAGGGAAATACTCTCTAGCAGAGTGTGTGCCTTGGGCTATCACACACTCTGCTAGAGAGATATTCCCTGAGGATGGGCTCCAGCACAAATCCAAAAGCTTGGAAGACTAAATCTCTGGTCCCAGTGACCAACAAAGATTGGAGCCTATAACAGACATGTCAAACTTGCAACGTCGCTCATGGGCCGGCAGTTTGACATCCCTGTTCCTACAACATTATCCTGCGATAGCAATAGCACTTGGGCTCATATACCGCTTCACAGTGTTTTACAGTCCTCTCTAAGTCGATTACAGAGTCAGCATCTTGCCCCCCGACAAATCTGAGTCCTCATTTTATAGACCTCGGAAGGATGGAAGGCAGAATCAACCCTGAGCCGGTCAGGATCGAATCCCTGGCAGTCAGCAGAAATAGCCTGCAATGCTGCATTCTAACCACTGCACCACTACAGCTCATATACGGGATAAATATATTCACCTTCATTTCTGAGCTGTAGGATTCTTGCATTCTGTGCTTTAATCTGCATTACCACAGGCTGTTCAACTGACTTTGGAAAAAAACATCTTAATAAGATACTTTTCAAATGAACAGCTCCTAATACAGCCCATTCAAATGTGCCACTCTTATATTCACTCCAAAGGAAAACTGATTTTTTTTCATATTTAAAGACCTGGCACCAAAGTTAAAACTTCCCAACATTCAGCCATTCATTAAATTCTCTGATTCACTTCACCACATCCCAGTATTCTAATATTCCATATTCTAACATAGGTATACTGTTACAATTCATGGCTGCCATTCTGTCAGGTAAATATAGTATTTCATCTTTCTGTTATTAAGGGGTTTTATTTTGCAGTAAGCTAGTAAAGCAGATGAATGAAGTAGGATGAAAGCACAGAAGGATTACGAGTGGACAACACTGTTTTCTCCATCCACTCCCAATAAAATGGGACAGACGGGAGGATCGCACTGTTTGGAAGCATTTAAACTATCAGGACACTGTTTTGTTCCTGCTCTTGGTTTGTGTTCTTATGATTCTGCTTTTTTGACAGACAGCAAAAAAAATAGACTTCAGTAAAAGAACAGAGTAACACAATCTCCTCAGATGCAGATTTCAAATAATTTTAAATACGGTAATTTAATAAAGAAATGAATTTTAGTAAATAGTCGTATGAATTTTAGTAGACAATAGGGTATGAAGCTTTATTTATTGCAGTTATGTATGTAGCATTCCAAAACTCCAGAAGGCTGAATGCTAGGAGTGCAACTGATATTTCCAAGACTTCCCTGATGGGAAGGAAAGGGGGGTGGGGGAGTGCTAAGTACATTCATTCATTTCAGGGGAACTTTTGCAACTTTTGTAAGAGGCAAAATAAACACCTGTTAAAATACAGTATAAGACACACAACAGTGTGCTCATGTGTAATTTATTCAGAATAATAACTTGATTCACTAGGGCCTCATTTTCAGATGGGTGTATAAAAACTGACAAGTGTAAGACAGTGTGGTCTAATGACTAAGTGGTCAAACTAGGTTTGAGGAGAGTCTCCCCTTGACCATAGAAGATCATTGGATGACTTGAAACCAGTCCTTTTTGTATTATCCCAACCTGTCACACAGGGCTGCTGTCAAGTTATGAATGTTGTCTTGAGTTCCTGTATTCTCCCAGCCAGAATGTCAGCAACATGTAATGCATGCCTTTTACTGCCTTGGCATCACTCATTTGTCACTCCTACCAAAAAGAAACCTGCCAAGTACGAACAGAATGGTTATAATAAATAGCAGTTCTGTTCCACATGATAGTTTGGCGAACTCATCCAACTGAGGAACCAACAGTCAAACTTTTCAAGCTGAAGAAAAAACATCTCCCAGATTTCATGACCAAAAGGGAAAAGCTCCACTGATTGAAAATTGGCTTCTTTTGCAGTTCTGCATATATATATATATATTAAATTTTTTTAGTTAATTGTAAAAGAAAAGGGGGAAAAAAATAAGGTGACATTGGAGTCATGGAATCCCATCAAGTTCTTCTGAAACCCAGGATTTCCTGGAACGTAATTTAAAATGCCCAACTTATCTGCTGCTCTCTTTTTCTACATATTCTACTGTTTAAAAATGTGTGTCTCCAATTACATGGTTATTATATGTTAATTACCGGGAGCCTTCTTTGGAAAGAAGTGGTAGATATATTTTAAAAAACAGAAGGAGGATTCTGAAGGACTCACTGCCAAGGCTGGTTTCTTAACCAGAGAAAAGCTGCAGGGCTCTGCTGCCAACACGTGCGCCGCTCTTGCTGAATTTTCAACTGCCTTTTTATTAAAGGCATGTGGGCCTCCTGCCAAACGCATTGCAAGACTTGGGCCTGCTGGGCCCACATATTGAGCCCCAGCAGTGCCAGCTATGCTCTCTTCATCAATGTAACAATTCTTTGTTTAATGATAGGGTTGAGCCTGGAATTGTCATTTTTTAAAGCCGGGGAAAGGTAGACAGGAAGTTAGAGCCAAGCGAGGCTCTTCAATCTGCCTTCTGGAGAGATTTGAAGGGCCTCTTTCCTTGCCAAGTCTACCATTCGTTGCGAGGACAAAACGCAAAATTGGCACATGGATTTGGCCTAAAGTACAGCATGTTACATATTGGTAAATAGATAAAGCCTCAGCTGTGTATTGCAAGCTGCTGGTGAAAGACATTCTTAAACCCCAAATATGCCTTGCGCCGGCACTGAAAATAATAAGCACCCTTAGAATAAAAATTTATGAAATTGATGGCTGTGTCTTGAATACGGTGGCTGCAAGCTGCCCATCAAGCTTTTAGGAAAAGACTTTAAAACTAGGAAAGGAATAGTGTGTGTGTGTGGGGTGTTAAACAGTCATTGGGCGCACCAACCCTCTGGAACGAATTACCCCCGGAGCTGCGGATGACCCCTGACCTTCGGTCCTTCCGCCGTGACCTGGAGACTTGGTTGTTCCAACAAGCGGGTCTGGACTGACTACGTTTTTTAATTAGGTTTTTATCGGGTTTTTTAAATTGTCACGTAATTATTGTATTTATTGTTTAATTCTTTTTTTAAAACTTTTCATCCTATGTCTTTTAATTTTTATTGTTGTGAGCCGCCCTGAGTCCTCAGGGAGAAGGGTAGCATATAAATTTAAATAAATAAATAAATTGTACCATTTTGTGAAGTTGTCCAGGTTATGCTATGTTTGTTTATTAGATTTATATGGCTGCCCATCTCACATACATGGCTGTAGGACGGTGGCTAAATAGTAATAAAAATGATAAAAACAAAAGCACACATTTTTCCTTTATGCTGTATTTATTCCAGATATCTTGCAAACCAAGCCCAAGTATACATATAATTACACTATCCGGATTTCATTTAATTCAACATACCTCTTAACAAAGTAATCAAGTCTCTGTTCGAGAAGCCTATTGTGTCTTAGAGCCCGCCTACAATCCCAGTATCCTTCCCACCATCTTTTATATTAGCCAGCTTTAAAGTTTTGTTTTGAATAATATTGGTAGCTGCCAAGCAGTTTTCTGAGCTACCGTTAAAGCCTAGCCCCATTTAATTATTCGGTGATTCATCTGATTTCTTTATGAGACATTGCAGATGTAGTCATACAGCTGATCTGACATCTGCAACATGACAGGCAGGGGCACTACCAGAGTACTGCAGGGGTGGGCACGCAAGGAAAGCGTTGATAGCTAGGGAGGGGCCCACATAACATTTTTGGGAAAAGGAGAGAGTGATGATACAAAGAGGGCAGGGCCATGTCATCACATTCTTCTGATTTTTCTTGGGCTATGGAGGATATTTCTTTGTTCTCTTAATTACTTCTTCAGTTCCTTGCTTCAGATTGGTAGAATACAGGGCTATTCACTTTCTGACCAGGCGCTTCCAATGGCATAGAGACATTTGGCTAGACAAATCATGTGCAACAGAACAGCACTGACGTATTTTATTATTGTTAAGTTGTCAGAATTGCATCCTGCTTCTCCTGTATGAGCTTAAGGCAGAATACATAACACTCTCTCCTTTGATTCCCCCCCCCGCCACAAAATCCTTCTGAGTTTGGTTAGGGTCAGAATAGTGACTAGTTTCAGATCAACTTTGCTGGCCAAGGATGGATTTGAGCTTAGTCTCCTTGAACCTAAAACCACCTTTCTGTTCTTGAGGACAAGGGCTGCATAAAAAATATGCTTCCCTTTTTAAAAAAAAAACATAGTAAGACCCAAACTAGCATAAAGGGGGTTGGGAGTGGGGGGCACTGTTTTACAGTGGTTCTCCTCCTACCTCCTGGGCCACTAGCAGTCGGTGTTGACGGGAGGGCAGAGGTCTGCCCCGAGGCCTCCTCATTTGTGGAGTTCCTCAGAGGTCGGTTCTCCCCTCTTGTTCAACATCTATATGAAGCCGCTGGGTGAGCTCATTCGTGGTTTCGGGGTGGGGTATCATCAGTATGCTGATGATACCCAGCTTTTTCTTTCCACCCCGAACCAACCCAGTGATGCCCTCGACGTGATGTCCCATTGCCTGGAGGCCGTCCGGGTTTGGATGGGGAGAAACGGGCTTTGACTCAATCCCACCAAGACTGAGTGGCTTTGCATACCGGCATCTCGGGTGAACCAGTTTTGTCCATCATTAACTATGGGGGGTGAGGTGTTACCCCACGTTGATAGGGCTCGCAACTTGGGTGTTCTCCTAGATTCACGGCTCAGTTTGGAAGATCATATAGGAGCCGTGACCAGGGGGGCTTTTGCCCAGGTTCGCCTGGTGTGCCAGTTGCGCCCCTATTTGGACCGAGATGCCCTACACACAGTCACTCATGCGCTCGTGACCTCCCGGTTAGACTACTGCAACGCTCACTACATGGGGCTGCCCTTGAGGACCACTCGGAGGCTTCAGCTGGTGCAGAATGCGGCCGCACGACTTGTGATGGGAGTCTCCCGATACTCCCATGTAACACCTTTTCTCCGCGAGCTGCATTGGCTTCCGGTTGCCCTCCGGGTGAGATTCAAGGTGCTGGTGATGACCTAAATGGCTTGGGTCTGGACTATCTAAGGGAACACCTGCTGCCGGCATCAACTTCCCATCATCCTGTGCGCTCCCATAGGGAGGGCCTCCTTAGGGTGCCGCCGGTCAGGGAATGCTGGCAGGTGATCCCCAGAGGGAGGGCATTCTCTGTGGGCGCCCCTGCCCTTTGGAATGATTTACCTGTGGAACTCCGGACTGCCCCCGACCTGTGCTCGTTTCGCCGGGACTTAAAAACCTGGCTTTTCAATCTATCTGGCCTGGACTGAGGGAGTTTTTAGTTTTAAGTTTTAACATTGTTTTATTGTTGGGCTATTATTAATTTAATTCTTTTTAATTCTATTTGTATCTTAATTTATATTGTCTTTTAAATATTGCCCTGTAAACCGCCCTGAGTCCTTCGGGAATAGGGCGGTATAGAAACCTAAATAAATACATACATACATACATACATACATACATACATACATACATACATACCCAGTTTGAAAAGTATTCAGAAGCTATGCTTAAAAATAGAGCTGAGGTATTCCTGTCTCACAGTCCTTTTCTGAAAGCTACCGGTACAAGAACAACCCTCATGTCTTCTCTGGGGCAGAAGAATGTGAAAGATTTTCCAGGCACTTCCTCAGGGCAGTCTATGAAACAAATCAAGACAGCTTTTCCACATGTTTGGAGGAAAAGAGAGGGCCTGGGGGCAAGGCTTTCTGTCCAGCTGAAAAAAAAGAAAGAAACCAGAGAGGAATTATGCTTTTATTGAAAGGGACTGCTTTTACGTCTTCATGATTAGATCAGTTTTAACCCATCCTCTGGTCTGTGTTGGGAACTGAGACTATAATCAGGCTTGGCTGCATGAGGGAAAAACTAAATTTTGAACTGAACCTGTTTACGTGTGTGTGCTTTTGTGTGTGTGTGTGTGTGTGTGTGTGTGTGAAGGGCCTGAACATACGCTGAATAGGCGGCATTCAGCTTCCACAATGCTGCTGACTCAGGCCTTCTTTTCAGGGAGAAAGGCTAGGCCTGGCAGTAGTTGCCTTAAGGGCTGGGAGACATACACTGACTGCAGCAGCTATTCTCTCTTGCTAGGAATGGTTGCAGACCTCCTTCTCTGGGTTCCTTCCAGACTGATTTCTAATAAGCCCAAATAATCAGGTGGATCCTTCTCTCCCTCATTCAAACAGCCATAAAAGATGAGAGCTGACAGGGCAACAACCGCTCCTCAATTGCTTTTCTCTGAAATTTGATTTTATAACTTAAAACACTCTCCTCTAATTGCCTTGAAAGTTACACCACAGCTGAATGTACTCCATGGTTCTCCTCCCTGCTCCAAAATGAGAAAAGAAAATAACCTAAGGGTGATTCCTCGAGGTAATTTTTTTTTCAGTGCGCGCCCCTGAATTTTACATCATATTAGAGAGGAGCCTGAAGCCACAGGAGTAGCAACCCCCTTCTTCCCAGGGGAAGAAGCTGTTCCCTTTCTTATATGTGGTAACTCCAGTAAGGTTATTATAGGCACAGTGACTGAAGAAAAATGAATTTCCCCCCCTCCCCGCCACCATCCCTGGTGGAGGGTTGGATTGTGAAGATGTTAGAATTTACAGAAATGGCAAAGCTGACTTGTTTGGTCAGGAAGACAAAGAAACAAAAATACCAAAATATTTTTGAAAGATTGGAAACCTTTTATGGACCTTTTGCTAAAAAGTAGAAATAAAATGATGACTAATTGGTTTGAAGATTAAGACAGACTTGGATTAAACGAGGGGCTGAAGGTGTTTAGATAACATCAAGGAGGAAGGAGGGATTATAAAATTGTAACTTATCTGTTGAAAAGAAGATTGGAAATCTTATTCACTTATTTCTTAGGATTTTTTTTTGTTTGCTTTCTCTTTTTCTCTTTCTTTCATTTTGTCTTCTATTGCATGGAAAAATTCTTAATAAACCGAATAACAGAGTTGGAAGGGATCTTGGAGTTTTTCTAGTCCACCTCCCTGTTCAAGGAGGAGACCCTGGAGCATTTCAGACAAAATAATTCTTAATATAAAAAGTTGCTCTTTTGATAAGAATCAGAAGCAAACAATCAGCAGAAAACAAAGCATTCCAGCATCAGCTCAGGGCAGATTCCACCCTACCCACTAGGTCAAAGTACTATAGCAAAATTCATTGGAAGGGTAAATATTTCCTTGAAGTCAAGTTAGGTTTTGATACTATATACAGGTTTCTGGACTGCAGTGCAGAAACATTTTGTAACTTCTTTTTCCAGGCTGTTTTCCCCCCTTTTTTTATTTCCCAGCCTAGCTGACAGCTCTGTCCCATTCAAATACAACAGCAGGGCCTGATCCTGCTTAGCTATCAACCTTAGAGAAACCCAACAAGTCCTCACCCTGGGTTGAGACAATCATTCCTTCACAGGGGATAAAGCAGGGGTTGGGGAAATTGCCCACTGCAGTCCCTGATTGGTCAATAGATTCATTCAGAATTCAGTGACTAGACAATTCCACTGCTCTTCTTTCTCCATGACTGCTTCGTGAGCAAAAATAATATCCCCCCTCCCAATACCACTAAGGGAGGGGGAATTATATGTCTGTGAATCTTTACAAGAAGTTACTTGCTTGCTGAGAGTTACTAAGGCAAAACACAAAAGATTGATTAAGGAGAAGGCTGACAGCCAGTACTGTGAAGGGTTATCAAGATGTAGGATCACTTCTCTGATGACAGGAAGGTTGGCTGGGGTCAGCCTGTTGCTGCACTGTCTCATTTGCACAGTTAAATAGCCTTTGCTATGTTAGGTTTTACTTTCCACGGCTAATTCAGTTTTTGTGCACAACGTTTGATACCCTTTCCATTTCCAGCTAGAATTCAGAACAGGGAGATGTTTTTTTAAAAGCCCCACTTTACCCTGTAATACAGGGGTCCCCAATTCCTGGTCTGTGGACCAGCATCAGTCCACAGCATGCCAGAAACTGGGCCGCACAAACAAAGCCCCATCTGCGGGATGTAAGCAACACACGAAACCACGCCCCCTCTGGTCCGCGGAAAAACCTCTTTCCACGGAACCGATCCCTGATGCCCAAAAGGTTGGGGACTGGCTGCTGTAATATTTGACCCAGCCATTCTGATTTTTAGCACAGGTGGGCAAACCATTGCCTGGAGACCCACTGGCTGGACTGTTTGTGTCTCCTCCCATGCCAAAAACATGCAGCTGACATTGGGGGACAATATGGCTAAATTTCAGCTGCACAGATTGCAAGAAAGTTGTTTTTAAAGATAGGAGAACTCTCTCCCTGCCATTCCCACCCCTAAAACCTTCCCAAAAAGTTGAAAAGAGAACCCTCCCAAAAATAGCCACATCTTCTCCAATAATCTTTTAGAAGGTCTTGAGGCTGAAATGGAATTCAGGCTCCTCAAAATTACAGGACACAGCACCTCCCCTTGTAGAGGAAAGGCTCCATTCAACATGCAAACTGTAGCATACAAAGCAATGTGGGCACTTTGATTATAAACACATCTGTAAACTATAAGTAGGATTTTGATAGTCCTCTGCCTAAAAGCTTGGAGGACTGTTGCAAATCGATGTGCAGCAGGCAAAAGAAAATTATCCCCTTCCAAATATTGCTGGATTGCAATTCACCGTAGGTCAAAGCTGATGGAAGTTGAGACAAAAAAAAAATTAGAAGGACAACAAATTCCCCATCACTGACGTAGACTTTGACTCTGTATAAGAGCCCCTAGGCTGTCATACTGAGCATAGCCATTGTTTGGACTTGATGTAGGATAGCTTATGTTCTCTACCACAGTTCTACAACCTTTCTGGCTTTGCAGACCAGGGGGGTGGGGGGAGAGGATGGTTCTGCGTGAGCAGCAGGCATGCACACCTGCCACTCACGCAAATGGGGAGGCATGCTCGTCTGCCACCTCCGCGGCCTGGTTCTAAATGGCTCAAGGCCCGATAGTGGGCTGCAGCCCGGGGTTGGGGACTCCTGCTCTATCAGCATATAGTCCCTCATCTATAGTGATGGACCACATCAAGTTATAAGTTGTTCTTATTAATACCCTAGTTTTATTGAAAATGACACAGAACTCAGCTCCGTCTTGCTTCTTCTCATCTAGCAAAGCTATTACAGATTGACAAATCTTTATGAAGGTAGGAAACAAACACACAGCACATGCTAAGTTGGGAGGCTGGTGAATGATGTCCTGAACTGTCTGCAGAGCACAAATTTCCCTGGGCAAGCAAACCTCTGCATAGTTGCCCTTAGTTACCAGGCTACAGGGAGCTCCGTCAGCCCAGGCGTTGCTGCTACATGAAAAGAGAGCTCGGATCTTTTTCACAATTATAAACGCAGCTGGTTTTTAGCACAGGAAACCTAAGAACAGTCAGGTAGTGACAGCATCTGACTCACACATCCAATACTGGAATTGAGGTACTCAGAAATTGCCTATGTAAACCTCTCAGTGCAAGAAAGCTTCCAATATAATGGATTCTATTTTCAAAACTGGTTTTATTCAGCTTGAAAGGCCCTTTAGAAATGGATTGAATGGTAATTATGTGTGGAAGATTCTGGATTGCTTCACATTTTTTTCTCCCATATTAAGACTATTTTAATGTTGAATTTTAACTTTCTTCAGCTAAACACTTACCAATATGGTTTGAGAGCTAGAGGGGCTTAAGTGAACCCTGTTGCGGTTGTTAACATGCTTCCAAAACGTAGGTTAGTTCCTAGATGCAGGAAAAAAAGTCTTCCATTCAATTGTATCTGATTCTCAAAGACTGCAGTTTTCTTGGCAAGGTTTTTCAGAAGTGGCTTGCTGTTGCCTCCTTTCTGGGGCTGATGGAAAGTGACTGGCCCCAAATCACTCAACTGGCTTTGTGCCTAAGGCAGGAATATCCCAATTTTTAGCCTGACACCTTAACCACTACAGCAAACTGGCTTTCAGACACATGATACATATCATCAAAAGAAGAAACGTGTTTGCAGAGAATTATACCTGTTCACCTAGACACACAGATGCAAATTTAGAAATAATCTAGAAAACTTTCTGTCAGCTTAAGATTTCTACCATTATAACTTCTTAGGTTTACATTACAAATCTTAAAATAAAAAATATAGACAATTGTGACTATTTCCAGCTCAATAATATTGACTATCATTTTAAGACAACATATTGCCTCTTTTGCTAAAAGAAGCACTAATTCTGCCAATGGACTAAAGTTTAAGTAAATTAAAACTAAATAATCTAAATTAGAGATTTACATGATTGGTCCTTTTGAGCAGGTTCTTTTTAATGACTACCAGGTTTTTCTTATTTATTTGAATTTATATAGCCAATGATCTCATTAAAGTGATTCTGGGCAGCTCAAAAATGAAAAATGTGAAGAATGGATAGGTATATTGATTTATTCTTTTCTCCACTAAATTGTGTTTATGACAGGTCCTTGGTGCTCCCTGAACTTGGTTGTTATTTTTTTTGAAACTTTCATTATCCAAACTAGGAAACATCATCAGTACTAATCAGGGCTAGATGTTACATACTTTAGGTAATGAAACATCTGCAAAAAAACAACCAAGCTCAGAGAGCACCAATGACCCCTCATTTCAACCCTGAGCTACACCTGTTTTCCTTTATTAATTGTGTTTATCCAAGGCCTTCCCTCATCCCCCCCCACCCCAAGATGCATTTGTTATTTCGTGCTAGGAACATCTTTTAAAGTTGAAAAAGAAAATGCCATTTAGGAAGGGTATACGTTCTTAAATCTTAGATTAGCCATTCTGAATGGAAGGAGAAAGGGGCAGGGCTTTTTTTCTCATAGAACGCTCAGAACGGAGTTCCGGCACCTTTTTTGGATGGAACCTTGTAGGGTAGGCAAGGCGGGTTGTATGACATGTGTGAGTTCCGGCACCTTTTTCTTTTACAAAAAAAGCACTGGAAAGGGGTACGCAAGAATACAGTCTTTCCAGATCAACCGGACTCGTTTGGCGAGAAGACTCAGTTCCTCATCGGAGTTCCAATTTCATTCTTTGAAAAGGGTGATTGCATTAGGCTGCCCTGAGCAGCCAAGCTTAACAAGCAAAAAGTAAATCTAATCAATTTGGTGAAAAGTATTTCATGGAATCTCAGCAAACAATAGAAATAGCTGCGTGGCTTTGCAGAACTTGAGTGATTCACTAAGTTTATCTGAAAGAGCGAAAGAAGTAGGAAAACAATTAATTCCTGATGCACAAGAGGTTGTGTAATGTGGAAGTGTGCAAGAACACAATCCATTTAAAATAATTCAGAGAAGCCTTTTTAAAAAAAATGTCAACCTGCAATTATTCAATCTTTTCTTCTTTTCTTCCCTATTACTCTCCTCCCAAATTTTACTCTATTTGACTTCAATTTAATAAAATTAAAAAGTACAAAGATAGTTTTAGGATGACTATCAAAAATTATCTACCCAAATGTTTCAAGTTATCCTCTGTCATAATATTGATCTTTGCCAGAGAACTTCTTAACCAGTTTCTTGTAGTCTCTAAATCCAAGTAGTGTAGAATATTTGTTATTAAGACTAATTTGTTTGCTTAGATTAATTGTTCGTCTTCCCAGAACAACACAGAGGTTTTATTTTTCCACAATTAACTGAATTGTTAACATATAAGTGAAAAAACATGTTAGTCATCTTAATAAACATGGAAATAGTAAAAACCATTGTAGAACTGTCCTAGTTCTAAACATTCTTAACCATAACAGGAAAAGAAATAAATATAAATATTTATAAATATTATTTTTATAAATATTGTGGTTATTTTAATCTCAATTACATATTGGGGGATTATGCATTGCTCAAGAGTTGGATTACAGCAGCCAGTAAAGCCTAAAATAATTAAATAAAATATCTTTTAGATGTGTTGGCATTACAACTCTCAGAATTCCTACGCTGACTGGAAA
This sequence comes from Vipera ursinii, assembly GCF_947247035.1. Lineage (NCBI taxonomy): Eukaryota > Metazoa > Chordata > Lepidosauria > Squamata > Viperidae > Vipera > Vipera ursinii. The sequence goes on along the minus strand of NC_139512.1, from coordinate 158,044,927 downwards.
CGCTGGGAACTACAGTTGGAGGAGGAAAGATCATGATCGGCGAAGGCACCAAATTGGGCAAAGCTGGTACAGATGCATTGATATCAAGACAACATAGTCATGGCTAACTTAAATCTCAGTAATTTCAGTGGGTCTGTTTTAAGTATGAATGAGTCGAGATCTAACCCACTGAATCCATGGATTTTGGTGAAAACATATGCCTTCACTTTCTGGAATACTAGATGCAAGCGTCCTTCCTTTTTGCCTGAAGACATTTCTTCATCATGACTACAAGGAGCCAACACCTAAATATTTCAGGATGCTGTGTCTCCACATGCCAGAGATGAAAAAGATACGTACCCTTAGGTAGCTTTTCAGTATTTGCATGGCTGCTCCTGGGTATATATTATATGTTCTTGTAGTGGGTAGAAGCAAACAGCATAAGAGCGGAGCAATAAGTCCTAATGAACCAAATGCTATCCCTGGTGTCGTGAATCAGCAAGCTTTGGATATCTAGAAGATTAACTTTGTCTGAGTCACTGCCCAGACAGATCTACAAACCGCAAAAATCAGCACATTTGAGCTTACCTGGGCTAAAGTCAAAATCAAAGATTCAGTTCAGATGTGTTTGTGAGCACTCAGGAATCTTAACTGGTATGCCTCACCGTTTACCGTATATCCTTTTCTGCTTTAAACACACACACACACACACACACACACACACACACTTGTTCAGTTTCTTTATATGGAAGAGCAGTGAACTCTCCTTGCAGCACCAGGGAAGGCAGGATGAACCATGGGTGTGGGAGGGGGACTGAATGTTACAACAATTTGAAATGTGGAAGAGCAACCCAAGATGGCATCTGCAGCAAGCTTGGAAGTTGCCAACATTGATGTAGGATACCAGCCTGGGAAGGACTAAGCTATATATAGTATGTACTTCAAGGAATCCTCAATATTCCTAACTTATTTCCAGTGGTGGGATTCAGCCAGTTTGCACCACTTCGGCAGAACCGGTAGCTAATTTTTTGTTGCCCAGGCCCAGAAGAGACTTCTGTGGCATCCACACAGAGAACCGGTTGTTCACAAACTTGAATCCCACCACTGCCTGTTTTCCCCCTGGTAATATTAATAAGAGGCATCCCCAGCAAACTTCATGGATTCCAAACTGATGGCATATACATACAGTACAATGAGATCATTGAGCCTATGGCATCATTATGTACTTGCATCCCAAAATCTGACACAAGTACATAATTGGTATCATTTGTGCAAAGATGTCATCATTCAGCCCACAAACCCCCAGGAATGCAGAAAGAATCAAAATCTATTCTCACAAGATATATTGATTTTTTCCCCCCATATGATCTGGAAAGCCAGGCAAGGGTTCAGCAACACAGAAAGGAGTCAGGTGATGAGCAAAAACCTTGTGAAACTGTCCTGATCAGGCTGAACAATAAAAAAGAAATGGAGTGATGTTTTATCTTTCTGTAAAGTAGCCTGTTGGGTTTGCAAAAAGCAAACTGATTCATACATCGTGCTATGAAACCATGTTTGAGGAGGATGGTTCCAGACTAGACAACAGCTCGTTCAGCAAATTGTGATTTAAAAATCTCAGTTCTTATCCAGCAAGTGTTTCTGCTTATTATAATCAAGCTTTGTAAAATGTCCAGAATAAGGCTATGAAATGTAGATTTTCTGAGCACCAGTCAAGCCCCAGCTCTTAGGGCCACGTGCTTTCTATTGCATCTGTCGTTAATTTTTTTTAAAAAAAAATATTTTAATTAAAAAAATTGAGAGCTGGCAGGCACAGAGCAAATTATCAGCCTTTTGCATCATCTTTACTTTCAAGACTGCCTCTGGGCAGCACAAAAACTTCACAGCATTGTTAGAAAAGAAGAGCGGTGATTAGCTGCAGTCTAGTGTTTCCTTTGGAAGTATGCCCACCTTTCTACAAAAAAAGACAAAAATAGAGAATGTTGTAGGGGACTAAAAGGGATGGCATGGAGCATTGTCATTAGTTTTGGTTTAAAATTAGTCATAGTCAAAGGAGCAGCCATCTTGTCAAATATAGGTAGGGTCCCCATTTCAGCCATTTTGTGAGGACATCCACAGCATGTTCTCCAAATTCCAAATATACCCACCACTGGCCCAAAGAAGCCCAAATGTTTATCCATTTATGTAGACCATTTGTTAAATGGAAATACGCTTGCTGCAAACATTTGATGGGTATCAAATGGAAACTTGGCGGAGAGCTAATTGGAGCTGTTAATTAGGAAGTGCTATAGAGGTGCTTAGGAAATGCTAAATAACTGCTGTGGCTATAGACATATTTTCATCTGAGTTTCCATGAGTTTTATTGGCAATGACAGTAAGAGCTCTTTTAAAATCTACCTGGATTATGCTTACTGGGGGTGATAGAAATTGTAATCCAATGTTACGTAGGGCCTACTAGAATGGATAAGGCAGCTGTAGGTCATCTCACACTCTTTAAAGGAGTCTTGAACGTTTGGACAAAGATCAAGTAGGATCAGATTTAGGATATGATAAACATGAATATCTTGAATAATGGGAGTTTACTGATCTATTAATGCTTTATTTTATTGTTAGTTCTTTCAAAAAGGTAATATCGTGCATTTCTCAGGACCAACTTTGCAATCAGCAGGTACAATTGCTAAACTGTAGAATCACAAAATTATGGAGTTAAAAGGAACCACAAGGATCATTTCATCCATGTTTAAATGATCTACTGCAATTCATTTTACAGGAGCGTTTAATGGCAGAAGCTGATTAATCTGATCAATAGAGTGGTTGGATTTCAGGAGTGGTTAAAAAGTCTGATATTTCCTAATCTTAAACTCTTAGAGATAGTTTTAAAGGCTTTATTTCACCTACATAACAATATGACTTAAGAAAGCTTTTAAAGCTATTATCTTTAATGCAGAAGTCAGCACAGGAAAGCGGTACAAGTTCTACAATAGGCCTCCTTTGTGAGCTATAGACAATAGTGGCTTGTCACTGTCTCCTTTAATTTCCCCCTGGGCTGTTTGTGTGAGGGGATTATATCTTTATGATAAAAGCAGACCATTTTCTAAAGCAACAAAACAATGCCTCCTACACAGACATTGTGCCAACCTATTTTTTATTTTGGTTATAACTGACTGCACATTTATATGCCACAAAAATGAAAATCTAAACAACTGTCATTCTGAGAACAGGCAAAGATGTAGAAAGATTCAGAACCAAGAGCCTGAAGTTGTATTCCATTTCAGTGGATTTCAGGCATGCAAATAATCAGAAGGGCAATCTACGCAATATGTAAAATGTGCATGATACTGAAGGCCATCAGCTTTATTTGCTCTCATGTCAATACATTATGATATAAATGTAAACACTTGGGATGGCCCAGTTGGAATTATCAAGCAAGTGGATATTCCAGTTCTCCTTCATGGACCTTTATTGCATAATAATTCTGCAGATCTCAAACAGGCACTGACTATTTTCAAAGACTCTACTGATACCACTGCAGTTGCTTCACAAAAGCCCAAGCTCTTCTGCGAACACAAACAAGGACATAAATATTTTCACCTAGGGAAAGATAGTATATGGAAATCTGGCCTAGTTAACATAAACCTATGTATAAACTTATTGGCTCATAAACTCCAGCAAGTATGCATAACCTATTGGTGGAGATCTATTGTAATTAGCTTAATTTATTTCTACTACTCTCTCATTCCCCCTTCGTGGATTACTGCCTTGTCGTGGCGAAGGGGCTTGCATAATTCAATGAAGCTATGAGCTATGCCGTGCAGGGCCACCCAAGATGGACAGGTCATAGCAGAGAGTTCTGACAAAACGTGATCCACTGGAGAAGGAAATGGCAACCCACTCCAGTATCTTTGCCATGAAAACCCTATGGACAGTACCAAAAGGCAAAACAATATGACGCTGGAAGATGAGCCCCTCAGGTCGGAAGGCGTCCAATATGCTACTGGGGAAGAGCAGAGGGCTAAAATGGACAGGAATGGGTGAATTTAATTCAGATGACCATCAGGCAAGAATCCCTCAGAAGAAATGGAGTAGCCTTTATAGTCAATAAAAGAGTAGGAAAAGCAATACTGGGATACAATCCTCAAAATGACAGAATGATCTCAGTTCGAATCCAAGGCAAACCATTCAATATCACAGTAGTCCAAGTCTATGCCCCAACCACCAGTGCTGAAGAGGATGAAATTGACTGGTTCTATGAAGCTCTACAGCACACCAAAAAATGATGTCCTTATCATCATGGGGGATTGGAATGCTAAAGTATGAAGCCAAAAGATAACCAGAATAACAGGCAAGTTTGGCCTTGGAGTACAAAATGAAGCAGGGCACAGGCTGATAGAATTTTGTCAAGAGAATATGATGGTCATAGCAAACACTCTTTTCCAACAACCCAAGAGACGGCTCTACACATGGACATCACCAGATGGTGAACACAGAAATCAGATTGACTATATGCTCTGCAGCCAAAGATGGAGAAACTCTATACAGTCAGTAAAAACAAGACCAGGAGCTGACTGTGGCTCAAACCATGAGCTTCTCATTGCAAAGTTTAGGCTTAAACTGAAGAAAGTAGGAAAAAGCACTAGGCCACTCAGGTATGAATTAAATCATATCCCTGTTCAATATACAGTAGAGGTGACAAATAGATTTAAGGAATTAGATCTGATAGACAGAGTGCCTGAAGAACTATGGACAGAGGTTCGCAACATTGTACAACAGGTAGCAACCAAAACCATCCCAAAGAAAAAGAAATGCAAGAAAGCAAAATGGCTGTCTGAGGAAGCTTTGCAAATAGCTGAGGAAAGGAGGAAAGCGAAAGGCAAGGGAGAAAAAGAAAGATACGCCCAATTGAATGCAGAATTCCAGAGAATAGCTAGAAGAGATAAGAATGCCTTCTTAAATGAACAGTACAAAGAAATAGAAGAAAACAATAGAATAGGGAGGACCAGAGATCTCTTCAAGAAAATGGGAGAGATGAAGGGAACGTTTCATGCAAAAATGGGCATGATAAAGGACCAAAATGGCAGGGACCTAACAGAGGCAGAAGAGATTAAGAAGAGGTGGCAAAATTACACAGAAGAACTATACAAGAATGAGCTTAATGTCCCTGATAATCACAATGAGGTGGTCACCTACCTCGACCCAGACATTCTAGAATATGAAGTGAAGTGGGCCTTAGAAAAGTTGAGCAACAACAAAGCTAGTGGAGGTGACAGTATTCCAGCTGAGCTATTCAAAATCTTAAAAGACGATGCAGTAAAAGTGCTACACTCAATTTGCCAGCAAATTTGGAAAACTCAACAGTGGCCACAGGATTGGAAAAGATCAGTTTACATTCCAATTCCAAAGAAAGGCAGTGCCAAAGAATGTTCAAACTACCGCACCATTGCACTCATTTCTCATGCTAGTAAAGTTATGCTTAAAATCCTACAAGCTAGACTTCAGCAGTATGTGGATCGAGAACTACCAGAAGTACAGGCAGGACTTCGAAGAGGCAGAGGAACTAGAGATCAAATTGCCAACATACGCTGGATCATGGAGAAAGCTAGGGAGTTCCAGAAAAACAGCTGTTTCATTGACTATGCTAAAGCCTTTGATTGTGTGGATCATAACAAACTGTGGCAAGTTCTTAAAGAGATGGGCATACCAGACCATCTTATTTGTCTCTTGAGAAACCTATATGTAGACCAAGAAGCAACAGTGAGAACTGGACACGGAACCACTGATTGGTTCAAAATTGGGAAAGGAGTCCGGCAAGGCTGTATACTGTTGCCCTGCTTATTTAACTTATATGCAGAGCACATCATGAGAAAGGCAGGGTTAGAGGAATCAAAAGTTGGAATTAAGATTGCCGGAAGAAATATCAACAACCTAAGATATGCAGATGATACCACTCTAATGGCAGAAAGTGAAGAAGAACTAAAGAGCCTCTTGTTGCAGGTGAAGAAGGAGAGTGCAAAAGTTGGGTTGAACCTTAACATTAAGAAAACCAAGATCATGGCATCCGGCCCTCTCAATTCCTGGCAAATAGATGGGGAAGAAATGGAGGTAGTGACAGATTTTATTTTCCTGGGCTCCAAGATCACTGCAAATGGGGACTGTAGCCAAGAAATTAAAAGACGCTTGCTCCTGGGGAGGAAAGCCATGACAAATCTAGACAGCACACTAAAAAGCAGAGACATCACCCTGTCAACAAAAGTGTGTATAGTCAAGGCCATGGTCTTCCCAGTTGCAATGTATGGCAGTGAAAGCTGGACCATAAAAACGGCTGAGCACCAAAGAATTGAGGCCTTTGAACTATGGTGCTGGAGAAGACTCTGTTAGATCTTTTTGTGCCAGCCATGGCAGTTCCCCAAATGGTCATCAGATGGGAGCAAAGAGACACCTTTGCTCCCACTGGTGGGTCAGGGGTCTCCGGCCCCTGCAGCCCCATTGGAGAGAGTTAATGGCCCTCCAGCCCCCTCACTCTCATTGGTAAGGGAGGGGCCGGGGACCCCCATAAAACCTCTGCACAGGGGCTGCTCTTTAGCTCTTGTTCTAGCTCCCTTTGAGACTGATCCATGGGCTCAATCCAGGCATGGGTGCCTCCATGCCAGGGAACTCTTTCTCTCTGCTTTATATCTAAATAAAGCTTCACCTGATTGCATCCCTGCGTGCTGCCTTTTTCTTGGAAGCACCTCAACGAGCCATCAGTCTCGTGAGGCCTCTCACAGACTCCTGCAAGTCCCTTGGACTGAAGGTGATCAAACTGGTCAGTCCTAGAGGAGATCAACCCTGACTGCTCTTTAGAAGGCCAGATCCTGAAGCTAAAACTCAAATACTTTGGCCACCTAATGAGAAGGAAGGACTCACTGGAGAAGAGCCTAATGCTGGGAAAGATTGAGGGCAATAGAAGAAGGGGACGACAGAGAATGCGGTGGCTGGATGGAGTCACTGAAGCAGTAGGCTTAAATGGACTCCAGAAGATGGTAGAGGACAGGAAGGCCTGGAGGAATGTTGTCCATAGGGTCGCGATGAGTCGGACACCACTTCGCAGCTAACAACAACAACAACTCTCTCATTCCCACCCTCTCTCTTTTTCTCTATCAGATCTAGCAGAATGCTTTCTACTACTAATCCCACCCAGAATATTTACAGTATGGTTTTTAAGAGGGAGACATTAAGTAAATACCTATATATTTTTTACAAGCAGTTCCTTTCCTCCCTCCCTCCCTTCCTCCCTCCCTCCCCCCTCCCTCCCTCCCTTCTTCCTTCCTTCCTTCCTTCCTTCCTCTTTCTTTCTTTCTTTCTTTCTTTCTTTCTTTCTTTCTTTCTTTCTTTCTTTCTTTCTTTCTTTCTCTCTCTCTTTCTCTCTTTCTTTCCTTCCTTCCTTCCTTCCTTCCTTCCTTCCTTCCTTCCTTCCTGTTTCCTTCCTTTTTTCTTTCCTATATTAATAAATAATAAAAAATAGAGATTTCACTATGAATTGTTATATACCGGTAGTTAGTATTAAACTCAAAGGTCAAAACTTTTTATGTTATAAAAATGAATGTACTTTGCGATTTTTATCAATCCCTTTAGCATTTTTTTTTCTGCCCAAGATGGCGGCGGCCGCAGTTTGAGCTTCTGGCGCTCCACAAGGGCTCTAAATGGGTCAGTTTAGGGAGGCCCAGCCGCGGCACGGTATGAGGGGGCGACTCCGGGGGCTGAGGGATGCAGAAACGGCTGCTGGGTGCTGTTCTCGGCGGCGCTGAGCCCCCCCCCTCCGAATAGCAGCGCTTTGGATGTTGCCGGCCTGCCGGCCTGCCGAGCAATGCTGGAATGCTGTGAATGCTGTGGGCGTCCTTGCTTTCCTTTCCTCTCCTGCCCATTCGTCGTGGATACCCTCTGCTCGTTCAGAGGGGCGGCGGCGACAATCCCACCGGCTGGAGATTCGATCAGGGCTATCAGCTGGCAGGCGCCGTCCTCGGCGGCGCGGAGCCTCCCTCTCCTCCCGGATGGCGGCAGTGGATTGTGGGCCTGGACATCGGCCTCGGCGGACGTGCTGGTGAATGCCCGGATTCTAGATAGCTGCTGGGAATGCCTTTCTCCGCCGCTGGAATATCGTTTGGATTGGCGGGCGGGCGCTTGGGGGAGAGAATGTTTTTGCCCTACCCCCCCCAGACTGGCGGCAGTGGCCGGCGACTCGAAGATCGGCAGAGGCCTGGCTTGCTTTCTGTGCTGGCAGGCAGGTACTATGGCTATCTCCATGCCCGGCTGGAATCAAGACCTCCCCATTGACAGACCAGTTTGGCTTGGGACTTGACCATGGTGGGAGGACGGTCATGGACTGGTCATTGACCACCCCACTGGTGTGAGAGACCAGTTGGGGTGGGCTTGGCCCAGGACTCCCTCTTCTCTCCACTCCAGATTGGACTCCTCAGCCGGAGTGAGAGGACGGCTGGGGCTTCCTTTTGATTGCCATCTCAGGTGAGAGCTGAGATGGTCTAGTGGATTGAGAGACATGCCTACTGGATTTACTTTTTCATCTATAACAATACCATCGAACTACCCTTTGGACATATCTGTAACATGTGCCCTAAGTGAATATTCTAGTGCTGCATGGTTTGCTTCCATTATTCCGAAGCTGATCTGTATGCCCTCAGGGGGGTTTCTCCCTCCTGGGCGCGACCTACCGCCTGTTTCCACACTCCCCTTAATGACGAGCCCAATTGTTGGGACTCCGAGAGGTGGCTGGGCTTAGATAGGGGCCTCGAGTTGAGACGCGCCAAGAGGCCCCTGATAAATTTTTTAGCTGGTTGTTTTAAAAGATTAGGGAGGGGGAGGGGGAGGAGGGTGGGAAGGGAATCTTTAACTGGCACTCAGTCTGGGCCTGTTAGGGGTCCTGACGGGACGGGGTTGGGGGAGATGGCTGCTGGTTCTGTGAATGTTGGGGTGGGGCTTCAAATCCCCATGACGATAGGGAATGGCAGCAGGTGGTTGCACGGAGGGCCATATCAACATCTGGGATCGCGCCCCCGCTGTCTTCGAGCGGTGGCGCGCTCCGACCCTCCGGTTAGCACCCTCTTACCCGGGGATGAGGGTGATCAGGTCCCTGAGCTCAGGCTGGTTTATTTTAACGCCAGATCCGTCGTTAACAAGGCTCCCCTCATTCATGATTTGATCGAGGAGGAATGCACGGATCTGGTGTGCATTACGGAGACTTGGTTGGGCGTGGAGGGAGGGGTGCCTCTGACTGAGTTATGCCCTCCAGGTTTCCGGGTGCTACACCAGCCACGGGCTCAGGGCAGGGGTGGTGGGGTGGCGGTGGTTGTCCGGGAGACTCTATGTCCGCGGGAGGCCACCATTGTCCAGATGGCCGGGAGTGAATCCCTCCTCTTGAGATGTGGTCCTCGGGCTCAGTTGGGCTTCTTGCTCACATACCTGGTGCCCAGCTGTGTGGCAACAGCCCTGCCCGAGCTGCTCGACACTCTCTCAGGGCTGGCGGTGGAGTTCCCCAGGCTTATAGTTCTGGGTGACTTCAACCTGCCTTCACTGGGAGGGTCGTCTGAGTTAGCTCGGGAGTTCATGGCCTCCATGACGGCCATGGGCCTGACCCAAGTTATTGAGGGCCCGACTCATGTGGGGGATCATACTCTCGACCTGGTCTTCCTATCTGGACAGTGGTGGGATGATCTGGGAGGGGGTTCACCAACCATCGCCCCCCTGTCATGGTCAGATCATTACCTCCTGCGGCTGGTCTTCCGTTATGCCACCCCCCGCCGCTGGGCTGCAGAACCAACCAGGTGGTTCCGCCCCAGGTGCCTAATGGACCCGGAACGGTTCCAGAGGGCGCTTGGGCCTATACCCATCACCCTTACCCACAGCCCAGTCGATGTTCTGGTGGATGCCTGGGAAAGGGCGGCCGCCGGGGCACTTGACTGCGTTGTACCCTTGCGACCTCTGACCCGGCGCAGATCCCATTGGGCTCCATGGTTCTCTGCGGAGCTCCGGGAGATGAAGCGTCGGAGACGAGGTCTAGAGAGCGGTTGGAGGTCCAGCCGATCCGAATCTGACTGATTGCAGTTAAGAACCTTTATAAGGTCTTATCTTGCGGCGATAAGGACGGCGAAGTCTAACTACTTTGCCGCCCTTATCGCGTCCGCAGATAATCGCCCGGCCGCCCTGTTTAGGGTAACTCGCTCCCTCCTTAATCAGGAGGTGAGGGAGGATCCCTTACGGGGACGAGCCGAGGAGTTTAGTCATCATCTGGCGGATAAAATCGCTCAGATCCGGACCGGTCTGGACTCTGACTGGGCAGAGCCTGATGTGGAGGAATCGGACGGTCTTGAGCATGTTATCTGGACTGAGTTCGACCCTGTTTCCCCTGATGATGTGGACAGGATCATGGGGAGGCTGAGCACCACCACCTGTTTGTTGGATCCGTGCCCCTCCTGGCTAGCTTATGCGGCCCGGGAGGGGACACGAGGCTGGTTCCATGCAGTAATAACTGCTTCTTTGAAGGAGGGTATCTTCCCTGCCACCTTGAAGGAGGCGGTGGTGAGACCCCTCCTCAAGAAGCCTGCCTTGGACCCAGCTGTTTTAAATAACTATCGTCCAGTCTCCAACCTTCGCTTTTTGGCGAAGGTTGTTGAGAGTGTGGTGGCGCATCAGCTTCCTCTGTTCCTGGAGGAAACTGATTATCTGGACCCGTACCAATCGGGTTTCAGGCCCGGATACAGCACGGAGACGGCATTGGTCACGCTGGTGAATGATCTCTGGAGGGCTAGGGACAGGGGTTGCTCCTCTGTCCTGGTCCTATTAGATCTCTCAGCGGCTTTTGATACCATCGACCATGGTATCCTACTGTGGCGTCTCAGGGGGTTGGGAGTGGGAGGCACTGTTTTATGGTGGTTCTCCTATCTCCTGGGCCGCTCGCAGTCGGTGTTGACGGGAGGGCAGAGATCCGCCCCGAGGCCTCTCATTTGTGGAGTTCCTCAGGGGTCGGTTCTCTCGCCCCTCCTGTTCAACATCTATATGAAGCCGCTGGGTGAGATCATTCATGGTTTCGGGGTGGGGTATCATCAGTACGCTGATGATACCCAACTTTTTCTTTCCACCCCGAACCAACCCAGCGATGCCCTCGCTGTGATGTCCCGGTGCCTGGAGGCGGTCCAGGTCTGGATGGGGAAAAACAGGCTTCGTCTCAATCCCGCCAAGACTGAGTGGCTGTGCATATTGGCATCTCGGGTCAACCAGACTATTCCATCTCTAACGATGGGGGGTGAGGTGTTACCCCCAGTTGATAGGGCTCGCAACCTGGGCGTCCTCCTGGATTCACGACTCAATTTTGAAGACCATATAGGAGCCGTGACAAGGGGGGCTTTTGCCCAGGTTCGCCTGGTGCGCCAGTTGCAACCCTATCTGGACCGAGATGCCCTACGCACAGTCACTCATGCGCTCGTGACCTCCCGTTTGGACTACTGCAATGCTCTCTACATGGGGCTGTCCTTGAGGACCACTCGGAGGCTTCAACTGGTGCAGAATGCGGCCGCGCGAGTTGTGATGGGGGTCTCCCGATACTCCCATGTAACACCTCTACTCCGCGAGCTGCATTGGCTTCCGGTTGCCCTCCGGGTGAGATTCAAGGTGCTGGTGATGACCTATAAAGCCCTACATGGCTTGGGTCCGGGATATCTGAGGGAACACCTGCTGCCGGCATCAAGTTCCCTTCGTCCAGTGCGCTCCCAGAGGGAGGGTCTTCTCAGGGTGCCACCGGTAAGAGATTGCCGGCGGATGACACCCAGGGATAGGGCCTTCTCAGTGGGGGCGCCTGCCCTTTGGAACCAGCTGCCAGTGGAGCTGAGGACTGCCCCCGACCTCCGTTCATTCCTCCGGGACCTGAAACCTGGCTCTTCGAGCTCTCTGGCCCAGGCTGAGGATTAATCTTTTTAACTGGGGTTTTACTTATACAGGGATAAATTTAATTTTTTTAAACTTGTTTTTAACTTCTGTATTTTGGTTTTTAATTACCCTGTAAACCGCCCTGAGTCCTTCAGGAAAGGGCGGTATATAAATGTAATAAAATAAATAAATAAATAAATAAATAAATTGCACAATTCAAGCACCCTTATATTCTTTAATATTTTAGAAATCATGTTCCACACTGATACCATTTTTATCGTCTTTAAATATCAGCAATTTTTAGTTTCCATTGTATGTGCTACTGTACTTAGTTACTATGTGCATTCTATAATGCATTATTTGTATTTTATAATGTAATAAAAGCAATTGGGGGGAAAAGAAATGTGGCTCTTCTAAAAAAAGGAACAGTTCATTATCACAAGTTTTCTCCCTTTTCAGCGGCAGGAATCAAAAGACTAGAAGGTCATTCTTGGATCTTGGGATAATATCTTCTCTGAAAGATAATATCAAGAACACTTATTCCATCTAAAATGTTCTCATTTCCCAGATTATAAACTAGGGCAGACATGTCAAACACAAGGCCCGGGGGCCAGATCCGGCCCGCGAAGTGGTTTCATGTGCCCCGCGAAGCCATCCTGGAAACAGTGAGGGAACGGCCCCCACTGCCTTGGCCCTGGCCCAGAGACCCTCCTCCTGCCAGAGACCCCCAGATCTGTCCCACTCCTGCCCAGGCCCCCAATAGGCACCCTTGATGCAAACGATGTAGAGCTGGCCACGCCCACCCAGTAGGCCATACGCACTCTAGCCACGCCTACCCAGTAGGCCATGCCCACCCTGGCCATACCCACCCAGCCCCCTGAGGGCAACCACAATGCTGATGCGGCCCTCAATGAAATTGAGTTTGACACCCGTGAACTAGGGCAAGTTGTTCATGTAAACATCCCATGGTAACTGTTACTGAGTAGGTCCTCTAGGATTTTCTTGACACACGTTATCTCAAACAACTTATAAATTATTATCTTCTCTATTTATGCTGCTCCAAGTAGATAAACCGCTTCAAAAGGAAAAAAAAGTGATAATGTATTATTAGGGCTGGCACAGAATACAGACAGGAGTGGAATGCTATAAAGAGAAGAATCCACTGCCTTATGTAACACTTGTAGGGTTGTTTATATAAACACCCAAAAACGGAGGCAAGGGAAGCAGTTGTTTCCTGCACAGAACTTTTGCTTTGTCACTTGCCTCATACTTTTATAAAATAATAGATAAATTTATTCTGCTTCCCAAGTAGGGCTGTGGAGAAGAGGGAACACTTAAACAAAAATGTTGTCTTTTTTTAAGATAGATTTTTCCTTTCTGTTTGATTCCAGCTTTTGATGCCAGAAAACCTGTACTATACAGGTAGTCTTCAACTTACAACAGTTCATTTAATGACCGTTCAAAGTTACAACAGCACTGAAAAAAGTGACTTATGACCGTTGCAGCATCCCTATGGTCATGTGATCAAAATTCAGATGCTTGGCAACTGATTCATATTTATGACGGTTGCAGTGTCCCGGGGTCATGTGATCACCTTTCTCAACCTTAAACAAAATCAGTGAGGAAGCCAGAGTCACTTAACAACCAAATTACTAACTTAAGAATTGCAGTGATTCACTTAACAACTGTGGCAAGAAAAATCATAAAGCGGGGCAAAACTCACTTAACAAATGTGTCGCTTAGCAACATAAATGTTAGGCTCAATTGTGATCGTAAGTCGAGGACTACAGTCCTTGTAATTGCAGACAGAAAAAGGGATGTAATTTATTTTCCTCCGAAAAAATAATATTGCTGCCCATCCTTCCTTACCAAGTTTGAGTAGAAAAAAACACAACAAGCACAAGATTAGGTATAATAAGGATTCCCCCACCCAATCCCCCCAAAATATATTGGTAGCACCGAAGTGCTTTAAAGTGTTTTTAAAGGTTTTTTTGTGGATCCGTTGGTTATCTGTTTATTCATTTATTAGAATGAACTAGAGCTGATGAGAACAACAGAATCCTGAAAAGAAAGACAGCAGGGCACAGCTAGCCTCTTTCTGTACATGATAGTTTCAACTGTAAACATCTATCAAGGAAGGACAGAAGAAAGATAGGTGGTTTATTGGCTGTTTGCCAGCGTGTGGCCTAGTTCTATTTTTAGAGATTTAAAAGGTCATTAATATGCTGAGATATTGAATTGCCACTGTCTTGTCTTTCCATTCATTTTCATGATCTCATCCGGGTCACGATTTATCCTGCTGAGTAGTCTTTCAATTTTGCTTACAAGTTCCTCATTCCACTGCTGAAGGCCGGACTGGCAATTGAGTCTGAGCCGTAGAATAATCTCTTTCACCGTCCTAGAGGAGAGCAGACCAACTTAATGGAGTACAGGAAAATGCTGTGAGCCGCACGCTGCATGACGTACAGCACAGACTATGTGCAATAGCCAGTTTGATACTCCAAAGTGACAATGCTGCTATCTGTCTCCTCTATTTCCTACTGAATCATCTGGATTTCCCTAATAATAAAGCTAGATGTGACTCTTATGGTAAAGCAGCCCTCTGTTTCATACATAACATATACACTGTATTTTCTAGACCTGCTTCTCAAATCTTGACAAATGTACTTTCAAAACAAGCACCCAGTGGCTTGGTAATTCAGGTCTTGATGCGGTGTCAAACTCAATTTCACTGAGGGCCACATCAGCATTGCGGTTGCCCTCAGGGGGCTGGGTGGGTATGGCCAGGGTGGGCATGGCCTACTGGGTGGGCGTGGCTAGAGTGCATATGGCCTACTGGGTGGGCGTAGCCAACTCCACATCATTCGCATCAAGGGTGCCTATGGGGGCCTGGGCAGGAGTGGGACAGATCTGGGGGTCTCTGGTAGAAGGAGCGTCTCTGGGCCAGGGCCAAGGCAGTGGGGGCCATTCCCTCACTGTTTCCAGGGTGGCTTCGTGGGCCTCATGAAACCACTTTGCGGGCCGGATCTGGCCCCCGGGCCTTTTGTTTGACATGTCTGATGTAGATGAAAAGAAAGACAGAAAGTTGGTCCCAGGGCTTTTTTTTTTTTTTTTGCTATTCCAAATGCTTGTTCAATAGGCTTATTCAAAGATCTTAACGAATATTTTGTGTTTAAAATATCACAAAAAAGCCCTGCCTGCTTTGGGTGTAATATAAGTAATATAGCTCTCATTTAAGTTGAAAAATGGAACCATGTTGTCTATGGAAATTCTCAGTCATCCAGGTCATGATTGTCCCAAAGGTGCTTTTTCAAGAGGCAACTGGACTTTCTTGTTTTTCTTTGAAGACATTTTCCTTCTCATCTAAGAAGCTTCTTCAGCAGAAAGAAGATCCAGTTGCCTCTTGAAAAAGCACCTTTGGATTAGAATCATGTTCTGAATCAGCATAAAGGTAAAGGTAAAGGTTCCCCCGCACATGTGTGCTAGTCATTTCCAATTCTAGGGGCCGGTGCTCATCTCCATTTCAAAGCCGAAGAGCCAGCACTTGTCCGAGGACGTCTCCGTGGTCATGTGGCCGGCATGACTAGACGCCAAAGGCGCACGGAACACTGTTACCTTCCCACCGTAGTGGTCCCTATTTTTCTACTTGCATTTTTACGTGCTTTCGAACTGCTAGGTTGGCAGAAGCTGGGACGAGTAACAGGCGCTCACTCTGTTACGCGGCACTCGGGATTCGACCTGCCAAACTGCCGACCTTCTGATCGACAAGCTCAGCATCCTAACCTACTGAGCCACCGCGTCCCCTAGAATCAGCATATGAAATTTAAATTGGCTACTAGTAAGTGCATTTGTGTCATTGCTTTGTAAGCAAACTTACAAGTAACCAGAAGCAAATGCGTTATTTGCTAAATTTCAGCTGGTTAGTTCCTAAAACTCGGGGGCTGATTACATAGATTATCAAACAATATGTAAATGTTAGAATGAAATAAAATTCAATCAGTTTTTCTGGAGTTGGAAACTGATTTGTTGAAGAAAAAAACCAGTAGGGTATTTGAATAGGCAATTTCTCAGATCACTTGGTATATAATTTCACAGCAATTAAGTGAGGAGGCAGGACTATAGCAACAGGATGGTGTTCACAGTCTTGATGTCTTTTCTAAGGAAGATACTGTGATCTAGAAATCCAGAGGTATTCCACAAGGAGATAGTTTGCTGGAGTTTCTATTCTATAGCCAATGATGAATCGGTCCAGATGTTTTGTGGCATGATTTCTGGAAGTCAAACAGATATGTAACCAATATTCAGGTGAGCTCTGTGGATGCATCACAGGAGATAGAATATCTGAAGGTTCTATTTGGGGCTGAGGAGTTTTTATAAAATTGAAACATCTAGCAGGGATTAGCAAGAAGTTAGCCAAGACTCTCAGGAGAATGTTAATTCAGTGATCTAGATGGGCCCCATATTGCAGCGCTCAACAAATAATGTTCCATAGACTCTGCAATTGTGATATAACATCAAAGACATACCTTCTGCCCTCCACTACAGTTATATCAGGTCAGAGCTGTCCACTAGAACCATTCCAAACAGCTGAAAGGCTTTCCATGTTAAGTCACAAAATCAAGTGCAGGGCTGCTCATTTGCTTTGCACAGCCAATTTTCAGGGCAGTTTGTGCACACAAATCAGTCATCCATACTCTACCTTGGATACCACGATTAAAGAAGAATAAATAGATGAAATATCTTTATACAGATAGATTGGATTCATTCTGGTTAACGTAAAGTTAGGAAATGAGCCAGATTGTTAAGGAAACAAAGTCAATTCCATGTGCATTCAGCTATGATCTACCTAGGTTAATAAGAAGAGCAACTAGGTTGGCTAAGTGGATGGCATGAGAAAGAAATGCCTTTTTATAGAAAGGTATGGTTCCTCCATTTTAAAAGAAACAATAGCAAGACCGTTTTTAAATAATGGTCTTTCGCCAGATTTGACTAGGGGTGTCAAACTCAATTTCATTGAGGGCCGCATCAGCATTGTGGTTGCCCTCAGGGGGCCGGGTGGGTGTGGCCAGGGTGGGTGTGGCCTACTGGGTGGGTGTGGCTAGAGTGCATATGGCCTACTGGGTGGGCGTGGCCAGCTCTACATCATTCACATCAAGGGTGCCTATGGGAGCCCAGGCAGGAGTGGGACAGATCTGAGGGTCTCTGGCAGAAGGAGGGTCTCTGGGCCAGGGCCAAGGCAGTGGGGGCCATTCCCTCACTGTTTCCAGGATGGCTTCGTGGGCCACATGAAACCACTTCGCGGGCCGGATCCGGCCCCCGGGCCTTGTGTTTGACATGTCTGGATTAGATGAAACAAACTAGTGTAACTATTTTTCAAATTTATGTTCAGTTCTTTGGACTGAGTTGGCCTTAATCATTTTAATAGATGTCCTACAGTAGACACTGGACAAAGAGCATTCTTCTGAACCATCTATTAATCATGGTCTTCTTCTGGGCCCAACTCACAAACACTGGACTTAATGGCATAATTGAGTGCAACATTTCCCTTCAAAATTTAAGGCTTAAGGCTTTAAAGAGGAATACCTGTGCTCAGTTAAAATAGATAGGGAAATTAATGGTTTAGAACAGGAGTTCCCAACCTGGGGTGCGAGACAATATTCCAGTGGGTGCAAAAACATGGGTTTTCAAAACTGTATATGCATAATTTGTTGCCGTTATTTTGAACTTTTGTAAGGGGTGCGAGAATATATCAGAAGCATTCTAGGGGTGCAGGATATAGAAAAGGTTGGGAGCCGCTGGTTTAGAGCAAGGAGATCTTTACAGTAGATTACTCCTAGTATATTTTGGCAATGTGCACTATTTGTAACTAACTTGGCAAAGTATTTATAACTTTTAAGTTATCATTAGCTAAGAAGCTATTTTTAGGAAGTATGTCACATGGTTATGTTCTTGACATTTTTTGCTATAAATCATGGCTGAATTGCTTCTGATTATCCAGACATTTGTCAGAAAATCCATATCTATTTTCTAGCCACTTCTATTATACTGCATATGTAATCAAATGGGAAGCCAATTATATTTAACATATAGTTTTGCATCATACCTATTACCAACCAAAAATGAGGGCTATTTTAATTCGCCACCTATCCACACATCTCAACCTCTTCTTGTGATGCTTTTATGGTATGATAAATCTAGAGGTCAGTAAAAACAGTGATGAGAAAACAAAACAACATAATGATGACAGGTGAGAATGAAGTGTAAATTCTATTTATCCAATAAAGCTTTCTAGTTCTAACCGATAAGGCAATCACTGTCTTTTCATCAATCCAAAATTAATGTGAGGAGCAAAGAAAAATAATATGTAAATAGATCTTCTGGAAAAAGGGTGTTTATCCAATTAAAAATAACTTAATAGTTCCTTGTGGCATGATAAAATATTTCACACTCTTTTATTATATATATTTAGTATTTTCCTTAGAAATTATAAATAATATTTAAACAAACAAAATTTATTTTTCCTTTTGCCATCATACTTTTGTACATCAGTTATCATGTTTGAGCACAATATTATATTTTTATGCTGACCAGATTTACTATTATTAGTAGAAAGAGGTGGAAGAGCTCAGTTTAACAGCCAAGGGCTGCACAATAGTCTATATGGAACAAATCACAAATTGCTCAGGTGCAACTTCAAGTTAAGCTAAAGTGGCAGAAGAAAGCCAAACAATGTCCACCATATGATCTTGAGCACAAACCTACTGTTTTCAAGAAGAATATAAAGAACCTCTCTGAAACCTTGAACCTCATGTATATGAACCCAGAGGAACTGTGGAATGAACTTACATTTTTTAAAGAATAAGAATGATAAAGAGGCAGCCAATGGTCAACAAACAGTGGAAAGCAAAGCAGATGAAGAAGAGAAGCTAAAGCAAGCCAAAAAAAGATCCCTTCCAACTCTGTTATTTTGTATCTGTATAACAAGTGGGTTAGGACGCTGAGCTTGTCGATCTGAAGGTCGGCAGTTTGGCGGGTCGAATCCCGAGTGCCGCGTAGCAGAGTGAGCGCCTGTTACTCGTCCCAGCTTCTGCTAACCTAGCAGTTCGAAAGCACATAGAAATGCAAGTAGAAAAATAGGGACCACTCCGGTGGGAAGGTAACAGCGTTCCGTGTGCCTTTGGCGTCTAGTCATGCCGGCCACATGACCACGGAGACGTCCTCGGACAAGCGCTGGCTCTTCGGCTTTGAAACGGAGATGAGCACCGGCCCCTAGAGTTGGAAACGACTAGCACGCATGTGCGGGGGAACCTTTACCTTTTACTATAAGAAGAAGATCTCAATAGGCTTTCGTAGAGTTGTTAGAAGAGACAAGAAGCAATATTACAATGACATTTGTCAAGTCATCAAAGAAGGAAGCGTACATAGAAAGAGAAGGAAAGTTTTCCAAAAGACCTCCCAACAAAAAAAGGGAGGTTCCAGCTTCAAATTGATTTGCTAAACAGGATGCCAATGAATAAATAGTAACTGAGTCAAAGAAGACCAAACAAGGCTAAAGGGAGGAGTCTGAAATTCTATACAGCACAGATATCAACATCCAAGATGCCAAAAAATGTATCTCTTATTTACAAGGACTTCTAGTGCAAGAACTGAAGTTTAATCAGAACTCTGGTCATGACCAAGTTGGAAAGCTACTGGGATTAATTGAATATCTACAGAAATATGGCAAGCAACAGAAGGTGGATCTCTAAAAGTTCTAACCAAGCTTAGTCAACAAACAATATAGAGACCAACAGATTGGGAGAACCTACATACCAGCAGTACCAATGAAAGGAGACCTAACCAAGTGTACAAACTGTCATGTAATGTCCACAATTTTACAGACTAGCAAAACAATGTTTAGGATCATCCAATGCAGATTAGAGCCTTGCATGGAGTAGGAGATGCCAAATGTTCAACAGTGCTTTGGAGAAGTCAAAGGCATGTCAGACATTATTGCTGATACGCTTTTAATAATTGAAAAAGCCAAAGAGTACAAAAGGAGTCATGATTCAGTGATTACCCAAAGCTGTTCAGTTGTTTCAATGATGTTAATGAGATGCTTTCTTCATGTAGAAGAAAAACAGAAATATCAGTGAAGACATCGCATTTTCTTTATGTAACATAGGAGAGAAAGCCACAGTGTGGGCAGAACATGGTGAAACAGACTCAACTCCAGGTTGGCAAATGAATGGGACAAGGCTATATATGCTCCCCTTCCTTATTCAACATGTGGTGTACAGTATATATTTTAAAAGCTGGATTGGGGAAAAAATTGCATTATTTTAAAACAGGAAGAAGAAACATCAACAATCTGCATCAAACTGATGATGCTACTCTGATAGTTGAAAATGCAAATGCAAGCTGTATTAGTGAGAGTCAGGAAACACAGTGCGGAAAAAATGTTGTAAGATTACCCCTAGACTCAAACTAATGACAACAGATGCAGCAACCAGCTATAGAATTCACAGTGAAGTTATGGAACCTGCAGATAGGTTTCTGCCTTTTAAATAAACTATCAACAATAAAGGAAATAGCAGTCAAGAAATATGCCGCAGACTTGGTCAAGTAACTATGAAGACCTTGGGAAATATATTTACCGTAGGTGCTGGAACGTGTCTATGTAGACTTACCAAAGTCAGACATTAATGAGGCAATGGCTTTCCCTATTGCATTCTATGCCCATGCGAATTGGACTTTGCAGAAGCTGGGCAGAAAGAGTATTGATACTTTTGAACTTTGGTGTTGGAGAAGATTCCTGAGAATAATTCCACGGATAGCCAGAAAAACAGAAAATGGAATGGATTGTCAAACAAATCAGCCCACTTAAGGAACAAATGAACAGGCTTAACTTATCATATTTTGGGCACATTGAACAAAGATCTAGCTCTCTGGAGAAGTCTATAATCCTCAGAAAAGAAATCTATAATCCTGGGAAGTGGATGACCAGCAGCAAGATGGATTTTACAGTGGTAATAAGTGAACATTGGATCTGAAGGACGAGGCTGGGGAAAGATCCCCCCAGAGAAAATCTATACAGCCACTTAGAAGTGACACTGAATTGGTGGCACTCACTCACTCACTCACTCAATCAATCAATCAATCAATCAATCAATGCTGATCTGGCAATCCCAATGGAATCCAAAGTTTAATTAATTTGTTGGCAACTATTCAATGTTTTCAAATGCTTTTTTGGAGCAAGAGAGAGAAGTTGAAATTCCTAGTCCTCAGCTTGTATAATAAAAAAATCAATATTACTTGAGAAATTGGCATAATAATTTTGACCCATGCATTGGGTAGTCATTATAGCCCTAGAAATTTGCATATCCTCCTGAAAATGAGGTAAAATGTGTTATGAAGACTCTGTCCAATATTCCATACCACAACTGGTATGTGTGGCAAGTTCTGATCTGTCTTTTGCCATGTGTTCATTTATTTAAGTTTGATTTAAAATTACATGAACAAAATGTTCAGGAAGAATAAAATTACACTGAAACAGGAAGATGATTTTTCATTTCTTAAAATAGGGGAAAGATGTTTGCAACTTCTTTTAAACCAGCATACTTTACACATTCCACCTTCCTTTACATATAGCCAAATGGTTAACATCTGATATTACTGAGGTAACAGTAAATCTTATTTGCCCTCAAGGCTAGGAAATGATAGAATCCATGGTATCTAACTATTGTCCTCCTAATGAAGGCAATATATTGTTGTGGGACAGAGTAAAAAATAGTCCATTCCAGCAGAGGATATGGGGAAATAATTTACGGTATAATGGAATGTTTGTGTGGGCAAACTTAGTTCAGAGGTTCTTCTTGATTGGGTTTGCCCACCCTTATTCTCATGTCCTTCTCTGCATTTCGGGGTTCTCCCTACAAAAGGCATCTTCTTTACAGACAACCTAATTTCACAGAGAGGTAAATTGGTATTGAAGCAAATGTGCAGTTTGCCTTTTTTTTAATGTATTACTACAGTAGTTTTTCTATTCATGGCAGAATGAGCTCTTATATAGCTGTAAGGTGCTATTACACCCATAGCGGTAGGATAGAAATTGCATGCAAATAATAATAATAATGCTGTTGCAGACGATCCCATCCTTGTACTGCCACACATATTACATTTTGAATAATGGCCATCGCTTCCAGAACTATAGAAGATGAGGGCCACATGAGAATTTTTCTAAGAGCCACTTCAGATTTTCCCATGTGATTCCAGTTTCACACCTATGCTATAATCAGATAAGTCTGCACTATAAGGAGCATTATGATGGCACTACTAAAAGTGTTGTAAGTGCTGATTTCCATCCATGCCTTTTATTAAGAGAAGCAATCCTTTTTTTTTGGTGCTATTTCCAACCTCCATGTCATATTTTCCCATCCAATTTTGGTGAAACATGCAAGTACACTTTCTCGAGGCAGATCAAGGGAGTGAAAACTTTGCTTTGGTTGGAAAAGTTCTAATCACTGGTTCAAATGCAGTAAATTTCCACTCTTAACCATAGAAGCTGATTGGGGTGAATCTGGGCCTGTTTATCTCTGGCAGTCCAGTGTACCTGACAGGCTTGTTGCTGTGGATAAAAAAAATAAAAATAAAACAAGGAATGCTATGTATGCTGTACTAAGGTCCTGTCAAACACGCAGCCCACGGGCCAGTTGTGGCCCACATAGGCCACACCTACCCCCACCCCGCAAAGTCAAAACAAATGCCGATACATCAGGATACAGCCCGCAATGTGATCGGGTTTGACACCCCTGTCCTAGAGGAAAGGAGGTACAGAAATCTAATAACTAAAATAATAGTTACTAAAATATTTAAAAATGTAAGTAATAACTATAAGCAATAACTAACAACTAAATATCATGACCAAAAGCAGCATAGGCTTACTTTCATGACTAAGGCAACTTTAAAACTGAATGAATGAATGAATGAATGAATGAATGAATGAATGAATGAATGAATGAATGAAGTCTTTGTTGGCAAAGGGGTGCACATGTTGAGTTCAATTCTGAAGTGGCTATTATCTGAGAACTGCAGAGGGGATAGTACACTGGCAACAAGGCACAGTGGAGTACTTAACTTATAGAATGAGACTTTACATTCAAGTGCAAGTTATTCCTTGGCTGAGACTTTGCTCCCTTGAGGGTTACCTGAGGCACAATCTTTTTGCCCCTGTGCAGCTGTCTTCAGTCTGAGGAATGGAGGAAGGTCTGAGAGAGGAAAAAGATTTGTCAGTGTGTATTACGTAGAGAAGACAGCGTGAAAGAGTTATCACCAAATTCCGTCACAGAACCTTCATCCAATCTCAACGCTGAGGACAAGTACGGGTAGTCCTTAACTTACAACAGTTCATTTAGTGACCATTCAATTACAGCAGCACTGACCATTTTTCACAGTTACAATCTTTGCGGCATCCCCATGATCACGTGATCAAAATTCCGATGCTTGACAACTGGGTTCACACTTGCTGTGTCCCGCGGTCATGTGATCCCCTTTTGCGACCTTCTGGCAAGCAAAGTCAAAGGGCCAGCCAGATTCACTTAGCAACCGGGTTACTAACTTATCAGCTGCAGTGATTCACTTAACAACGGTGGCAAGAAAGTTCGTAAAATGGGGCAAAACAAATTAACAAACATGTCACTTAACAACAGAAATTTTGGGCTCAGTTGTGGTTGTAAGTTGGGGACTACCTATCGTACAGGCCACAGCTGTATAGTGGCAGACAAGCCTAAAGCAAATGGTAATATAAGTAGTCCTTCATTTATTGGGGTTTGCTGTAGCCTCTAGCAAATCAGAATGGAATTGTAGCCGCCCTCTGAAATTCAAATTTTCTATTAAAATTGCAGAAACTGGTTTCCAATAAACAAGATCCTCTCTTTTTAAGACCACAAATCAGCATTAAAAAGTCTTTTGGCTATCTCAGAAGCTGACTTCTACTGGTGCCTGCCCAAATCTGGAAGTGTCTTGATGGTTTGCACTTGGATCTCTCGATACAAAATACACAGCAATAGCCAGGCTGTCTACAATTTCCTCTCTTAACATATCAGATATGCTCCAAGCTTTGGTGGTCTGGCCCAGACCATCTGATGTTCTCTCATCACTCCTAACCACCTTGGCCAATGGTGAAAGGTTCTAGTTCCCAGATCTAAATGATGGTTTTGGGTTATTTGTAATAAAAATACTGTATATAGTAATAAGGAATTTGTGCAGAGGCTAGATAGAAAGAGTGCAGAAGAAGAAAGATGAAGGAAAAGGAATTTCTTCATTAGAGTAATTCAGGGCATACCTGGAATACTCACTGCTCAATAATGGCATCATTTCCTACTTCTCCAAAGGCAAACGTGCTTTCATCAGATTGGATTCCTGATTTTGACTTTGCTCAATCAGCTAAATAATTTATGTCTATTGTTAGGGTATTTGTTGTTTTTTAGCTTGTATTCAAACTGGTTAAGTTGATTGGGAACTAGATTTGGAAAGAGCTGAAGCTGGCTTGGAAGAACGTGGACAGCACTGACTCAGCTCTATTGAAGAAGTTCGTGAAAGGGCCAAATCAGCAACCACTGCAGTAGGGAGGGCAGTTGGGAGTGGGACGGGACAACTCATTGCAGCCAACTCACCACTTGCCACAGCCAATTTGCCACAGGGCCTACTCACCATGGCCAACACACCATGGGCCAACTCGCCACAGGACAACGTGCTGCAGAACAATTCAGCAATTCAATGTAATTATTTACAATAATGCATTCTTTCTTTAATGATTCTATTCCACTATTTCTTCGATATTAGGGTAACTCTTGTCCCATGGCAGGTTGTTCCGTGACCACAGTAAATTGTCTTGCGAGTTGGCTGCAGTGATTTGGCTGCAGCGAGTTATTGTAGACCCATCGGGAAGCGGGCCTTGAGTGAAGTTAAGCTTGTAGATGAAAGCATGATTATTTCATAAACATGAAGCATTTCAGTATCCTTCTGAGCTGGGCAATGATATTTCCTCTATCAGTCACCAGAAAGCTCGAGGCATTATTATGTCAAGATTGACAACAAATACAAAGTCAAAGAGAATAAATGATCAGGAAAAGGGGTATGGAATTTGTGAACGGTTTGTGAAAGAGAGTTATCAATTATCTGCAAAAGAGATTTGTAGGATGGTACTTGCACAAAACCAAGAAAAAACATTCTGGTGCAAGCCTCAGTTCTGCTTCTTATGTGTGATTTTGAGTCAAACACTCTCTTTGACATTCATGTGTTTCTGTAGCCCCTCCCCTCTCCCTTGCAATCCACTTGCTCCTTACTTTTGGTAAATTATAATGCAGGTTCATTTTGTGGTTAAAAAATGAAGGGAGCATTTTGCTGGAGTGAAAGCCATTTCAATTTCCTGGAAATAAAGTCAAAAATTACACAGTACACTAGAGTTACAAATCATTCCAGTGGAAATTAAGCCCAGAAGACCAATGCTCACCTACTCTGTTTCACGTAAGTCAGTGCTTTTCAAATCAGCCATGCAGGCTGGGGAATTCTGGGAACTGAAGTCCACACATCTTAAAGTTACCAAGTCTGAAAAACATTGATGTAGGTGAACTGCAGGCAAAAGATGTGGCAAGAAGCCAGCTTTAATAAATAGTACACTGTATACCGTGAAACAAATCTTCATGAAGGGAATTACTCTCTTTTCATTTTTTTTCTGGCCTTGTGACAAAAGGCCTATCTTTCTGTGTTTCTACTTCAAAATAGAAGTAATATGAATAAAAATCAGACAGACTAGGACAGTGTTGCCTAAATGTACCTGTATGTCCCTTTGAGCTGGTTTTTTTTCCTGTTTTCCTTCAAGAAAAAGTTATTTAGTCCACAGTATGTTTGCTGGAGTATTAGGCTAGGAAAAATAAACAGGATTCACAACTTTTGTCACAGTATTTCTACAAAAGAGGTGGAGCTTGCATTATATTAGTGTAGCTCAGTCTTCACTATTCATCCCCTTCTCCTTCTCACTCCTTGCAGATACAACTGTTTCTGAAACCTGCTAAGTGTGCAAATTTCAGAAAATTCTCTCTCTTGGTTTTCGATATGTATACACCATACATAATGCATGTAAACTTTCCATAGTTAGAAGTAGCATCCGCATCTATAGGATAACCCCCTTAAATGAAAGTTCCATGCTAATTTATTATGACAAAATTGCTATTTTCAGGCTGGATCATTTATAAAAAGTAGCTTTTAAAAAAATCAAATAGGAATTTTCTTAAGAAAGAATGTAAAAATAAACTCAGCTCAAATATATTATCATCAATAGTAACCATAACATTTAATTATATTCCATGGACATGTTTGCTCTAAGCAGTAACTGAGAGTTAACAGACTGATTCATCAGTCTGTTGTACGTGCACAGAGTATACACAATCAAGTCTTTATTTCTCTTTCTAACTGTGGAAAAAACAAAGAAGGTCTATGAATGCAGAATATGGAATTAAATTAACTCAAATAAGGAAGCTGATGGAGCTCATAATTGGATTCTTGAACCCTTTATTAAAAACTGCCCAGATCTGATGATTTCTGAACAAAATCATGAAGAAGAAAAAATAGAAATGTCATAAACAAGGATTTTCTACAGTAGACTTAAGAAAAATGTTGAATATACATTAGTTCTTCTGAAGTCTAGAACACTTATACATCCTAAAATTATAGGAAATACTGCTGTATTTCTCATTTTCTTCCCAAAATTCAGGACCATGTTAGACCTTGAATCAACAAATTATAGAGTTTAAATTTCACAAATATACATTGTACTGCTGAAATGTTGCTTTGGTTACCTGTTGATGCAAAAGTAAACGAAATAAGCAGATTTGGTGGTAGTGGCGGTGGGCCTGGCAACATACAGTAACATGATAAGCATATCATGAATCGCCAAACATCCATGAATAATCAGATGATAGTAACACATAGGTATTATCTTACTCCATGCAGAAATTACAGACCTATCACCCTGACCTCAATAACTGGGAAGATTCTGGAAAAGATAATCAAACAACGAATCAGCGAGCACCTAGAGGCAAACAAAATCATTACTAAAAGCCAACATGGGTTTGTCAAAAACAGATCATGCCAGACAAATCTTATTGCATTCTTTGACCAAGTGACAAAATTAGTGGATCAGAGGAATGCTGTGGATATAATTTACTTGGACTTCAGCAAGGCATTTCATAAAGTAGATCACAAACTACTACTTGATAAGATAGAAAAATGTGGGTTAGCCAACATCACCACCAGATGGATTCGTAGCTGGCTGACTGGCCGTACTCAGTGTGTGGTCCTCAATGGAACCGCATCTACATGGAGGGAAGTGTGTAGTGGGGTGCCCCAGGGCTCTGTTCTGGGCTCAGTGCTCTTCAACATCTTCATCAAAGATTTGGACGAGGGGATAGATGAGGATCTCATCAAATTTGCAGATGACACCAAGCTGGCAGGAATAGCCAACACTCCAGAAGATAGGCTTAAGATACAGGAGGATCTGGACAGACTTGAACACTGGGCGCTATCTAACAAAATGAAATGGTGGAAAAAGTAAGGTTCTACATCTAGGCAAGAAAAACCAAATGTACAGGTATAGTATAGGGCGCAGGTCTGCAACCCGCGGCTCTGGAGCCGCATGCGGCTCTTTCAGCTATCTCCTGCGGCTCCCAGTCCTCTGCCATGTGCAGTCCAAAAAAAAAAAGTGGGACTAAAAAAGTTCAACCAATCAATTCAAATATGCAGGGTAGGTGCATATCTTGCCTTGGCTCCACTCTTCAGTCAAACCTTGTTCTGCGCATGCGCACATGTATGCGCATGTGCACACATTTTTTGCGGCTCCCAGTTTTTCCTTTTGTGAGGGAACCGGTTCCGAGTGGCTCTTTCACTGTTTCAGGTTGCTGACCCTTTGCTCAATAGTAGTAACTGTGAGAGGGATCTTGGAGTCCTAGTGGACAATCACTTAAATATGAGCCAGCAGTGTGCTGCAGCTGCCAAGAAAGCCAACACAGTGCTAGGCTGCATTAACAGAGAGATAGAATCAAGATCACGTGAAGTACTAATACCAATTTACAATGCCTTGGTAAGGCCACATCTGGAATACTGCATCCAGTTTTGGTCACCACGATGTAAAAAAGATGTTGAGACTCTGGAAAGAGTACAGAGAAGAGCAACAAAGATGATTAGAGGTCTGGAGGCTAAAACATATAAGGAACGGCTGCTGGAACTGGGTATGTCTAGTTTAATGAAGAGAAGGACGAGGGGTGACATGATAGCAGTGCTCCAATATCTCAGGGGCTGCCACAAAGAAGAGGGAGTCAAGTTATTCTCCAAAGTGCCTGAAGGCAGGACAAGAAGCAATGGATTTAAACTAATCAAGGAAAGAAGCAACCTAGAACTAAGGAGAAACTTCCTAACCAGTGGAACAACCTGCCTCCAGAAGCTGTGAATGCTCTGACACTGGAAGTTTTTAAGAAGAGACTGGACAGCCATTTGTCTGAAATGGTATAGGGTTTCCTGCCTGAGCAAGGGGTTGGACTAGATGACCTCCAAGGTCCCTTCCAACTTTACTATTATGATTATGATTAGATAGCAATACGGAAGTCAAAATGGGATACCACTGCAACCACTCTCTACAATATTAAGGTCTGCATGAACAGCTAGTCTCTAAAACCAAACTGGAAATTACAGCAAATAGTGAAATGTCTTCTTGAAAATCTGAAAAGTTTCCTTTACATGAAGTCTGAGAATCTGAATCACAATGAGAATGGATAACTGTAAAAGAGAAGAAAAACACCACATTTCCATTAACCGCTGTACATTTATTTAAACATCAGCTATAACTAGCATCATTTCTCTTCTTCAGCTGTGACATGTTTAGCAATTTTGTTTAAATAGATCTATGTGCAAGCATCTCAATTTCCTCTAAATGAACAGTGTCATTAGTCTAAGAGACATCTGACATTAAAACTTATTCAGCACTTTATTAATGGAGCAAAGAGAGAACTATTCCACATTTCCTTCCTGTAAAGAGTAGGATCAAAAAGGGAGATCTTTGTTCATTATAAGAGCAAAAGAACGTTAACATACGAGGGGGCTGGGTTCATAATTAAGCATTTCTTTTATTTTAAAAAAATATTTTTACCAAAAGACGAGTGGACATTTTGAAGGCTGACAAACCATGGCTCATTTATTCAGGGCCATTAAAACTCTAACAAATAAGAACAGAATAGTCACACATCAAAAAACAACTTAAACTCTTTTGCTGCAATATAAAAAATAAAAACAAAAATTACACATGAAGTGCTATGAAGTTAATGCTTTAACATTTAAATTCAGTACAGGTAGTCCTCGACTTATGACTTAGTGACCATTCAAAGTTACAATGAACCTCCCAAAAGATATTTACACAGTTCCAACAGCCAGGGCTCCTCCCTGGTCACATGACCGCATTTCAGCTCCTCGGCAAATAGCCTGCATGTACTGCCATTTGCAGCAACCAGTACTCCCATGACCACAAACGTTGACATTGTTGCTGGAAACCTGCCTTTACTTATGGTTTTTCAGCAAAAACAGTCCATAGTAAACAATAAGTTCACTTAACTACTGCTGCAAAAAAGATCATAAAATTAGGTCGTTCATGTGGATCACCTGCTTTATGATTGTCATGACTGGCTGGCTCACTTATGGTTGCAAGTTCAGGGTTACCCGAAATACAGACATCTGACCATATTTGGAACATCCATTTTATAAATTATGGGTGTTAAGTCATGGGCTCTGGTGAGCAGGAATGAAGACACACAGCTGAGTACAGAGAAACTCATTCTTTTATTCAAGCTGGAACTGTACTGGACTTGGGGTGCTCCCCGCCATAATATATAGCCAAACCCTATGGTAGCAACCAATCAGATTAAACCCGTGCTTGCTGCCTGAGGTTGACCAATTGCAGGACCGGAGACGTCCTGTCTGGGTTGCTGGAGAGCCGTTAGGTCTCCAGCAACGCATGTGGTGTGGTACCAAAAGCCCAGTACATAACAATGGGCATAGGTATATGTTCCTAATATTTGTGTGTGTGTGTGTAATATTTTTTTCCAGGGAGAATTGAATTAAATTTAACTTTTCCTTCCTTGTAAATACAGCAACCAACAACCTGGCTGTTTCCAAGCTCATAGCTGAGACCCAGTTTGGCACACTGGTGAAAGCATCAGGCTAAAAATGGGAGACTATGACTTCTAGGCACAGACCCAATTGGGTGACCTTGGGCCACGTAGTTAGCCTCAGCCCTAGGAAGAAGACAAGGCCAGGCAAATCAGTCTGGAAAACCTTGGCAAGAAAATTGCAGGGACTTGTCCAGGCAATTGCCAGGAATCATAACTGACTCAAGCACACCAGAATAAAAAATCATAGTTGCTCACTGGTAAACCTCAACAAGTCTTTAGATAAAACCTATCTAGAGAGATAAAATGTGGAAAACCCTACTGATGGTGAGATTATTCTGTAAAACAAAGCAGGTAAAACAAAATGAAAACCCCGGTGTAGGAGGAATAACTTTACGGGTTCCCTTTAGGGAAATTGACAACATGGCAGTCCTTTCCTCAGGGTTTTCAAATAAACTAATGGCTGTTTAAGACAAATATATTTATTTATTAGTTAATCCCTGCTACTAGGGACAACAAATTCTTGAAAATATGTGTTCTCAAAACTCTAATTTTATTCTGTTTTTGCATCTTGCTTTTAGCATGCAAACTCTGTAAGTCAGACATGTCAAACACAAGGCCCGGGGGCCGGATGCGGCCCGCGAAGTGGTTTCATGTGGCCCGCAAAGCCATCTTGGAAACAGTGAGGGAATGGCCCCCACTGCCTTGGCCCTGGCCCAGAGACCCTCCTTCTGCCAGAGACCCTCAGATCCTTCCCACTCCTGACCAGGCCCCCATAGGCACCCTTGATGCGAATGATGTAGAGCTGGCCACGCCCCCCAGTAGGCCATACACACTCTAGCCATGCCCACCCAGTAGGCCACGCCTACCCAGGCCACACCCACCCGGCCCCTTGAGGGCAACCGCAATGCTGATGCGGCCCTCAATGAAATTGAGTTTGACACCCCTGCTGTAAGTGGTTCCAATTGGTTTCAGGTGGTGATGTAATTTTGGAAATGAAAGCAAGCTGTGATCAAACTTTCTTAAAAGCACTGCTGACATTTTGCTGCCTATATGTTGTTAAGCTGCCAGTTAGGTAGCATCTTTTCACAAGGAACTGGAGAAGATAGATCCAAAGAACATTCTTTAAGTATTAATGTAAAGAATAATGATCCCAAAGAATAGCATTGAGATGCATGGATATTATAGGGAAACCAAACTTTGTCCCTCTTTATCATAATACACATTTATTGGGGGAAATTGTCATAAAAGCAGGGCATTTTTTGTCATAGAATGCACCAGAACAGAGTTCTGGCATGTTTTTTCAGTGGATTTTACAAAGTTGCATTCTTTTCCTATTGTTTCCCTTCCTATCCTCGTTTGGTTTTGAAAATGCCCCGCTGGCGGTACAGTGTGAGCGGGATCCCCTCCGGCACTGTCTGCCTCCTCTAGGACAGGGCTTTTCAACCAGTGGTACGGGTACCACCTGTGGTACATTGGCACCTGGCAGGTGGTACGCAACCATCCTAGAAAAGTGGTAGCGGGGGAGGGGAATGAGCTGAACCAGTGGCAGCACTGCACAAGCCTTAGCAAAAGATGGCTGGAGCTGCAGGGCTGTCAGGGCTCAATGGAAGCGCCAGGATCAGCTCCAGGCTCCAGCCCAGAAGAAGCGCCAATCATCTGGAAAGCACCCCTGAGCCTGGCACTTCTGAGTCCAGAAGAAGCGCTGATCAGCTGGAATGTTGCAGCATCTCCAGGGTCTTGTGATTTACATTCAGATGCTTGGCAACTGATTCATATTTATGACGGTCACAGTGTCCCAGGGTCATGTGAAGTGACCAAAACCTGCTGCAACCACCCTGAAGAGGGGGGGGAGGGAATAAAAACAAAACAACCCACCCCCCACCTCCCCTGCCAATCCTCATCAGAAATGCTCACAACAATGAAAACCTCAGACAGGAGGAAGAGCGCTGCCGGGTGGGCAGGCAGGTGTCTTGCTCAGATGTGGCTTGGGCAGCACTTTTTTCAGTGCCATTGTAACTTCGAACAGTCACTAAGCGAACTGTTGTAAGTTGAAGACTACCTGTACTTCATCACTTTTTTCCTTTTGTTTTTTGTTTTTGGTCATCAAGTTTTTGACACCTTGCTAAGTGACTGGTAGTACTTGGATATTGCCATATCCTAAAAGTGGTACAATGAGTGAAAAGGTTGAAAAGCCCTGCTCTAGGAGGAGCCATGAGGTGCCAGAGCACCACAGCTAGAGTGTGGCTTGATTGGCTAGTTCAGACCATGTGGTGTGTGTAATGTATTGGGCTTTGTCTTGTTAAGGGAACACCACGTGGGTTAATTGCTGGTAGGTTGCTTAAGCAAGGAAGCTGACTAACGGCTCCCAGCTCCACAGACAACCCATCTCCAGCGCTCCCATTGGCTGCCTCTAGGGTGGCAATAGGTGCTTTAAACCTATTGGCCGCCACCTAGAGGCCAGGGTATAAATTGCTGCATTCGCAGCCCTGTTTCTCAGTTCAGATCCTGCAAGCAATAAACAATGATCTTTGCTGAACTCACTCGCCTTGCCTCGCCTTGCCTCGCCTTGTCATTGAAGCAATGAACCCAGTACATAACACCGGCGACAAAGGTGGGATCCTGCTCCTTCAACTGAGCTGAAGAAGTCAAGGAGTCAAAGCCAGTTTTCATAGCATGTGACGCGTCCCCATATGGGGTGGGTGCAGTTCTAAGTCACTTAGAGAGAGATGGAACTCAAGTTCCAATTGCTTTTTATTCAAGGACACTGTCCTCCACCGAGCGTACTTATTCTCAAATTGATAAAGAAGCACTGGCTATAGTTGCTGGAGTAAAAAAATTCCACGACTATTTATACGGCAGGGACTTCACGGTCTTCACAGACCATAAACCGCTATTGGAGTTATTCACTACAGACAGACAGACACCCCACATTTTATCCCCTTGGATGCTTAGATGATCCATTTTTTATCAGCTTATACTTTTAAGCTAATTCACAAATCCAGCAAGGATATGGGCCATGCAGATGGCCTGAGCAGACTTCCACTGCCTCAAATCGAACCAGATCCAGCCCCAGCGGCCTGCGTTTTGTCCATTCAAGACTTGCCAGAGTTTCCCCTCCATGCAGGTGACATTGCTGCAGAAAGAGCAGCAGACAAGACTCTAAGTAGAGTGCTATCTTGGGTACACACAGGGTGGCTGGATAAAAGCCCAGGTCCTGAGTTTCAGAGCTATTTTACGAGGATACATGAGCTCTCAGCTCACAAGGGTTGTATTCTTTGGGGGAACAGGGTCATAGTTCCCACCTCACTAAGAGACAGAGTGTTGCAATCACTTCATGAAGGTCATCCGGGTACTGTTCGCATGAAAGCTTTGGCAAGAAGCTATTTATGGTGGCCAGGATTAGATAAAGCCATTGAGACCCAGGTGCATGGGTGTTATACATGCCAGCAATCAAGGCCTGAAATGCCGCACGCTCCAGTTCACAGGTGGGAGGAGACTCACACTCCCTGGTCTAGGATACATATAGACTTTGCTGGGCCCTTTCAGGGACAGCTCTTTCTTATAGTGGTCGACACCCACTCTAAATGGTTAGAAGTTATACCAATCGCAAATATGACTACTGCTAGGACCATCCAGGTGCTTAATAAACTCTTTGCCACGCACGGGCTGCCGGATGTCATGGTGTCCGATAATGGGGCCCAATTTACTGCGGCAGAATTTCAGGCATTCCTGAGAGCAAACCACATTAGGCATGCAACATCAACTCCATTTCACCCATCTACTAATGGTCAAGCCAAAGATATGGTTCGCACCACAAAGGAGTCATTGAGGCATATAGTGACTGGGGACTGGCACCACAGACTGGCCGACGTTTTGCTCTGCCAACATTCCACACCATGTATGGCAACAGGGAAAAGCCCAGCAGAGCTGCGCTGGGGGAGGCGGCTAATCACGAAGCTGGACAGGCTGCACCCAGACCGGGTGACAGCTGAGGCCTCTTGCCCAAAACCCCCGAGGGGGCTGCAAGTGGGCAACGGGGTGTGGGCCAGGAACTATGGGCATGGGAACTTGTGGGTGCCAGGGAAGATTACCAAAACGTCAGGCCCTCTCTCCTACGAAGTGGGCCTAGAGGGCGAGCGAGTTGTCTGTTGCCATATCGATCAGCTCTGTGGAGAAAACTCTGTGGAGAAAACTGACTCTTGGGTGGGCCAACCTGGAAGGGCCAGCCAGAGAACTCCGAGTCAACCAGACTCACTTGAACTTAATGACACTGGTCTACCCAGCCCGGTGGGAAAGGTGGTAGACCATGAAGTGCCTGGGTCCCCCAGGCGCTCCACAAGGGTCTGCAAGCCTCCTTCATATCTACAAGACTTTGTTCTGAAATAATGAAGCTATGATATTGTCTGTATCATTACTGTGCTGTTAGCTAGGAAGCAGCTGTATTAGCCATGATGTAAACACGTGTAATTGCACACTATTGTTGTACCTTTGTAAACCTGTATTGCTATAATCACTCTCCTTTGTTATCATAATGTTTGTACATTCTAGGGGGGAGGGGTGTAATTTTTTTTAAAATTCCATTTATATCCCGCCCTTCTTCGAAGACTCAGGGCGGCTTACAAGCTTAGCAGTATTGGGCTTTGTCTTGTTAAGGGAACACCACATGGGTTAATTGCTGGTAGGTTGCTTAAGCAAGGAAGCTGGCTAACGGCTCCCAGCTCCACAGACAACCCATCTCCAGCGCTCCCATTGGCTGCCTCTAGGGCGGCAATAGGTGCTTTAAACCTATTGGCAACCGCCTAGAGGCCAGGGTATAAATTGCTGCATTCGCAGCCCTGTTTCTCAGTTCAGATCCTGCAAGCAATAACAGTGATCTTTGCTGAATTCACTCGCCTCACCTCGTCATTAAAGCAACAAACCCAGTATATAACAGTGTGGAAGCCGATGCTGGCAGTGGGAGACACATAAACATGGAGGCTATCTTTCCCGAGAGGGTGAGCGAGCCTTTTGCCTCCCCTTACAGAAGGTGGGGTTGAGGCTAAAAAGAGCTGAAGCGAGAGGAAAGAAAGGCAGCTGGTGTAGAAGTTTGCCCAACAACTAAACTTTGCTGCTTCAGTTCCTTGGGTAGTTCAAAGGCTGGGTTGTCTGTGAAAATGTCTTTTTAGTCTTTTATACTTTATATTCAAACTGCAGAAGGGAAGAATAAGAATAAATCCAATCTTGTGATTTGGAGGTATTATTATTAATAATAATATATATTAATTATGTATTGGTCGAATGTAAAGGTAGACCTACAGTATGAGGTTTAATCAGATCTATTTATGAAATTGGGTTTAACTTAAAGGTAAATTAAAAGCGATCTGTTCACTGACAAAGTTTCAACTTTAATTTGTTTCAAGTCAATATGCATATTAAACTCCAAATGTAAATTTTTCCTCCTTGTTTGACAACTTTTTTAAAATAATTCAATCTTTTATAAGCAACCAAATTTTGTTTTGTTTGGCCAATTTCATTCCACATAGAAAGCTGACATTTCCACTCATTAAACTAAATGGGTATGCCAGTGGTAAATGTCCAAAAAGATTAATAAAATGCTTTCTTGTAATTTATAGCCACACAGTGCATGGTAACATTAATAGTATTAACTTACCTTGATCAAAATCCTAGTCTTTTAGATACATTAAAAATTGAAGGGCTTTTTTGTTTTCAACTACAAAGGTAAACCTTGTACGATAGGCAAGGCGGGTTGTATGTCGTGTGTGAGTTCTGGCACCTTTTTTTTTTTTACAAAAAAAGCACTGCATAAGAGCATCATCAAATCTTAAATAATACCAAGAGTGATAGTTCAGGTTTTAAATAATATGGATCAACCTCAAAATAAAACTGAACATGTACAAAGAGATGTAAGAGTTACGGTTAAGCAATCAACATAATAAGCATATTTGTTTTGGGAAGTGATTGTTAATGCTTTATCAGCCATCATCTAATTCAAGTGAACATTCTATTAAATAAGTATTGTGAATCCATGTGAGTTTTTCTTCTGTGACTTAGCAAACAAGCTGGTTTCTGGGACCCTATCTGTGTGTTGGGGGCAGGGAGGAATATGATATTGTGTACCTTCCTCTTCAAAATCAGTCTTCCAACATGAAAATGCATGTAGATGGATCAAAGGAGACCTTACATTCACACATTTCCAAATATTCCACTATTGTGCAATGCTCGAATGTTAACAACAGCTGCAGCTATCTCAGCCTGGAAAGGACACACTTGATTCTTTCTTTTTTAGTGAGTAAATATTAAGAAATCTGTATGTGGTAGGGGGGGAAGCACATTTTCCCCCTTGTTTGCCCTTCAAAATACAAGCCAATGAAACTGTGGAATTTATCTTTTCCCTAAGAAGAGTGTGGTTTTTTTTTGTCTGCATTGATTTCCTTTAAGATTGCTCTTTGTCTCTAACATAAATCCAGCTACCACTATAGCTACTTCCAAGATGGATAGCTCCTCCACCAGCAATCAGGAAATGCCATACAATATCAACTTTATCTCCTTGCCATTGTCTTGTGAGAACAAAAACCTAGTGAAAAAGCCATGGCAAAACACAGAATTACAGAGAAGGCAAAGTTTCTGCTACAGCCTGTCAAACTGCCTGTCAAATAAGGTAGAGTTATCGTACACAAAGAGCTTTATCTGAAAATACTCTAAATCTGGCATTGTACTTTTCTGAATTCACTGATAGGTGATCAATTTACAGCAAAACATAGCCCCACTGCCCTCCCGCAACCGATAAGCTAAATGTAAGGATTCATTTAGTATTGGGTCTACCATGGCCATTAGAGATACATATACTTTGCGCTAGAAAAACAAGATCGTTACAGGCATCCACTTTTGTAACTCTTTGCTTCAATCCCTTTTTAAAGGACAATGACGAGATCAGGTCTTTGGAAGCTCAGCACCTGCTCTGCATTTATCAGATTTTCTTTTAAGAATGCAGAGAATTTCCTGAAACCACCGTAATCCAGATGTTGAAAGGCTGTTTCTGCAAATGGCTCAGCTGCCTATCCATTCAGTCTCACTAAGAAAAAGAAAATCACTGTGCAGAGGATTTTTTTTTTTTGAATAAGAAAAATAGCACTAACTGTCTCGGATAATTGATTCCACCATCATCAGTGAGATCATTCTGGCACTGGTAGCTTAAAGATCATTCAGCCCATACCTGACATCCGGGCTTTACAGATTTATTCCCTGAATGCCAATGATATGCAGCAACAAGAAATATGTCCTTGACAAGAGCCAAAACAAACAAAAAGTCTTTTCCTGTAGGCAGTATAATCTGAATTATGTTTACTCTGAAGACCCCACCACTTTCTTTTAACTTTAGACAGCTCTACAAAGTGGTGGGAGTTCAATATATCTGGGATCAGGGTGAACCCATGACATTTTGCTATCTGAAATGAAGAATTATCAGGTGTCCCTTCCAGATTTCACCCACAAAAGCCAGCTGGCTTGACTCTCTAAGACAGGGGTCTTCAAACTTGGCCCTTTTTATGACTTGTGGACTTCAACTCCCAGAATTCCTCAGCCAGCCATCAAAAGGTTTGAAGACCCCTGCTCATAGACATGGCCATTCCCAATGCAGCATACTGGTTGGGCAGGGAGATAGGTTATATTATATTGGGTGGTTTCCATGGTTCAAATAGGAGATCAAAACTGTGACCCAATTGTTCCTGAAAAGCATCTGTAGGTTATATTTTACTACAGCAGATAATATGAAAAGGCCTAGACCAGGCATGTCAAACTCGCGATGTCACGTGACGTTGCGCAACATATCACAACTTTTTCCCCATTGCCAGCAATGGGATAGGTGTGGTTTCGGAGTGACACATCCAACCCGCGGGCTGGCAAGAAACCAAATTACAACTTGTTCTGGCCAATTGGAGCCAATGCATAAATATATTCAAAACTACATATAGTATTTATTTTATATTCCATATAGGAGGGATGGTGGACCAGTTGTGGTAGATTGAAGAGAACACTAATAATAAGCAATTGTTGTAGAGCTTATTAAGATGAACTCTATTCTTAAATTCATCTGCATTCTACATCAAAATAACACCATATCACTCTGAAATTCTTTACCTTTTGGCTAGACCACATAAACTCATTATCATTATAATTGCAGTTTTCACAGCACTTTGACTAC
Organism: Vipera ursinii; assembly: GCF_947247035.1. Taxonomy (NCBI): domain Eukaryota; kingdom Metazoa; phylum Chordata; class Lepidosauria; order Squamata; family Viperidae; genus Vipera; species Vipera ursinii. The sequence continues at coordinate 158,006,644 of NC_139512.1, read as the reverse complement.
TTCTGAAGCTGCTTCATACAGCTACTGAAATTATTTCTAGCCCTCAAAGCTTTGTGTTACAATAAAGCATGAAGTGATGAAAATGCTACCACATCCCCATTCTTTAAATAAAATGCAAATTAGAAATTAGGATTGCCACCCTCGGATAAAGTTACAAAGGTAACATCTGTTCTGAAAGCGATCCCTAGATTCTTCACCCCCAGCTCTTTACAAAACACGTTAAGCAAGGACACTAAGAAGACACACAAACATTATTGTTAAGCAGCAATACAGTCAATCACTTTCTTTTTGGACCTACACACACATTTTAATTACTGACACAGGTCATTATTTGAAGGTTACCAGCCTCAGAAGTAACTCTGCCTCTATCCAAATCCAAATCACTTAGTTAAGGAAGTGGATTACGAGGCTTCAGTTTAAATTGGGATGAAATGAATATTCCACCTAAACGATACCTGACATTGATTCTTGCCTTATCTTTGTATAGGATGAGAATGTATAGGTCCAGTTTTCCTCATTCTCAATCACTATAGAGGAAGAGGTGATCAAGCATCTGAAAATAGACCTTGTGACAACTCCTGATGTCATCACGTGTCCTTTAGATGTGAAATATCCTGATAGTGCCGCCAACTGCTTGGGTACAGAATGCAGCCGCGAGAGTTGTGTTGGGAGTCTCCCGATACTCCCATGTTACACCTTTGCTCCGTGAGCTGCATTGGTTACCAGTTGCCTTCCGGGTGAGATTCAAGGTACTAGTAATGGTGTTCAAAGCCCTACATGGCAGGGGGCCGGAGTACCTCAGGGAACATCTGCTGCCGGCATCAATCTCCCTGCGCCCTGTGCGTTCCCACAGAGAGGGCCTCCTCAGGGTGCCACCGATCAGAGAATGTCGATTGGTGGCCCCCAGGGGGAGATCCTTCTCTGTGGGTGCTCCAGAACTATGGAATCAGTTACTGGTAGAGCTCCGGATGGTGCCCGATCTTCGCTCCTTTCGTCGCGATCTCAAGACGTTTTTGTTTGTACAAGCTGGCCTAGCCTGATGGGGGATTGGTGGGGTTTTTTATTTCTGTATTCTTAATACTATTTTTGGGGTTTTATAATTGTAATATATCAATTGTTTTAAAATCGGGCAATTATTTAATTTTCTTTTAATATTTGTAACTTTGTATTTTATTCTTGCCCTGTAAACCGCCCTGAGTCCTCAGGGAGAAGGGCGGTATAGAAATATTATTATTAAATTAAATTAAATTAATTATTTTGAAAGTCCTTTGACTTCAACATTCCCCTCATAATCAGTCCCCTCACTGATTTGACAATTTTGTGTCCTACCCAGAGGAAAACACTCTGCATATCTTCAGAGCCATGCTATTTATGACCATTTGGCTTATTGGAGAATCAGGTGACCTCCTTGATAACTTCTGTTACATCTAGCTAGCCATGATTGAGTATTTGTTTTGGTGAGGGGGAAAAGCTGGCTTCCTGCCAGCCAAATAGGAGTCCTAGGGAGCCCCATAAGCATTTCAGATCATTTCCCCCCCCCTCCATTTGAACAATGAAGTGACCTTTCTCCGGTCCCCAGTTTTGGAGCAGTTTCTCAACAGCACTGAAATAGCATCTCCCTCGCTCCTTTCTCACCAAGCACACAGATCAGAAAATGCCCAGGTTTTGTTCTTCTGAAGGTAACCTTGCAGAGCCAGACAATGTTAATTCCCTCTCAGAATTAAAAGATGGAGCCCTGGGACCCTGGCCAAGTTCCTCCTGTGTTAATGTCTCTCCCGCTCTTCCTCCCTCCCTAGCGTGAAGCCATTTGAAATGGCAGGTTAAATGATGAGCCCAAGCAGGTTGCTAGCGGAGAGACCACACATAGGAGTAACCTTTGCACTCTCTAGGGATGGAAGCCGGTGGTCTGCAGTAAACGCGTGAGAACTACAATGCATCCACAAACAAAGTACGTTGCTGGGCCTAAGCACTCCAGAGCCCCAATTCTACTTTCATTTTTTGGCTCTGTCTTTCTCCAGTGCCTCAGCGGTACATGGCCAACAGAATTGATAGTTAGATACCATCTCTTAACTGAAGCTGTTCTTTGTTCTCTCATGCTAAACCAAGCTTTGCTAACATCAAAACAGAAGAGTCATTGCTAACAAGATTAGTAAGGTGTGGTTACCTATTGGAGGATATAACAGGAGAGGAAAAAATAGGGGCAAAATCAACATAAATAATTTATTAAATTTGTGATAGTTGCTCATTCATTAGATGCTTACTAAATCATAAAAAAAGAGTTTTTAAACAATTAAAACATATAAATAGGCAGCCAGACTAAAACCGCCAGAACAATATACCACGCAAATATTCTAACCAATCTGTCTCTAAAGCAATGAATGAAATACTGTTTGGACTGTTACTCCTGGTCGTCATTTAATTTAATCGTTTCCCCTTTCTGTGCCATTAAAAATGGCACTTCCTATCTATGGCAACTGTTGTAAGTGTGTTGCCTTGGAGGTTATGCACCTTCACTCTAGGAAATTAAGCAATGGCAGGTTGAATGGCATGACCCCCATTCCTCTAAGTCACTATGGAATTACAGGAGCTAAATTTCACATATCTTAAAGCTGCCAAATTTGAGAAACACTGCTTTAAGACCGACTCCCTTGCCTCGAGGGCGGGCAGGTGGGTATCTGAATATTAGATGATTTAGTTTCTACCCAAGCTCTACTTTCGGCCTAGGTCCTTTTTTGTGCAAATGTGATTTTGTTAAGGGCACCCAAGATCGCATGAATAGGCTTAGGAAACAAGAAGCCACGCTGCAACAGGAAGCAAATCAAAGCCTTCACTATGAAGTTGCTGGCTGGGAAGTGTGCTATTGTTAGAGCTTTGTGAGTTTAAATCCCTGAGCAATTATTGACCAGCTTCTGGCAGCTTGGCAAGCTGGACATTTATTTTTTTTTCCAGTCTGCCTTCTTTCAAGGCCAACTTCACAGCAACGTGTTCAAGTTGGCACCAGTCCAATAAAGGCAATTAGCAGTAGTGGAAAGGATCTGATTCAGAAGGAGAGGAGTTTACTAATCAGGAAGCCCTCAAGGGATCGGCTTCCTTTCATCTACCTTCATAAATTGTACCCAGTGAGCCTCCAGAATTTTATTAAGCCATTGAGGTTCTGGACTTTTATCAGTTTTACCTTGATAACTGTGATCCTGGAAGTTTATAAATCTAGCCCTCTAGAACTGTTTTATTATTCTGTTGTACTCTTAACCAGATGGCAACTTAATCAATCCACAATCTAATACATAAAGACATTTTATCAAGTGACTTTGTATGTTATACTGTAATCTTGCCCATCATTTTGTTTCTAGCAAAGGAATATAATCATTTTAAAATGTCATGACAGGCTGAACTAGTCCAACTACTACTACTACTACTAGTAGTAGTAGTAGTAGTAGTAGTAGTAGACTTTATTGTCATTTCAACAATATACAGTACAGTACTCAGTGAAACGAAACGACGTTTCCCCAGGACCAAGGTGCTACATCAGACGACACAAATCAAAAAAAGAACAGAACACAAACTACACATAACTCTAAACTAAAAACTTTAAAAAACTACAAATACAAGTATTTATAGTTCCAGTTTCTACGTGTTGAGAATTCTAATGGCTTGTAGGAAGAAACTGTTACACAATCTGGATGTCTGAGCCCAAATGCTCCTGTACCTCTTTCCAGATGGCAAAAGAGTGAAGAGTGTGTATGAGGGGTGTGTGTAATCAGCCACAATGTTTCTGGCTTTATGGATGCAACATGTGATGTAAATATCCATGACAGAGAGAAGAGCAACCCCAATGATCTTCTCTGCCATCCTTACTATTCGCTGTAGGGTTTTGCAATCCCAAACAGTGCAGTTTCCAAACCAGGCAGTAATGCAACTGCTCAGGGTGCTCTCAATGGTCCCTCTGTAGAAGATTGTGAGGATGTGTGGTGGAAGCTGTGACTTCCTCAGTTTCCTCAGAAAGTAAAGATGCTGGTGGGCCTTCCTTGTTATGGAACAGGTGTTGAGGGACCAAGTGAGATTCTCCGCCCAGTGAACACCAAGAAATTTTAGTCTTTAAAATGTCATGAAAGGCTGAACTTGGTCTAAATGGATAGGTGATAATTACTAAATTGTCCTTTGCAGGAAAAACTTTTCATTTCTCTGTTTTGCAACTCCAACTGATGACATGAGAGCAGCTGACAAACCAGTGCCCTTCATAGGTCAGCCACCCCATGCAAACAACAAAGATAGCACAGTGTCAGAATCCATTTATATCATATTCATAAATGTATGTTTAAAACGTTGTTCCTGGATTCTGCCATCTCCCGAGGAGGAAGGAACGAATGTGTATTGAGCCTGTATTAGGCATTTCAAAGGAAAAGAGAAGCCTTTTGAACTGGGGGAACAAAAGGGAGGGTTAGGGTAGGTAGCATCTGGCTTGTGTCAAGGAAGAGAGCAATAAACATAAAAGGTCCTAAGTTCCTTTTTCCCAGGAGAGGGATGATACGAGGTAAATGATGGGGGGCTGACCAAATGGGGTTAAGGGGGGGTTGAACTGGGAACTCTTTATAAGGTCTTAGTTTGTAGAACAATATTAAGTCCTGTCTTGTATTCCTACAACCAAGCATGTCATAGTAAAGATTCCTTTTGGACTAGATTTGGCTCCAAGAGTTTTGTCTTCCTAAGACGTGGTTTGGGGTGGGTCCTGACACACAGCTTCTCAGGTTGGTATCCCAACAACCACACAAATCTCCAGAAATGGAACCTTTTGCATCCAGTGCTGCTCAATGTACAATGTACATTTTCTCTCTTGCACAAGTCTCTCTTCCCAGACCTCAGTGATGATATTTTGATGTTGATTGCCACCAGATAGTGTTGTATAGGTCGTGCTTTGAATTATTGTTATCCTGTATTTGTTTTTGTAAAACACTCAGTTACCCTGGTATGAAATGCAGAGTATAGCTTTGCAGCGGGTTCCTGTGCAAGTTCATTAAGTTCGCTAAATCAATCCTTTTCTTGAGAGCAATGGGACTGTCATATAAGTATGCAGAGAACTGCAGCCTGCATGGGAAAACAGCCTTGTGTATAGTTTACAACGTGGTAGGTGGAGAGCTTCAGATGAATTCAGTGGTTAAAAAAAAATAAGAAGAAAACATTTCATTTTTCTTTAGTTTGTTCAATTTTCAAAGGGGACTGTATTCATGTGAGCCTTTCACAACAAGGATGCCATAATCCAATGTTCCTTGCAAGCCAAACAAGCACTGCTGTCTAACAGCCTGAAGAAGTTTGTTTCAAGCAGTGAGATAGACCACGATGGGGAAGGGAATTGTTGCTCATCTCCTGCTCCTGGATATCCTAGAGACATCTGGCTAACCTCTGCAGGAAGCATGCTGGACCAAAGAGAACTTTGGCCTCCACCAGGATGCTCTTCAAGAAAGAAGCAACCTGGAATTAAGGAGAAACCTCCTAACAGTGAGGACAATTAACCAGTGGAACAGGTTGTCTTCAGAAATACTGGGCGCTCCGGAAGTATTTAAAAAGAGACTAGACAGTCACTTGTCTGAAATAGTATAGGTTATTCTGCTCAAGCAGGGGGCTAGACTAGAAGACCTCCAAGGTCCCTTCCAGATTCTATTCTATTCTATTCTATTCTATTCTATTCTATTCTATTCTATTCTATTCTATTCTATTCTATTCTATTCTATTCTATTCTATTCTTATAAGAGTAGGAAGTGATGTTCTCCAACATCTTAGGACATGCCTCCCACCAGACTTTGACAAACATCAGTTTGCCTACAGGAGGAATAGGTCAACAGACGATGCCATAGCTACTGCTTTACATGCTGCAGCAAGCCATCTGGAGAAATCTGGAAGCTATGTCAGGATGTTTTTCATTGACTATAGCTCGGCTTTCAACACTATTCCGCCAAGCATCCTTATTGAAAAGCTGACTGACTTGAATTTCCCCCCCTCTATATGTGATTGGATTAAAGACTTTCTGAGGGACCGGCTACAAACAGTGAGGGTCGGGTCTATTTCATCCACCTCCCTGAAGCTTTGCACTGGCTCACCACAGGGCTGTGTGCTTAGCCCCTACCTGTACTCACTGTACACATATGATTGTGCATCATCTGACCCAACCACTGAGATTATTATGTTTGCAGATTATACCACCGTGGTGGGTCTTATTACAGGTGGAGATGAAACAGCGTACGGGGGGAGGTACAAAAACTATCCTCATGGTGTCTAGAGAACAACTTGCACCTGAACATCGGCAAGACAAAGGAGATGGTGCTAGACTTCCAGAAGAAAAGAGAGGAACCTGCCCCACTTTACTTTGGGGGGCTGTGTGGAGAGAGTTTCCTCCTTTAAATCTTTCCTGGAAAATTAATACAACCTAGGTGGCCAGAAAGGCCCAACAGAGACTCCACTTCCTCAGGGTCTTGGAGAAGAACAGGGTAGAACAATGACTGATGACCTTCTTTTACCGGACTACTATAGAAAACGTCCTCTCATACTGTGTTGTGGTGTGGTATGCTGGCTTGACAGCCGCGGATAGAAAGATACTACAGAGGGTGGTGAGCACAGTACGAAACATTGTGGGCTGTCCCCTGACACCACTGGATGACATCGCCAGGGCCCGCTGCCTTGGAAGAGTGAGGAAAATTCTCAGGGATGACTCACACCCTGGTCGGTACCTCTTTACTCTCTTTACTCTTTATTCTCCTACCATCGGGTAGGAGATATAGAAGTATAGTCAGCCGCACCAACAGGCTGAAGTACAGTTTCTATCCATGGGCTGTCAGGCTCCTGGATCAGAAATAAACCATGTAAGATAGACTTGCGGGGCCGGCGCGTTGTGCAGTTAGTTCACATGGTGTAACAAGATGGTGGGTTTGTTGTCACTGTGAGTTGTTGGGGGGGCAGGAAGGGAGGCTCAGCCAATCTCATTGTACACATGTTGTACTTTGATAGTAAAGGTTGATTTGATTTGATGTATGAAAGGTGCAATAAATTTCTAAAATTGGCTTGACCTAAAGGGAGATACCATTTGGCCTGAGATTTCTGGTGGCAAATTTTTTTGAGTTCGAACTGAAATTAGCTTAATTTTTCAGAAACACAATCCCTCTCTGTGTCACATGGAGGAAGAAGCCAAATCAGTTACTGTAATCCAGCCTGAGAGAACTCTTAAGGAAAAATTAAGTCAACCATTCATCCAAAAGCCCATTTTTCATTAATGTTCAAAAATTAAAAACATAAAAACAATATTTATGATTGGATAGTGAACTGGCAGATACCAAAGAGACCTATTATATAATACTACACATATACTATACATTTTATGCTAGTGATTAAATTCCTAACTAGAATTTTAAGAAAACCTTTTTTCCTTACATGTCTAAGAGTTGGTCTATACATAGTCAGAAATCAGCAACATGATGATGCCACAAAACTCCCAAACATTTTACATAGTCCCTCCATTGCACATAAACACACATGCTTTTAAAAATGCCCCAAATATCCACAACGTTGTCATATCTTCAGAAACTTTTGCTGTTTTCTCTTGAGATTTTGAAAAATGTCAAACAAAAATCCTGCCAAGATTTCTGTGCTCCCTGTTCTGGCTAATTTCACAGTCTCACTATACTTGAGGTGAGATTTCCATGGGAATCACCTGTATTATTGTGCAAGATAATGCAATAGCACCTGTAGACTAGAAAAGTTTTTCCAGGCCTGTGTTAAGTCAGACTTAGTGACGAATAGGGCCCTATATCACTAGCTATCCTGGCAGTGGTGCATAAATTGGATCATTCATCCAGAAGAAGCTTAAGAATGAAGTCATTCATAAAGATAAAGCTTGTTGTCATACTCTAATTTCTTCCATGTGGATAAATGGAACTTAAGATTTTTGTGCATGACTTAGCTAACCATCTTGCTGACAAAATCTTCTTTCAAGCAGCATCTATAAGAGTGCTTGCTACTGAGGCAATTTATGAACATTGTAAGTAATTGGCCTTTTAACCACATGTATCTGAACTCTAATAATTGGTGTTGAAAAAGAATGGAAGACAAATGACTCTTCAGTGTTGGAAACTATTGTTTGTGAGATATATGAGCACATGCAAATATTAAAAATTCTTGGCATTATGGTCATAGAATCATTATTTTCACAAATGCCTCCTTTGATCAAGAAACAGTGAACGTTAATGAAACTATTTTATTCTTGCTAAGAACTCTGTTAATATAGCCACAATCCAGGCTGAAATATGATTAAAAAAACAACAACCAGTGACTTACTGAACACCATCATTTAAAGCCAGTTGTCTCTGTTCCCCCAAAATGCAATAAATAAATTGAAATAAATGCAATAAATACCCTCCTTCTGCACAAGTATCATATACAGATACGATGGTTTCTGTGCAGGCACAGCTGTAGATGCTACAGCTGAATGTGAACAGACTTCACTGAAATAAGAATATGTTTAAGGCAATATCAAATATAAATATCAAATATTAAGAGCCAACCTAGCCTAGTGGTTAAGGCACCAGGCTAGAAACAAGGAGACTGACTTCTAGTCCTTCCTTAGGCATGAAAGGCAGCTGATGACTTTGAGCCAGTCTCTGTCTCTCAGACCAACTTATCTCACAAGGTTGTGGTTGCAGGGAAACTAAGAGGAGGAAAGTGTATTAATTATGTTTGCCACTTTGAATTATTTATAAAAATAATAAAAGCAGGATTTAAAAAAATCTAAACCTAAAAAAAAAGCTCTCTAGAGATTCTATTGTGACCATACCCGTGAAGGCCATTTCTTGATGTGAATCAAGTCAAACATGGAGGTTTAAAATATCACTGAATGGGTCCAATTGAATATCAAGCATGAAATATGGGACAGCTCAGTAGAAGTTAGGGCAGACGATTTATAACAGGTGTCCTCAAACTTGGCCACTTTAAGACTTGTGGACTTCAACTCCCAGAATTCCCCAGCCAGCATGGGGAATTCTGGGAGTTGAAGTCCACAAGTCTTAAAGTGGCCAAGTTTGAGGACACCTGAGTTATAATGATTCATCTTGAAACTGAATGACAAGATTGAAGCTTACTCTCCTGAATCTCCTGTAGCATTTGGAGGGTCACCGGTGCCCTCAGAGTAGATTGGAGAGATATGAAGTTGGGTGGAATTTAAAACAGAAATCTTACTCATTTGGCAGACTTATAAGAAGATAGATAGCGTCGAATCAGTCTGGTATGAAACCAATTTCAGTTCTACCACCCACTTCTTATTCATTAAGTGTTCATTTTTTGTTGTACTTGTGGACCTCCTAATAAATGCAAGAGAAGAGAAATCAATTAAAGCTTTTTATACAGAATGCATCCGAATACTCACCCAGATAAAATCACAGCAGAGCTACTGGCAAGGATAAATTACTTTTATAATAATAAAAGTAGCAACACTAGGTTAAACACATGCAAACAGTAAAATGGATTTTGAAGCTACTGTTTTGTTAAATACTGGTTATTACTTTACCTGCACCTTTCCTTCCTTTTGATGAAGTTTTAATTGCCTCCATGCTCATTGGATTTATTAGAATTGCATTTACGTCAAACCGCCATCCATGTAATAAAGCCTCATGCAGTGCCACACCTCAGGCTAGGAATTTTTGCTGACAGCTGACTGATTCATAGCAAGGAAAACAAAAATGGGTGATTGAGGGAACAACTCTGACATAATTGTTGCAAAATACAGGGCTTAAAGTGGCACATGCTGGGTCTGATCTTTTGGTTTTTAGACTGAGTTCTGACACATATAGGATCCATCAGTTTCCCTAAATCCTGTGGCATCAAGTTGCCTTGGTTGGTCTGTGGAGATTCTCAGCCATCCAGGCCATGGTTGTCCCAAAGGTGCTTTTTCAAGAGGCAACTTTCTTGTTTTTCTTTGAAGACATTTTGCTTCTCATCCAAGAAGCTTCTTCAGCTCTCCTTGGATTTCTTTCAGCTATGCATTTATAACTACATCAAGACTCCTTCAGTATGATGCTATCCCACCAAGGTGTCTTACGTGTGAATACAGGCAATGCCTGGTCATGAGCAACTTTGTGATTTGACCCACTTCTTGCATCATATTATTCTGGCTGCAGTAACAGAATAATAGAGTTGCAGGTCTTCTAGTCCAACCTCCTGCTCAAGCAGGAAACCCTATACCAGGGATGGCGAACCTTTTAGAGACCGAGTGCCCAAACTGCAACCCAAAACCCACTTATGTATCATCAGGTGCTGGGTGGGCGTGGCCCATTGGGTGAGCGTGGCTGCAGTGGTAATGGGAGACTGGGTGGGACTAAAAAGTTCAATCAATCAGTTCCCACTTTGCAAGATCTTTTTTTTCCCCGCTAGAAGTTGAAATTGATTGATTAAACCTTTTTTTTCCCTTGCACACGGCGGCAGAGGCAAAAAGCGAAAAGGTTTTATAAAACGCAGCTGAAGGCCTAGGACTGGGGCGACGGTGCGCATGCCCACAGAGAGGTCTCTGCGTGCCACCTTTGGCACCTGTGCCATAGGTTCGCCACCACGGTCCTATACCATTTCAGACAAACGGCTGTGCAATCCCTTCTTAAAAACTTCCAGTGTTGGAGCATTCACAACTTATGGAGGCAGGTTGTTCCACTGGTTAATTGTTCTAACTGTCAAGGACATTTTTTCTTAGTTCTAGGTTGCTTCTCTCCTTGATTAGTTTTCATCCATTGCCTCTGAATGAGAAGACGTACAATTGTTTCCTTGACCCAAGGAAGGTAGAGGTAACAATTTCCGCTGTAAATGCCAAAGGCAGCAGTTCTCATGGGAAGTTCAGAAGTAACATGAGTATTTCAGGTCCCTTCCAACTCTGTCATTCTATTCTATTTTATTCTGTAATAGATCCAGGATCCATAGAGGTCAGAAAGGAATTTCCTGGTTTGCTCTTATCATTTCATATCAACTAATGGATTGTGCCTAATATAACAATTAACCTTGAAGGATGACGGTTTTAGCCGAGAAAATGTCAGGTCCCCCAAGGACAGCCAAACCTTTGGAATTGCAAAAAGCACACTTGGATTCACATTCATTTCCTCTCGGTACCAGCAAATGCTCTTATTCTAAAACAAATCTGTTGGTCACTTCCTGAATCTGCCTTTGGGCAGGGCATCCTGCAACGGGTGGAGCATCAGATTGTTTAAGAAAAACATTGGCTCTCTGCCAGCGGAAATTTCAGACGTTGCTGAGCTGATGCTGTTCTAGGATTGTGCTGTGATTCACAGAGTCCTGCAACATAATGTGGGATGCAAACAGAACAAGACAGAGAAAGAGAATCAGCTTTTCAACCAAGCAGAAATCAGTACTTATAAGAGTCCAGTTATATTATTTTAGATATTGAGGTTATTGCTTTTGTCAAGTTTCTTTCTTTGTGAGTGGGTTGTGAATGTTTTAATAAACCTGTTTAATATCCTAAAAGTGTTAGACTTGATCTAAGGCTTAAGCTCTAGCTCTTTGGTCCCTAGATAGATCCTTAAGTGAGGTTTAATTATTATTGAGTTGCATCCCAATCTTCCAAGAAACTCAGCGATTAATCAAATAGCAATGATTTAAAGTTATTGTTGCAGCAACCTGGAGAATAGATTAGAGTGAAAAACAGTGAGTCACTTAGAATCACATATACTGTTCGTCTTTTCTTACATGGCCTGGGACTTTAAGACTTTGGGTTTATTCAGAATAAGTGCAAAGTGTAAATTATTTGCACAACTTACAAGCTTTTCCTAGTGTGGGAAGTCAGCTCCCCAGAGAAGGAAATATTAAAAGGGCAGGAAAATATATTTCCTCAAAGAATCTTGAAGAGGCAGGAATGCATGCCCAGTTTTCTTAATAGCCCCAGGTCTCCCTTCCCCAAGCAGAAACCAGTTCTATAGAAATGCAGATGTAAACCATCAGGAAGGTTTGAGCTAGAAGCTTAGGAAGACACCTAAAATCTACATACCCCATCCAAAGAGTCATCAGCCCAGCCCCAGGGAAGCAGGACATGACCTTTGGACATAATAGGATTAACCCATCACCATCAGAATACCAGAAAGGCACACTCAGACTCAGGTCAAAAGTTTATGACACAGGAAATAGCCTCAAACAGGAACAGGAAATCACTCCAAACAAAAGGCTCAAGAGGGTATAAAAACCCACTCCCTACATGTGCTCAGTCCTTTTTTACTGCCAGACCATCTTCTTGTCTGGCTCACCTCTTCAATAAACTACAACCTTCTTCCTAAAGCAGTCGCCATGTGTATTCCCAGCTTGGATGGAACCAGGATGAAGACTTTTCTTCCAACACTAGTTAGTGGAAAGGCTCACGCACCAGTTAACTCCAGTTTTGCTTCTTTCTGGGTTTTTGCTTTTTGTATAGAATTCAGGTAGCTCTCGACTTACATCTGTTCATTTAGCAACCATCTGAAGTTACATTGACAGGGAAAAATTGGGACTTACTACCATCACTGCATTCCCCACAGTCATGTGATCAAAGTTCAGATGTTTCACAACCGTAATGTATTTATGCCACTTGCAGCATCACAGGGTCATGTGATCACAATTTATCACTTTCCCAGCCAGCTTTCAATAAGCAAAGTCAGCGGGAAGCCCAACTTACTTAACAATCACAAATCACACGATTCATTTAACAACTGCAGTGATTCACTTAATAACCATGGAAAGGGTCATAACATTGAAGGCAGCTTGCCTTGCTTAGCAATTCTGGTACCAATTTGTGTATTCCAATCAAGTGATCTTCACAGCTGAGCAAAGAACTGCACTTGGGTCTCCAATCCAAGTTTCTATTAAGGTTTCCAATCTTTTTAAGTATCTAGCTCAAAATGGAGGCGTCCTTTGAAAGGGGAAAATGATAAATATTATCTATCAAATATAAACCAATGGCAATATTTATAATTATATCCGTTTTTATTCCCTAACAACATTGGAGTAACAGCATTTTCAAATTCTGAGACTCCTGAGATATTAAAACAACTGGTTAAATTTATTTACTTATTTATTTATTCAACTTATATGGCTCCCATCTTGTCCAGAGACGACTCTAGGTAGTTAACAATCATTAAAGTTTTAATCCTTTAAAACTAAAATTAAATCCCCTACAATTAGTTTTTATAGATATTTGTTATCAATCAATCAATTTGATATGCAGCTATTAAGAAATGAGTGGAACAAAGAATTAAAGTTTCCTCTATTGTCTAATCAGTGGGAGAATGTCTTAATTTCTATAGCAAGAATGTCAATGGACTTCAAATCATGACCTATAAAACAAAAATAATATTTAAAATTTATTGGATTCCATTACATTGCAAAAGGACCATCAAAAATAGCATTTTGTTGGAGATGCACTAAGGATATTGCTTCTTTAAAAACAATGTCCTATACTTACCAAGTCTGAGAGAAAGTAGTGGATTATATAAATATGATTGTGCAACAAAAGCTACAATTTTCAGAAGGTAGTATTCTTTTGAATGATATACCTAATACATGGAATTTGACAATCAGACAGCATAAATGGATTCTCCATGCCCTTACTATTGCTAAAAGACTGATATTGCAGCATTGGGAAGATAAATGTATGGCTGTATTTATTCAATGGAATGAAGACCTGCTTGCACTTGTCACTTATGAGCAAATTGCCTATAGATGTAGACTTTGTATGGACAAGAATAATGAATTATGGGATTCATTTGTGCATACTATGATAGGTTAAAAAAGATAAGTCATATGAAGGTATTAGAAATATATACATACTTGAATAATATTTATATATGTAGAATTGTAACTTTATTGTTATAATAACATCGTTTATTTTCTTCTCTTTTGCTGCTGTAGTTCTTTCACTTTTCTTGTTAAAGCACTTTTATGTGCTCTTTTTTCTTTTCTTTGACAATGTATATATCACCATCATCATTATTTTTGTGTTTTTCTCTTTTTCGTTATTAATTAAAAAGCAGTAAAAAGAAAGAATGGGGAAACAGACAGTAACGCTCTTGAAGCCATGTTTTCATTTAACAGGAATAATCTTTTTCACCAGAAAGGCCAAAACTGTTATGTATTGGGCTCAATTGTAACACCACGTGGTAAGCTGGAGCAGCTAACGGCTCTCCAGCAACCCAGACTCCAGGTCTCCAATGCTGCTATTGGCTGCCCCTAGGCGGCAATGGGTTGCTTTAAACCTATTGGCTGCCACCTAGGGGCCAGACTACAAATTGCTGCAAGCTGCAGCCCAATTCTCAGTTCAGATCCTGCAAGCAATAAACCATGAGCTTTGTTGAACTCACTTGCTTCGTCTCCTTTCCTGCGCGAAGAACTCACTACACAACAAAAAGCATCATCCTAGATTTTCAAAGGTATCACTGTTTTACAAGCCATTTCCTTAGGCTCCTTTGAGAGTGGCTTCAGTGTCGGCAGTGGTACCTGAAACCCTTTCCTTTGTCCTCTTCTCATGTTTGATGCTTTGAACAATCCAGTAATTGTGGATTGCTTATTACTGCATGCCTCTAGATCAGACATGTCAAACACAAGGCCTGCAGGCCGGATCCAGTGCACGAAGTGGTTTTATGTGGCCCGCAAAGCCATCCTGGAAACATTGAGGGAATGGCCCCTGCTGTCTTGACCCTGGCCCAGGCCAGCCGGGAGCCAATGCACAATTTTCTGGTGGCCATCTATGCTGAAAGGCATTCAGTGTTAGCTCCACAAGGCCGTCTGGAAACAGCGAGGGACCAGCCCCTGCCACATCAGCCCTGCCCCCTAGGCCCACGCTGGAGAGGTGTCACCCTTTGTGAGGAATGAAGAAATGCACCATGGCTTGGAAGTGGCCAGCAAATGGCACTCGCCTAGTTCACATATCTGGCTTGATGGGCTCCGGGAGAGGGGTTTCGGCAGGTAGCCGGGCACTCTCCTCACAGCACCAAGAGGCTGAGCCAGGTGGCACTAATCCAAAAAGAAGAAAGATGATGCCCAGCCCCCAGCCTGCCTGGTTTCAGCAGGCAGCGGGGCACTCTCCTCACAGCGCCAAGAGCTGAGATGGGTGGCGTGAATCTCATGAGAAGTGCAATGCTGCCTATCCCCCAGCTTGCCCAGTTTCAATAGGCAGCATTGTGCAAAACTGGCGAGCTTCGCACTGCCTGGCTCAGCCTCTCAGAGCTGTGAGGAAAGCGCCCCACTGCCTGCCAAAATCAGGCAGGCTGGGGGCTGGTCAGCATCGCGCTTCTTTTTGGATTCACACCGCCCAGCTCAGCCTCTTGGCACTGTGAGGAAAGCGCCCTGCTGCCTGCTGAAATTGGGTAGGCTGGGGGCTGGGCAGCATTGCGCTTCTTTTTGGATTCGCACCGGCCGGCTCAGCCTCTCAGTGCTGTGAGGAAAGCACCCTGCTGCCTGCCGAAATCGGGTAGGCTGGTGGCTGGACGATGTCATGCTTCTTTTCAGATTCGCGCTGCTGGCTCAACCTCAGAGCCACAGAGAGGGCCTCCTCAGGGTGCCTCCGGTCAGGGAATGTCGACTGGTGGCCCCCAGGGGGAGGGCCTTCTCTGTGGGCGCTCCGGCGCTATGGAACCAACTGCCGGTTGAGCTCCAGATGGCATCGGACCTTCGCTCCTTCCAGCGCGGTCTGAAGACCCACTTATTTGAACTAGCTGGTCTGGCCTCATGGGGAACGTTAGGGTTTTTAATGGGTCTTTTATTGTTATTGTAATTTTTAATTGGGCACTTGTTTAATTCCTTTTTAATTTTTGTATTGTTATTTATATATGGCCTGTTAACCGCCCTGAGTCCTTCGGGAGAAGGGCGGTATACAAATTTAATAAAAGTAAAGTAAAGTAAAGTAACCTCTCAGTGCTGTGAGGGGAGCGCCCCACTGCCTGCCAAAAGTGGGCAGGCTGGGGGATGGGTGACATCACGCTTCTTTTGGGATTCATGCCGCCTGGCTCAGCCTCTTGGCGCTGTGAAGAAAGCACCTTGCTGCGGCAGGCTGGGCGGCATCGCGGTTCTTTTTGGATTTGCACCACCCAGCTCAGCCTCTTGGCGCACTGAGGAGAGCACCTTGCTGCCTGCCAAAATCGGGCAGGCTGGGGGATGGGTGTTGTCGTGCTTCTTTTCATATTTGCACCACCTGGCTCAGCCTCTTGGCGCTGTTAGGAGAGCACCTTGCTGCCTGCCGAAACCGGGCTGATGTGGCCCTCAATGAAATTGAGTTTGACACCCCTGCTCTAGATGCAAGAGTGCTTGCAAGAAGAGAGAGGAAAAGAAACATGCAGGAGGGGGAAAAAATCAAATCTTTAGGGAAGAGCTCAACATCAGAAGGCAGGTATATGTGATATTTCTTTGGCTGTTTAATGTACTTATGGACAAACACATGCAAAATATTTGCAGTGATGCTAGAGGCATGATGCTTTGCTTCCTTATAGACAAGACTTACCTTATTGTTACAAAATGTAGACATATTGGTGACAATATATTAAACAGTGTTATATTCCTGAATATTTTTAAATGCTAGAATACTGGTTCCATTTGTTTTAAGAGTTTAAGGCTGGCCTTGTAAATGCAGAACGTATCTGCATGAACAAACAAGGCTCTGCAGCAATGTAAACAGGGAAAAGGTGGGAGGAAAGAATGATAATGATTGAACGGACTTGAAAATGTATATAGAAGTAAAGAAAACATGTTTTGTCGTGTTTCTCTCAGTATGGGAAAGATGGCTTACAAGACATCAGTTAACAAATTGCATGGATCTGATGTTGCAGTTCTGCAAGCAACAAAAAGCATATTGTGAAAGAAAGCTCCCGTCTTTACTGGATTGCTGCCACTCCAGCTCTGAGTCCCATGCTAAGAGCCATGATCAAGCACGATCAAAAGAGCAACAGTCAATATTTTTAATTTTAGCCTGTGCTTGATGTTAGCAAAACAAAAATCAGACAAATGGCTACTGAGACGCCTTTCCATAAGTGATCCCTAAAAGCCGCAGGGAGCTGGCCAGGTAATTTCAGATGCCATGGCCTCTTTGTGGATGTTGATCAAAAGCTTACAGTCCACTCTACTAGAGATGAATAAATGCGAAGCAGCCCTTCATCCTTCATCCGTGTCTTAAAATTTAAAGGCCTGGGCTTGCGCTAACACTATCAGCCAGGCTGAGAAATTAACCTATGAAAATAATTTAGCTAACGCCTATGACAGGAGTAGGCTCTTTTATGACTCGTGGACTTCAACTCCCAGGAATTCTGGGAGTTGAAGTCCACGAGTCATAAAAGAGCCAGGGTTGCCTACCCCTGGCCTATGGGAACATTCTTATTCCAGTGAAGTGTTCTGCCTGCTTAACCAGATAAGAAATACTTGTCAAACTGTGCTGGCTTTGGTAACAGTTTAACAGGAGCAACAGACCTAAGCAAATAAACCAGGGACAAAGTTTTTTTAGATCAAAGACTGGCCCTGCAACTAGACTGGGAAAACAAGAGGGACGATGGATCTGACAGTCTGGTAGATTCATTATTTTCTTTGGCCTTTTCCCCATCCATTCTATGTCCCGTGACTGTTTCATGGCTGGTTGTGCAGTGCCCAAGGAGACAAATACTGTGGTCATTTGACCTTCTGTTTACAAGGACTGCTGTCATGAAAAAAAGGGTCTTGCATTACTGCTGAGTAATCACAAGGCCAGATTAGATTAGCTCTTTATTTCTTCCTCCCAGCCAGCTAATTGTCAATAGACTGTTGTAAACCTGGAATAAGCATTTTAAATTCAGAATTAAAGGTAAGTACTGTTGTGTAGCCAGTTCTTTGCAGGCAATAAGTGAGACGGAAGGTTGCAAACAGGAACATGCTTTATTGAGACAAACAGGAACAGAACTGAAACAGAGGCTGCTGCACAGCTACTTATACGGTTGACCACTAGGCGGTGGCCAATAGGTTTAAAGGAACCCATTCCCGCCCCAAATCATCCAATGATCTTCTTGGAGACAACAAGTCTGGCTTAGTCAGTGACCATTACACAGACACACCATTGAGCAACCTTAAGCAGCATTCAAACAGACATGTGAATCGGTTCAAGTAAAATCCCAATACATTACAAGTAGTAACTGATACAGTGAGAGAAAGATTGCTGATGAAATGAACCAAAACTGGTCTCCTCAGGTGGAAAATTTGGGATGCCATTTAAAGTTAGCAGCTGTGATATGAACCAAAATATCAGACCCCTCAACCTATTACCACTTCGTGGCTGCCTCTGGGCCTCTGAATCCCTCCAACTGTTGCCACTCAATTGCTGTTGAGAGAAAGGGGGAAATAGGCAGATGTAATTTAAAGGCATTTTAAAACAAGGCAAATCCTGTCCTCCACCCCACCCCCCACCCACCCCTCACTTAGTGTGATCTGATATGTGCTCCTCAAAGGCCTGGAGAAGGCTTCCACATCCCTGCTGCAAATGAAAAGTTGAATGATTTCCATAATGAAAGCAATTGCTTTGTCCTGAATGCATATACAAGCAACTCTGGCTTCTTTTGAGAAATTCTCCTTTTTTCACTTTGCTTCTCAGTTTGGCCTCTAAATTGGCCCCAGGACTTTTTACTCACTTTTCATCCGTTTTCCCTGTTGCCTCTTTCACAAGCAAGGGGATAGGGTGGGGGAGGTGGAAGAGAAAATCTAGGTATGAAATGCAGTCAGATGGAAGAGCAAAATGGGCCTCAGTTAAGTAAGTGGAAAAGATTAATGTGAGAAGTTCAGAATGGCCCCTTCTAGAGAAACAAAAAGGAAATAAATATCCTATAGGATCAAAAGACTGATATTAGATGATTGTTTTCACCACTCAGGAGTTTGATGTTGATCCACTTCAGAGATAGTAATCTACTATTTATGGCAATGTCCTCTCAATAGTTATAAACACAGTTGGAAGACAACATTAGTGAAAGGTCTCACATGGGTGGTCTATGCAGAGGCTATTCCTCCCTTTGAAGGCCTTCAAGGTTTGAAGAACAGCCCAGCCGAAAACTAGTTGGAAGATAAACAGTCTTATGATGGAAGCTAAAAATTGCCTTCAACACTGAGCATCAAACAGTAAACTTAGCAAGCAATCCAGTCACTTTGGCAGAGTCTTGGACATCTATGGAGAACTGGATTGTATTGTATTTCTCTTTAAATTACAGTTTTTTCCTCATCCTGAATGTGTGTCACTATACTACATGGATCTGTGAAGTGGTGGACCATAGATAACAGTATTTTGACTTTCAAAGTAGCTTCTACATTACAGGTGTTTATTACCTTATAGAGGAATATCATGAATATGCTTGGATAAAACTGGGTTTTGGTTGTGCTTGTGCCACTTTTCCAAATGTGCCAAAACTGACTTGTACAATCTTTACTGTTCCAATTAGAAGGGAATGTTGGAAGCAGAAATAAATTAAATTAAAAATAAAAGTGGGTGAAATTATTTGGAATGAAACTGAAGTGAGGGAATGCTAGAACATGATACGACTGTTCAAAAATTTATATGGGAATGATAGTGATCCTAGCAATAACCTTTGTTTGACTAATGTATGTATGGATAAATGTATAAGGAATTGCTTCAGGTGGTATGTGAGTTCGGGTATGAACTGTGTATGCTCTTTTGTACTCAACTCACATAAATGTCAGTTGAATGCAGTGGGAATGAGGTACTTAAGAAGTGTTTGTTGTAAAATAAGAAGAGAGAGATTAGAAAAAGAATGGATGCTCAACAAATGTGGACTGAGAACAAGAGTGAGTGATCAGTGTGACAAAAATTTATTGAGGTGGTTTGGTCATTTAGAGAGAAGGCATGAGGATTAAGCCACAAAAGGAATGTATGAAGTGGGCAAATTTCTGTTTCCTTAAAAAGACTGGCAAAGTGGGTTGGGAAGAAAGGAGAAGACTGAGAAAGCCATAGCTGGATGGAGTTGATAAGATCCTCAGAAAGAAAGAAGAGGTGAGAAGCTCAAAAAGTAAACAATGTTTAATTAACATAACAAATGTCAATATACAACCATTCCAAACAAATACTCAAGATTCTTCTAGACCAGGGGTAAACAACCTTGTCTCTTTTATGACTCATGGACGTCAACTCCCAGAATTCCTATGCTGACTTAGCTATGCTGACTCAGGAGTTCTGGGAGTTGACGTCCATGAGTCATAAAAGAGACGAGGTTGTTTACCCCTGTTCTAGACAAAAACATAGTGGTTTTTTTTCAAATGAGACGATCCTCCCTATGTTCAGCTGAGAGCTAGAAGCTTACAACTGCAATAAATTTCAAGTTTTCATTCCATCTGGAAAAAAGAAGGAATTTATTTCAAGGAAGCAATTGCTCTTCCAGAATTGGGAATGTTGTGCTGTCTCCCTTTATAGTGTGGTCTGTGCTCCTTTAGTTTGCCTCCAACCAGTCCAATGGATTGTTAAAAGAGCTGAAATGCAGGAATCCTGATTTACCAGTCTTTTTAAGGGAACAGAAATTTGCCAGCCAGATAGTTTCTTTTTCCTTATTTTGGGGAAGGGGCAGGTGCTTAGTCATCAGACAAAGGAACAAGGACAAAGCAAACAGTTAATGATGATTACATGCCATCAGGTTGTCTTTGACTCCAAGCAACCTGGTAGATTTTCTCCATGATGGGCTGTCCCTAATCTGATTGTTCAGCTCTTTCAACAGTGCACTCATTGCTACTGTGACTGAAACCACCCACCATGCTGCTGGCCACCATCTTCTCTCTCTCTTTACCTTTAGAGCCTTCTCCAGAGAGTCTTTGCACAACGCATCTGAAGTAGGATACTTTCAGCCTGGTCATTTGGCTTTGAGTATCATCAGTACAGCACAGTTTATTGATGTTTCTTCTCCTGATTTTGAAACCATGGTTATTTTCTTTCAGCCCAGCTTTCCATAATTTATATTTGACATATAGCTGAATAAATAAGGGGAGTGTGGAGCCTTGTCTTGCTCTTTTACCAACATGGGACCAGTCTGTTTCACCATATTCTGTCTGAACTGTGGCATCCTGACCTGTCTATATGCTTTTCATGAGGACAATGAGATGTTCTGGGATTCCCATTTTTCTGAGCATGATATGATTGACACAATCAAAGGCCTTTCTACAATCAATGAAGTGGATAGTGACTTTTCAAAAATATATTCTTTGGCTTTATCGATTATGCAACGTATATTAATTACAGCAATAATGTCTTGCATTCTTCAGACTTTTCTAAGGTCATCTTAAACAGTTGGCATCTTTTTTTTCCATGTAGGGCTCTCTAATTTGGACTGGATGATCCTAAATATTATTTTAATAGCATATGAAATTGAGAAGGAAGAGGGAGTGTTAGGTAAGTTCACCACCTTGAATTATTTATAAAAATAATAAAGGGAGTATATAAATTAAATAAATAAATATTTGTGCAATATTTTGCCCATACTGTTAAGTTTAATGGCAGAAAGTGAAGAAGAACTAAAGAGCCTCTTGTTGCGGGTGAAGAAGGAGAGTTGAAAACTTGGGCTGAAACTCAACATTAAGAAAACCAAGATCATGGCATCCGGCCCTCTCAGTTCCTGGCAAATAGATGGGGGAAAAATGGAGGTAGTGACAGATTTTATTTTCCTGGGCTCCAAGATCACTGCAGATGGGGACTGTAGCCAAGAAATTAAAAGACGCTTGCTCCTGGGGAGGAAAGCCATGGCAAATCTAGACAGCACACTAAAAAGCAGAGACATCACCCTGCCAACAAAAGTGCGTATAGTCAAGGCTATGGTCTTCCCAGTTGCAATGTATGGCAGTGAAAGTTGGACCATAAGAAAGGCCAAGCGCCAAAGAATTGAGGCCTTTGAACTATGGTGCTGGAGAAGACTCCTGCGAGTCCCTTGGACTGCAAGGCAATCAAACCGGTCAGTCCTAGAGGAGATCAACCCTGACTGCTCTTTAGAAGGCCAGATTCTGAAGCTAAAACTCAAATAATTTGGCCACCTAATGAGAAGGAAGGACTCACTGGAGAAGAGCCTAATGCTGGGAAACATTGAGGGCAAGAGAAGAAGGGGACGACAGAGAATGAGGTGGCTGGATGGAGTCACTGAAGCAGTAGGCGTGAGCTTAAATGGACTCCAGAAGATGGTAGAGGACAGGAAGGCCTGGAGGAATGTCCATAGGGTCACGATGGGTTGGACACGACTTCGCAGCTAACAACAACTGTTAAGTTTCCTTTTTTGATGTTGGAATGTAGCTTGACCGATCTGTTGGCCATTGTGTCCTTCTCCTAATTTGCTGGCATAGTTTGATTAGAAACTTGGCTGATTCTTCATCTGTTTTTGTCATATTTCAGTGCATATTGAATCAGCTCCTGTAGCCTTCCAAGATATTAATGACCAGAATGGTGGTCTAAACTCCATCTTCTAGTACTAAAAGTTCTTGTAAGTAGGGAATATCATCTAAAATACCTTAGATAGTGACATCTCTAGTGTACAATATTTTATAATGTATTGTACACTGATCTCCTTTGAGTCACTATCTGTCCGTTGTTTGAAACTGAGCACTGATTAGCTGGACGTTTTCTTAATCAGGTGTTAGATTTTAAAAAAAAATAGATTTGCCTTGTTTTGCAAACATGCAAACTTCGGGAAGATTTTGAAATGGAAAGACCTCAGTATCTTGGATTTATTTCCTCCATATGTTAGTGCCTCAGATAATTCTTCTCCTTGTCATATCTTGGTAGATGGTATAAAATGCACAAATTCATTTTGCTGTTACTGTTTTTCTCACATTTTGTATCTCACCTACTTCTTAAACAATTTATGTTTTTGAAAATTCTTAGATGCGGCTGTTGTTCAGAGTCTCCTAAATTTAGTATTTTGTTTCTGCATTCATCATTCACAGATCAATTCATCATCTATTTGTATACTAATACAATTGAATCATAGTAATTACATATGTATTTCGTTCCTATCTTGCCTTTCTTTGAAGAACTCAAGGCCACATACGTAGAGCAACTTCCTTCAATTTTTTCCCCCCAGAACTCCTACCCCGCAGGATAAGTCGGGCTGAGAAAATAAACTAGCCTAAAGGTATCCGTTGAGGTTTTTTGGCCAAAGATGGATTCAAACAGGGCAAGAAACAATGGTTGGAAACTGAACAAAGAGAGAAGCAACCTAGAATTAAGGAGAAACTTCCTGACACTAAGGACAATTAACCAGTGGAACAGCTTGCCTCCAAAAATCATGGGTGCTCCATCACGGGAGGTTTTTAAGAAGAGACTAGACAGTCACTTTTCTGAAATAGTATAGGTTCTCCTGCTTGAGCAGGGGGCTGGACTAGAAGACCTCCAAGGTCCCTTCCAGCTCAATTCTATTCTATACCATTGTGACTCCTAACTTAAAACAATGCCATAGGCAATTAAGCAAAGCTTAGCCTACCTGAAAAAAATGAATATGAAGAATTGTTAAAAGTTCTATGAGTTCTCCTGAGACAACATGTTTACTTCAGGCTGCCAGCATTCCTAGAGATCATTGACATTTTTCCCTTTTCTTTTCTCTTTTCCCCTGTTTCTTGTTCCCATAGTGGACTATCCCAAATGTTCCAGAGATTCCAATCTCCCCCTCAAAAGGAGTGGCTACACTAGTACAATGACATACCTTGTTCACATTTCTGCTAACGTTGAAACTACAGATGAACAAAGTGCATAAAATTCTATTCTGCCTGATACTGAGTTTCTGAGAGATCAAGGGCTCGGAAAATTTCACTTCCTCCTAATTCCCCCTCGTGGCTACCACAAAACTATACCTGCCATGCAATTTTCAACTCTTAGAGCAATGTTTCTGTTAAGTCCGGAATGACGAGCGTGGACAGCGAGGTTGAACAAGAGAACGTTTATTGAATTCACATGGGTCAACTGGCTAGCAGCCGTTGAGCCCTACCTTATATACTATGGTGCCTTTAAACATAACCAATCCCCGGCCCAGAATCTCCCGCCGGAAAGTGACAACCAATAATTGCACCAGGTTTTTCCTGCCGAAGGAAAACCACTCCCATAACTAAGGACACAACAGTTTCTCTTCCCTTTCGTCCTTTCTTTGAAAAGAAGGTGTAGGAGCAAGAGCAAGAGTCAAACATAAGCATTTGTTCCTCCATCTTCATCTCATTTGAACTACAGATAGTGCCTGACTTACAACAGTTCCTTTAGTGACTGTTTGAAGATACAACGGCACAAAAAAAAGTGGCTTATGACAGTTTTTCACATTTACCACCATTACAGCATCCCTGTAATGAAACTGACTCATGTTTGTGACGGTTGCAGTGTCCCGGAGGTCACGTGATCACCTTTTGCGACCTACTGATGAGCAAAGTCAATGGGGAAGCCAGATTCACTTAACAATCATGTGGCTAACTTAACAACCTCAGTGATTCACATAACAACCATGGCAAGAAAAGTCATAAAGTAGGGCAAAATTCACTTAGCAAATGTCTCAGCAACAGAAATTTTGGGGCCAGTTGTGGTCGTATGTCAAGGACTATGGTAAGTGTATTAAATCACCCAGAGTAGTTAAGTTAAGTTTATTGAATTTATATACCGCCCTTTTCCCATAGGACTCAGGGCGGTTTACAAAGTATTTAAAAAACGTCAATACAATACAAAAGTTAAAAACAGTTAAAAAATAATTAAATTTGATCCCTGAAAAAAATATAAAACCCCATTTAAAAACTCTCAGCCTGGGCCGGAAAGCTCAAAGAGCCAGGTCTTCAGGTCCCGGCGGAATGACCGAAGGTCGGGGGCAGTCCTGGGCTCCACGGGCAGCTGGTTCCAAAGAGCAGGCTGAGAAGGCCCTCCCCCTGGGTGTTATCCGCCGGCAGTCTTTTACCGGCGGCACCCTGAGAAGGCCCTCCATGTGGGAGCGCACAGGACGAAGGGAACTTGATGCCGGCAGCAGGTGCTCCCTCAGATATCCCGGACCCAAGCCATTTAGGGCTTTATAGGTCATCACCAGCACCTTGAATCTCACCGGAAGCCAATGCAGCTCACGGAGTAGACGTGTTACATGGGAGTATCGGGAAACCCCCATCATAACTCACGCAGCAGCATTCTGCACCAGCTGAAGCCTCTGAGTGGTCCTCGAGGGCAGCCCCATATAGAGAGCATTGCAGTAGTCTAACCGGGAGGTCACGAGTGCATGGGTGACTGTGCATAGGGCATCTCGGTCCAGATAGGGTCGCAACTGGCACACCAGGCGAACCTGGGCAAAAGCCCCTCTGGTCACAGATCCTATGTGATCTTCAAAATTGAGCCGTGAATCCAGGAGGACGCCCAAGTTGTGAGCCCTATCAACGGGGGGGGGGGTGTAACACCTCACCCCCCCATCGTTAAAGATGGAATAGTCTGGTTAACCCGAGATGCCGGTATGCACAGCCACTCAGTCTTGGAAGGATTGAGACGAAGCCTGTTTCTCCCCATCCACACCTGGACCGCCTCCAGGCAACAGGACATCACGGCGAGGGCATCACTGGGTTGGTTCTATAGTAATTGGGTTTGATCCTATCATGAGGCTAAGGGAGGAAATTGCAACTGGTGAAACAACTGGTTTTAGTATTACAAAACAGTAGCAAATGTTATTCTCGAGAGGAGGAGGAGGAGGAGGAGGAAGAGGAGGAGGAGATATTCCTTCTTCTACAGAAGCTAATGAGGTTTTCTGTTCAGCTATCAGGATAACAAACCAGCCTTAGATAATATGGGTCTTGATTCTGGAGTGAGGGAGAACATATTTACTCTTCTTCTCTAGGCAACAAATGTATGAATAGGCTCTTCGGCTTTGAAACGGAGATGAGCACCGGCCCCTAGAGTTGGAAACGACTAGCACGCATGTGCGGGGGAACCTTTACCTTTACCTTTTTATATAAAATTCAGAATCTGTAATAGTACGTTCAACAAGCATCTTCCAGGATTCTCCATAACCTATCATACTGTTCACATACATGTTGGCATGTCACCTATATTTCCAACTTTTTGCTTGCATTTGCAGTTTATGACTAACCTAGGTAAAAAAAAAACTGACATTATGCAAGGATTTGTAAAAGGATAATGCTTAGCCACATGATGCCAGACTTTGTTGCAGAGTAGCTAGCATCTACATGTGTACATTTTAAAATCCTGATCAAAATACCATTCCTACTTGCAAATCATTCCCACAGAGAAAGCTTGATAAATCAAGAAATATAAGACATCCTGTTGAGCAAACCTACTTCATTTCATTCAATGTCTTTTGGGATTATTCCCCACACCCCCACACTCTCAGCACTGTTCTCCTTCTCTAGAATGTGTAAAAGAAGAGCTTTTATATTAAATAGGAAGGTCTAACAGCTGGAAATTGCTAATAATTTTTTTGATTTGCATGGGTTGCCCCCAGAACTGAATTCTAAGCACATTTAAGGCAATGAATTCTTGATTTCTACCCCATTTCTCCTCTGCAGAACCATTTTTAAGAAGGAAGGCACTTTCAAGCAGCATATGGTAATTCAAATTTTACCCGAAACACCGGAGAAAGGCAGAACAAAACGAATGTGATTGACCAAAGAAAGTGGTATTTTCTAAAAACCTTGTCAAAAAGTTCGTTAAAATTAAAACAATTACAAACTCTATCCTTCTAGCCAAGACGTATTTCCTGGAAAATATGGGATGGCCATTTACATAGGACTTCCATGTTTTGTTTTTAAAAGCATATATAATTTTAGTAAACACTGTGGTGGTGGGGGGTCAGGCCTGGTGAACTTTAACATGTTTTTCCTCTTATCGTATCCTGAGTTCTAATTTAAAAATCAGATGAGAGTTAAGGAAAACACATTGTGATTTATACGAAGGCAACAATTTGATGGGAAAGGATTGCTCCCATCACACTTCGCAGTTCTCCTGCCCAGGTTTCCAGAGGAATAAAGCACACAAGGATGTTATCCTTATCCGTGCAGTTTCCTTCCTAAAATCCCATGGATTATAGAAATTTCTGATCTAATTGTTTTACTCAATGGTCTATGCACAGAATTATAGTCAAAGGGAAAACGAAGGCAACCCGATTTTACACTGCCAACAATCTCTGAATAGTTGGCACATGCTCATTTGTTTTTTATTCACCTTTGCAGCTACACATCAGAAATAAAGCTAAAATAGATTCACCATTTTAAGTTTAACTCTGTTAAATTCAATTGTCTTCCATCTTCTATCTAGCAGTGCATATTGCTAGGAGAAGGGCGGGATATAAATGGAATTAAAATAAAATAAAATAAATTGTAGTAAGTGCATAAATATTAGCAGCTTGATGCATAATATCAATAAAAGGTAAAGGTTCCCCCGCACATGCGTGCTAGTCGTTTCCGACTCTAGGGGCCGGTGCTCATCTCCGTTTCAAAGCCGAAGAGCCAGCGCTTGTCCGAGGACGTCTCCGTGGTCATGTGGCCGGCATGACTAGACCTTCCCACCGTAGTGGTCCCTATTTTTCTACTTGCATTTTTACGTGCTTTCGAACTGCTAGGTTGGCAGAAGCTGGGACGAGTAACAGGCGCTCACTCTGTTACGCGGCACTCGGGATTCGACCCGCCAAACTGCCGACCATCTGATCGACAAGCTCAGCGTCCTAACCCACTGAGCCACCGCGTCCCTTATCAATATCAATACCTTACCGATATACAGTATGCTGATTTAATATATAATTGACAAATTTTCCTTACTTTTTTCTCAATGTAGCTTCTTTTGTAATAGGCAGTATAAACGTATCAATCCACCCACTATAAGGCATTCTGGGAATTGAAGTCCACAAGTCATAAAAGGGCCAAGTTTGAAGACCCCTGTTCTAGAATGTATTTCCTTTGCATTATTTAAGTCTCTTGCTTTCATTTTAACTCTCGTGGTAAAAGAAAGTTTTAGGAAAGAATGCAAAATAAGTCAAATGCCAGTAATGTTCTTAGATCCTGCCTTAGATTCATGTTGGACCTTTTCCAAGCTAATTTGAGGTGTTCAGGACAAACAGCTGAAACAAGTTGAGCAATCTAATCATGCTGAAACAAGACTCTTGTCCACTGGACAACCTGTACTAGGAAGAAGCTATAAAGGGGAGTGTAAGCAGGTAACTGGAAAGATCGAGGAAAGACCTGGATTCTGTTCTTACGTTGTAGAGATTGCTGCTGCTGACATTTGGAGAGACACATTAACCAGAGAAGGTGCAGAAAGGCGCCCTTGATGTAGTTGGAGATTCAACTTTAATTTGTGAATTAGCATCAGTACCATCTAGCCCCAAAGTAGACACACCACTAATGGTTGTTCCGTTATGACCTGTATTGCTGGACACACCAATTTCTGCCAAGCTTAGAGACAGATGTTACCCATTTCACAGAGGAAAAACTACTGCAATGCCTAGATTTGTAAAACTCATATTTTAGAAGGCAGGGATGTAATGTATTACTATTATTGTTTGATAAATTAAGCATGCTTCTTATGATCTCTCACTGACCCTGGGTTGCTATTCCTGACTCTAGTATTTTTTGTTTCATTAGTATAAAAAAAAGACAACACATATTTCTCACTTCCTGACAGTTAGAACAATTAACCAGTGGAACAACCTGCCTCCAGAGGTGGTGAATGCTCCAACACTGGAGGTTTTTAAGAAGAGACTGGACAGCCATTTGCCTGAAATGGTATAGGGTTTCCTGCCTGAGCAGGGGGTTGGACTAGATGACCTCCAAGGTCCCTTCCAACATTATTATTATTATTATTAGAGCCTTGGTGGAGCAGTGGGCTGATGCCTCCTTAAGTAACACCAGCTGCCTGCAATTAGTGCAGGTTCGCATCCCACCAGGCTCAAGGTTGACTCAGCCTTCCATCCTTCCGAGGTAGGTAAAATGAGGACCCAGATTGTTGGGGGCAATTAAGCTGACTTTGTAATAATGCCGCTTCGGGGGGGGAAAGCCCTAACAAGCAGGCATATACATAGAATAAAGGCTACTGCTAAGTTTGTAAGCCGCCCTGAGTCTTCGGAGAAGGGCGGGATATAAATGTAATAAAAATAAATAAATAAAAATTATTATTTTTATTATTATTATTATTATTATTGTTGTTGTTGTTGTTGTTGTTGTTGTTGTTGTTGTTGTTGTTGTTGTTATTTGGCCTGTGCATTTCTGATCTCTCCTGGAACACTTTCCACACCCCAAGTTGTACATTACTACTTCCAGCTAGGATCTAAGAAAGCAGCCATTATCTCAACAAACTCCAGCCCTGAAATTACCTCAGCCTCCACAATTTTACACTTGTCAAGCATTAATCCTGTGTTATCAGTCTCTTTCTCTCCTTGACCTCCGGCTTCAGCTGCATTCTAAAGATTCTTTTGCATATCAGGTCTTAATGGTGAATGTCTCAAAGAATTCCCCTCAGCTTTTCTCAAGACCAGACCTTCTACACAACTATTGTGTGGGATGACACTAGAAAAACAGCAGCTGGATTTCAGTTCAAAGTACAGGGAGAAATGAGATTACACTGACCGTGTTGCTCAGAGGCATTTTTTTCACCCTTCTTTCTATTTTGTCATTTTTTGTATAACTGATGAAATGAAAAATCCCTTTGTTTAATGAACACATTAGTGTTAGGCTCTTACAGACACACATAGTCAAGTGATTAATACTGCTCTATTGTTGATGCCCTTCCTCAAAAGCCAATATATGGACCATGTTCCATGTTATTAACCTTTGTAATATTTAACTAAGATTTATTGCTTCCTGGGTAAAAAAGATGATTAAGAGCTGAAGCCCAATGTGCAAGGTATGTTTTATGTGTGAACACAATGATTTGAATTTCCTGTCTTTTTTTTAATATCAGTTCTTCCTGGTGCTACTTTGTTTACCTTATTACTAATGTAAATTTCCCTACGGCTTCTCAGTTGAATTGAACTGTGGGACATGATCAACTATCCAGTCATGGTTAATCATCTCTTATCATAGTGATCTGTCTTAGTTCTGCAGATACAAGCTTTGTGAAAAAGTCAACTTAGACACAAATATCTGCAATGAAGACAGACCTAAAAATTCCATTCAGTTTTTTCTGTGACCTTCCCTTTTCTATCAGTTGAGTTGCCGTCCTCTCTTTTTCCTTTAGTCCTTCAACCCACCCATTATCATGGCTCTTTCTTTATAATAAACTGAAAAGTATCGATTTATGGGGAAGGGATGCAAATCTGTGATTTTTGCAGTCCCCAGGATAAAGGATGGAACTCTGCCAAATAACTGCCAGCATCTGGAAAATAGCTGTTTCTGGTAACAATGGACTGTGTGGAGAGAGTTTCCTCCTTTAAATTTCTGGGAGTCTACCTCTGTGAAGATCTGACCTGGAAAGTTAACACAACCCAGGTGGCTAGAAAGGCCCAACAGAGGCTTCACTTTCTTAGGGTCTTGCCGAAGAACAGGGTAGAACAACAGCTAATGACCCTCTTTTACCGGTCTACTATAGAGAGCATCCTCTTGTATGGTATTGTGGTTTGGTATGCTGGTCTGACAGCTGCGGACAGGAAAGTATTACAGAGGGTAGTGAGCACAACACAAGACATTGTGGGCTGTCCCCTGACACCACTGGATGACATCACCAGGGCTTGTTGCCTTGGAAGAGTGAGGAAAATTCTCAGGGATGACTCGCACCCTGGACGGTATAGGAGATATAGGAGTATAGCCAGCCATACCAACAGGCTGAAAAACAGCTGTTATCCATGGGCTGTTAGGCTTTTGAATGGGATATAACCTCTGTGAACTTATGCAGAATTGACTTGGGAGGCCGGTGTGTGGTGTAGTTGGTTCACATGGTGTGGTAGGATGGAGGGTTTGTTGTCACTGTGTGTTGGGGGGAGGGAGCACGGGGAGAGGCTCAGCTAATCTCAATGTACACATGTTGTACTTTGACAATAAAGGTTTATTATTATTATTATTATTATTATTATTATTATTATTATTATTATTATTATTATTATTATTATTAACTGAAATCCAAAGGTAGCAAAGGAAAGGATGAAAAATCAGGGTTCAAGAGATGGTTTGGAAGGTGAAATTTCAGTTCACAGGATGTTTATAAATGGAAACTCTTTGAATAAACATCTCCAACTCCAAATGGATTGAACTACAGCTCCTATCATTCCCAGGCAGTGTACCCACTCACTATGCTGGGCCTCTTGGTGCTGCAGTTGTAATTCACTACATCCGGCATCTAGAGGGCATCAGGTTGGTTAAAAGTGTTCTAGGACAACGTCCGCTAAAGAGGCTGTTTTCAGTGTAGGCACATTGCTCTTCTGTAACTACCCGTAGGTGTAAGAGGGCCAGTCTGGTGTAGTAGTTAAGGCACCTGGGTAGAAACCAGGAGACTGTGAGTTCTAGTTCCCTCCTTGGGCACAAAACCAACTGGGTGACCTTAGGCCAGTCACTCTCTCTCAGCCCTAGGAAGGAGGACTTCTGAAAATCTGGAAAGAAAACCCTGTAAGGATATGTCCCAGCAGTTGCCAGGAATCAATACTGACTTGAAGGCACCGGAAAAATTTAAACGGGGACATCTCGTGGTTCATTGTATTTATTTATTTTTAAGATCCTGATTCCACTTTGAAAAAAAACCTTTCCAGTATGGTTAAGATACTAGTTCTCATTAAATGCGTTGAATGGGGAGCAATGCAAAAGTTTCTTTAAAAAAATTGTGATAATAATAATAATAATAATAATAATAATAATAATAATAATAATAATAATAATAATAATAATAATAATAAAGTTGGAAGGGACCTTGGAGGTCATCTAGTCCAACCCCCTGCTCAGGCAGGAAACCTTATACCATTTCAGACAGACGGCTGTCCAGTCTCTTCTTAAAAACCTCCAGTGTTGGAGCATTCACCGCTTCTGGAGGCAGGTTGTTCCACTGGTTAATTGTTCTGTCAGGAAGTTTCTCCTTAGTTCTAGGTTGCTTCTCTCCTTGACTAGTTTCCATCCGTTGCTTCTTGTCCTGCTCTCAGGTGCTCTGGAGAATATGTAATATGTTAGAGCTTTGATCAATATGTCAGAAGTTCATAGTAAGCAAGAAGTGTTCACAGAAAGGAGGAAGAAGATCTTAAAGAAGAGCAATAATGCTTAATGTTGTACCAAAGCTTCAGGCCTTTTACCTATTTCTGGTTTGAGTAGGGAAGGTAAAAACTCAAATCCTTTCAAGATTTTGCCTTTTAAAACAAGTTAGAATGAAGCTACAGGTAGTTCTTGAGACCAGAATTTCTGTGGCTAAGCAAGGTGCTTGTTAAGTGAGTTGGTGCCTGTTTTCTTTTGGCATGGTTGTTAAGCGAATCACAGAGTCACTAAGCCCATGTATCTCCTCCCATTGGATTTGCTTGTCAGAGGTCAGCTGGGAAGATTACAAATGGTGATTTCATGACTTCCGCACACAGAGCCGCAGTAAATGCATGCAGGGGGATTCTGCAGCAGTTTTAAGTTCAAGAACCACCATACGCACTTTTTTCACTCCTGTTATAAATTTGAAAAGTCACTAAACAAAAGGGTTTATAATCAAGGACTACCTGTAGGTACTTCTGGAGTTCTGACACCTTTCCATTACCTTTCCATCTCTTTGGTCAAGAGAGCATCATAGTGGGAGTCAGTACAGATACCCATTCCAAAAAAGTAAAATCTCCCTCAGGCTGATGATAACCATGGATATAAACCGTCCAGTTTTCTTGCCAGCAGGAGAAATGGTTTGCCACTGCTTTTTTTCCAGGATGTTATTTTTCATCTCTCAGACAAGCAAAATATGTGGCATTTCCTGGTGCTGTCTCATCCAATTACTGACCAATCCAACCCTGTTTAGCTTTTTTTTTCTTTTAGACAGTTTCAGACAACCAGATAAAAAAGCAAAACTCTCTCTAATCGATCAACAATCTGACTTAGAACAAAAACTGTTTCATACACTTCCCTTTGTTGAAAAATCTTTATAATCCTTACCTTTATAATTCATACAGGATGTCCTGTCCTTTGCATGTTCGTCTTTATATGAAATTTGGAAAAGGGAGAGGTCTTTAATGCTAATCCAGGGTCACTTTTGAGGCTCTAATATTACTTCTTCAGCCCCCATATTGGAAAATCGTGACTTGTTGATTTTTAGCATTTATTCTAGAAGCAGGTTTTTTCTATGTTTGCTTGACCTTGTTCAGCACTTTTAAAAAATAATAATAATAATTAAATTTTTAAAACTTTGTGTTATGTTTCAGATTCCCTTTTTTCAGGTGTGGAGAAAAATAATTCAGCATTACAAACAAACTTTGTTTTGTTTTGCTGGATGCTGGCTTGTCCAATAAAATATTGAGGAAAGGTGTCAGGAGCAATGACCATAGTTGAACGTTTGGCCTTTTGCCTTATTCAAGTAGGCTTGTTCCTCCTAACAGCTTCTGACGTGTCTAAGCAAGCAGCTTTTGCCTGCCACATCTGAGCTGTAGAATTCTGGAGGATCACTAGACGGCAGCAGACAGTTGGAGATTTTCACAGCTGGGATATGGGAGCCCTGTTTCAGATTCCATATATGGTAATTGTTATCAGCACATACAGCAGTTACACAAGTGTAAAAAGAGGAAATGTCATCATCTTGATGATTACTGCTTTAATATCTATTGTGATAAAACCTGGGTGGGGAAAATGTTCTGCTAGTCACAGTGAGGTTAGATCCAGACCTTGAGCATTTTTTTTCCTTTAGGAATATCATAAAAGATGCTAGGCATATTTTTTTTTATCAACCCGGTGTTCATTTACACAGGAAAATGTTCTCCCGTACTATGCTTTGAGTCCTTACATTTGTTTTTGTTTATCCATGTTGCCTTGCAAAGAATGTGGACCTAAGAATTTTAATTCATTGTCTTGCCATCGTCTTTTGATAACTCTGCTACACTGAGCTAAATAATATTCTAAGGGGGGGAAAAATTCCTCCTCGTTTCTCTGTCTTAAATTAGTTGTTTTAATGGTCTGGGTTCTTATTTGTTATGCATAATCATGGTTTAGGTTTAAATAACCGATCAGATGATATTGCTCTGCACACAAAGCTGAGTGGCTTAATCTTCAATAACTTGGAACATCTATTTCAAGAACATTCCTTCAGGTTATCGCTTTCCGTACCCGTAAATCTCCAGCGCATTTAATTTCACTGCTCTCTTCTAATGAGATGACACAGAGAAAAATCCTGCTTCAGTTATGACGCAGAGATCAACACTGTGCCTATGTTAATGCACTGCATAGGTTTCCTTCCTACCCCACCCCTAAGCATTCATTATAAAATGCAGGAGCCAGTCATTCTTTCTCCCAGCCCAACCCACCTCACAGGAAGAAGGAGGAACAAGTGGCAGGTACCTTTGCTGCCTTGAGTTGTTTGTAAAAATATTAAGGATGGAAAATAAATAAATAAAGTAAAGAGCCAGTGATGGGGAAAATGTATCCATTTTATTTATAAAAAGGAGGAAAGTAACAAAGTAGTCATAAATTTCTCATTTTTTTTAAAGTTAAAGCATAGCCTAGATAAAAGTAACCATGACTATTCCGCATAAATGTATTCAATTTCCTTTTGTCAAACAGGATGCAACTTAACTATTTCATAAGGGGTTAACACTGCCAATTCACTTCACTCAGGCCCAATTAATATGTGCTGAGGGTAATGAAAAGGATTGTCTGGCTGATACACGCTAGGCATTCATTAATGCACTTTCCCAGTATGCTGGTTCCTTGCGCTTGGTTGCATTAGCTCACCCCATGCACCTACTCACCCCCATCACCAATTGTTGGCCCATCATCGCTACTGATGCCCAGGCTGGCACATGGTAGGCTAGTCAAAATGTACTGTTTAATTAGGCTGCTAAAAAAAGTAAACATATTGAACTATAACAGTGTGGAAGAACATATAAGTGGATATTTCCACACAACTCGTATCACATATGGTGAGACTGAAGTGCTCAACTGAAATGACAGGGGAGGAGGCATTCAAGGTAAGAATAGAATAGAATAGAATAGAATAGAATAGAATAGAATAGAATAGAATAGAATAGAATAGAATAGAATAGAATAGAATAGAATAGAATAGAATAGAATAGAATAGAATAGAATAGAATAGAATAGAACAATATGTAATATTGTATTATATATTATAATAGTAGGGACGCGGTGGCTCAGTGGGTTAGGACGCTGAGCTTGTCGATCAGAAGGTCGGCAGTTTGGCAGGTCAAATCCCGAGTGCCACGTAACAGAGTAAGCGCCTGTTACTCGTCCCAGCTTCTGCCAACCAAGCAGTTCGAAAGCACGTAAAAAATGCAAGTAGAAAAATAGGGACCACTATGGTGGGAAGGTAACAGCGTTCCGTGCGCCTTTGGCATCCAGTCATGCCGGCCACATGACCATGGAGACGTCCTCAGACAAGCACTGGCTCTTCGGCTTTGAAACGGAGATGAGCACCGGTCCCTAGAGTTGGAAATGACTAGCACGCATGTGTGGGGGAAACTTTACCTTTACCTTTAGGTAATATAAACATAAAATAGCTGTTAAAAAAATCTCTTTGTAAGGCAGCTACCTTACAGAAATTTTACATCCTTCCTCTCTCAAAGCTTAGCTCATATTATTAATGGCATTAGAAGCAGCAGATAGATTGCCATTTTTCCAGCAAGCCCCACACAAACTGTACAAGCTCATATGTGATCCAACGAGTTCAAAATCTTTTTGACCAGCCTCAGTATTAATGCCAAAGAAATACTGCATGCTCACTTGCCTAACAATTATTTTCCCATACCAAATTCAGCTTCTTAAAAACATGGGCCCTTCCATGTGCATTAAAGCCTAGGACTCAACTGGCTTTCAGATATTTGCATGATTTATGCACCCATTATTGGCCACAATTTAGTGATTGAAAAGTTAAATTACACCCCCATGCGTCATTAGTTTTTTGGGGGGGCAATAGCTGATTCTCCCACACTCCTTGCTTTTATAATTTGTTAAATATTTCTTTTAGCTTATGTTTGATTCATTCAGCCATCACACGCTGATTATTATTATTATTATGTGCTACAGAGCTGAACCCAACCAGCTGTTACTATAAAAATCAAAGCTGCACAAAGTAGCAAAAGAACAAAAACAAAAAACCCAACCCAACCAACCAACCTTCACAGATCACATGACTGTAAAAAGCCAGCATATATATTGAAGTCACCTGCTTTATTTCTGACATCTAAGCTGTGTCACACCTTGCAGAGCCAAAAGGGCATTGAGTATGTATTTATTGGCCAAAGGAGTCCTTTGATAACTCAGGAAATGCTGAAGGTTGCAGAAGTATTAAAAATGCCAACCCCCCTCCGTTGAAAAGGTCCAACAAGGGAGAGGGAAAAGAAAACAGCCCTAGGACAGGCAGAATAGGATTGCTATCAGTGAAAGGCAGACTGGCCCTTGAGGAGGTGGAAAACAAGGTAAAGAAAGGAACAGAAGGCAGAAACTGGAGTCTCGAAGCAAAGTTACATCTTGGAACATTGTGTTGCAAGGAGAGCCCATCTATGTTCCCGAAGTGGAATTTCCTTCTATCTTCGATGGGAAATAAATACCTGTATTCTTGGTGTTTGCACTGTTGTTACAAGCCTCTGACCAAGCTGCAAATCTTTTTTTTTATATTGAAAAGTTTTATCATACATTTTATCTTTAACAGTCCCCCCTACCCCTCCCCTATCCCTCCCTCCTTACCCCTCCCCCCTCCCCACCCCCCCACCCCGACTTCCCAGAGCTAAGTACAAGGTATAAAAAACAAAAAAAAAATCATAAACAACCATATGCTAATAACCGTAAACTCTAAAATCTATCGCTCTCTAGCTCATATAGGATAACTACAAACACTATTAATATAGAATATATATATTAAAAAAAACAGAAAAAAAAGAAAGAAAGACTTATTCAAATGCTACATGAAACTTCTTAGTCCCATATTTGTTCTGGATATACTCAATCCATTTTCTCCACTCCATAATATAGCGTTCTTGCGAATGATCTTTCAAATAAGCCGATATCTTTGCCATCTCTGCCAGGTCAGAAACCTTTAAAGTCCATTCTTCTATAGTCGGCAGTTCCTCCTTCTTCCAATACTGACCTATTAAGAGTCTTGCTGCTGTAATTAAATTCAACATCAACTTAGTGTCCACAACTGTAGCATCTGTAATTATTCCCAACAAAAAAAGTTGCGGACAAAACTTTATCCTTTGCTTAAAAATCTTCTGCATATTACACCAGATTTTTATCCAAAAAGCCTTAACCTTTTTACAAGTCCACCATATCTGAAAATATGTTGCGTCTTCGTCACCGCACCTCCAACATTTAGGCTGATAATTCGGATACATACTTGCAAGCTTTTTAGGATCTAAATGCCTTCTATAAAACATTTTATAAAAATTCTCTCTTAGATTTTGAGCTTGTGTGAATTTTACGTTCCTCACCCAAATCCTTTCCCACGTGTCCATTGTAATAACTTCTTGGATATTTTGGGCCCATTTAATCATACAATCTTTAACAAGCTCTGTTTCTGAGTCAATTTCTATCAATGCAAGATATATCCGTTTGATATGTGCTGGACCCTGATTTCTAATTTGCTTTATCAGATTTTCATCAGTCATTGTAAAACCAATTTTCTGATCTTCTTTCCACCTGGCCCGTAACTGAATATATTGAAACCAAGTTTGAACAATCTTCTCATCTCGCAAGAGGCTATATGGTTTCAGACACCAGACATTTCTTTCCAAACTTAAAATCTCCTTATACGTAGTCACATCATGTTTGAAACCAGCATGTATATTTTCTATTGCGTGTTTTGGAATTGCCCACAATGGTATCTTGCAATCTAGCTTATGTCTATACTTCTTCCAAACTCTCAACAATGCCTGTCTTAAAATATGCACTCTAAACACATTGTCTACCTTCTTGTCATACAACAAATATGCATGCCAGCCAAACAACAAGTCGTGGCCCTCAAGATTTAATAATCTCTCTTGTGTCAAATTAATCCAATCACTTATTCCTACTAACGCAGCAGCTTCATAATATAGTTTAAGATTGGGCATTTTAAGACCACCTCTCTCACGAGTATCCTGCATAATTTTAAGTTTAACCCGTGGCCTTTTCCCTGCCCAAACAAATTTATTGATACCTCGCTGCCATTCCTCCAAATTAGAATCTTTCTTAAGAATCGGTATCATTTGAAATAAAAATAAAAATTTAGGCAGCATGTTCATTTTCACTGCTGCAATCCGTCCCAACAAAGACAATTGCAATTTTTCCCAACTCTCCATTTCTTTTTGAATTTTCCCCCATAGTTTTTCATAATTATTTTTATATAACTTTGTATTAGAGGGCGACAAAAACACCCCCAGATATTTAACCCTTTTAACAATCTCAAATCCAGTTGATCCTTCTAAGAGAGCCTTTTGCGAAACTGTCATATTTTTGGCCAGAATTTTGGTTTTCTGTATATTAACTTTAAATCCAGAAACCTTCCCATATTGTGTTATTATCTCCATCAGGTCCACAACAGAGTTCTCTGGCTGGGTCACTGTAACAACCAGATCATCTGCGAATGCTCTCAGTCTATAATCCTGATCTCTAATTTGTATACCCTTAATTTTTTCCGAATTCCGTATTTTAACCAATAATATCTCTAATGTTAACACAAATAACAAGGGCGATAACGGACACCCTTGCCTTGTGCCCTTCTCAATATTACATGCTTCTGTCAGGCTATTATTAACTATAATTCGGGCAGTTTGTTTTTGATATAATGCCCTAATCGGTTGTAAAAAATTTTCCCCAAAATCCATTTTATCTAAAACTTTCATCAAAAATTGCCAATTCAGTTGATCAAAAGCTTTTTCAGCATCTAAAAAGATTAGCGCCGCAGGGATCTGGTTGTTCCTTTCCAAAAACTCTAACACATCAACTATATGCCTCACACTGTTTTTCATTTGCCTACCACTAATAAACCCCATGAATCACCTGTTGCAGAGCCCTCATCAGTCTATTAGCCAACACCTTAGCAAATATCTTGTAATCTGTATTTAAAAGCGATATCGGTCTATAATTTTTAACTTGTGTAGCATCTTGGTCTTCCTTCGGAATCAAGGAAATAAAAGCTGTTCTCCAAGACAGTGGCACCTTTCCCCCCCCTCTGGATTGTCTGGAACAGTTCCTTTAACGGTTTTATCATCTCTAATTGTAAATTTTTGTAATAAGCCGCAGTCAAACCATCCGTACCTGGTGCTTTATCCACCTTCAATTCCTTAATTGCTGTAAAAATTTCTTCTTCTGAAATCAATTGATTAATCCCCTCTTTTTGTACTTGCGTAAGAACCGGGATGCTAGCATTCTCCAAATATATATCAATGTCTTTTTCATTAATCTTCTCCTTAGCATATAATTTAGAATAAAAATCCACAAAAGCATCCTTA
Source organism: Vipera ursinii (assembly GCF_947247035.1). Lineage (NCBI taxonomy): Eukaryota > Metazoa > Chordata > Lepidosauria > Squamata > Viperidae > Vipera > Vipera ursinii. The sequence goes on along the minus strand of NC_139512.1, from coordinate 157,967,123 downwards.
ATAAGGTCCTGTTGAAACACAACCCTTCCTTTATTCTCAATTTTGTCTATATTAGAAGCCCTTTGCTTTTTCCTCAATCTATAAGCTAACGATCTACCTGGTTTGTTAGCGTTGCAAAAGGTATTATGCTTGGCAAACCGCAAATTGGTTGCCACTTGGTCAGCCATTAATTTATCAAATTGTCCTCTTAACAGTTTAATAGCCTCCTTAGTCTTCACATCCTCTGGATTCAAAATCAAAGCCTTTTCTTTTTCCTTTATTTCATTCTCCAATTCTTTCCTCCTAGCTTCCACAGCACGTCTATGTTTATTGTTCATATATATCAACACCCCTCTCATATAGGCCTTGCTAGCATCCCACACCATGTCCATAGAGGTGCCCTTATTCATATTAATTTCAAAAAAATCCTTCATCCGCTGTTTACATTCTTCCACATTTCTCTGATTTCTAAACAAATTCTCATTTACGCGCCACGAGCGCCTATCTCTATTTTCCTTATTAATCTCTAGCCAGACTGGGCTATGATCAGAAATAGTTCTTGCACATATCTTGACCTTCTTAATCCTTGAAAAAAAGTCATTAGTCAACAAAATAAAATCGATCCTGGAAAAAGATTGATGTCTGTCAGAAAAAAAAGTATAATCCTTTTCATACGAATGTCTTTCACGCCATATATCTCGCAGTTCCAAGTCATCCTTCATTTCAAAAAAGGATTTAGGTTTAGGTTTAGGTTTTAGGTTTTATTTAATTTATATTTAGGCAGTCTAGCATGACTTGGGACGCGCTTAAAAGCTCCAGCCTTGTCCATCTGTACATCCAAAACACCATTCCAATCCCCCATAAAAATAAAAGATTTATAATCCAACTGGGTAAGCTTTGTATGAAGTAAACTAAAAAAGTCAGCTTGTTGTTGATTAGGAGCATATAATCCAACTAAAAGCGTCTTTTTACCTTCTAGCAGCAACTCTATCATAACGTATCTTCCATGCTTATCTGCTTCAATTAAGTCCGCTGTTAAAGCACTTTTAACATAAACAACCACTCCATTTTTCTTATTCATTGCAGAAGCAACAAATTGCGTGCCCAACCTTGAGTTCAATAAATACTTTTGGTCCACAACCCTAATATGCGTTTCTTGCAAACATATAACATCTATCTTAAATTGTTTTAAATATTGAAAAATTTTCTTCCTCTTCTGTGGTGAATTTAGTCCATTAACGTTCCAAGTTAAAAATTTAGTTGCCATGCATATCATCCCAAAGCTCTTGGAGTACTGCTTTAATAGGACTATCTTTTTTAGGCCGTGCTCCTCCCACTGCTTGGCTGTAAGTACGTTTTGGAAGTTCCATAGACTTCTGCTGATCTTGTTCTTTTATTTTTTTTTATCGTTTTAAAGCAGCACGCGTCACCCTCTGCTCTCTAGGATCATCCAAAGAAGTTGTAGCTTGGTCTCCTCCAGCACCATTCTCCTCTGTCTGTCCATCTTCAGCCTCTTGATGTTCTCCTTCTCCAGATCCCTTTGCAGCTTCCAGAAGTGATAGTGGGGTTGCTTTTAAAACGTTATTATAAAAATCACGCGTCTGCATCACAGTGGCCAGACGGTACCTTTTACCTTCATGCATCACCATCAACCCAACTGGAATCTCCCATCTGAACCTTATATCTCGTTGCTTGAGCTCTTGCACAAGAAATATAAAATCCTTCCTTCTCCTTAAAATCTTTGGAGGAATTTCTTTTAGAACCAAAACTTCTTGATCAGCAATCACAACTTTAGTATCATAGGCAGCTTGAATAACTTCATCTCTAATTTCCCTCTTTGCAAAATAAACCACCACATCTCTAGGTAGCTTTCTCTGTCTAGCAATCCATGAATTCACACGAAACACTTTATCCATGCCTCCCTTTATTTCAGATGCTGGCTGACTCAATACTACTTCCAGAGCCTCCGAAATCAGCTGCTTTAGGTCTTCCTTAATATTCTCTTTTAAGCCTCTGATTCTAACAGCATACTGCATCTGGTAATATTGAGCAAGACTCAGTTCTCTGTCCATTTTGTCTCTTAAATCTTCATTCTCCAGTACTTTTGCTTCTAATATGGCATTCTTTTGAGTCAAATCTTCCACTTTTTCATCCAAATCTTCCACACATTCAGCCACTTTATGCACTGAAGACAAAATGTCTACCTTCATCACACTAAACTTCTCTTCCATCCTCTCTTCTATTCTCTCCTCCAATTTCTCCAATTTCTCCTCCATCTTTGCAAATTTATCACCCATTGATTCCAGAATTACCTGGGCATGTTTTTCAAGAGCATCTTGTAGATCCTTCGGTGTCAATACATCAGGAGGAAGCAACGCTTGCAATGATGACTGTTGCACCGGAGAAGTTCCAGCACTCCAAAGAGTTTTTGGGGGAGGTTTAGCCGCCATCTTTACTTTCACTTACTACGCACTTTCACTTTTAAATTTATAAAGTCCATTAAGCTAGAAAGCAGTAATAAAAGTCCTCTTCACCTTTTCCTCCTGTACCGCTCTGCCTGCTCCTTTTATTCCATGGTCTTTCCTTCTGGCAGGGGTGGTCGCAAACGCCTGGCTCCGCTCCAGAAATCACGGAGCAGAGACGCTGAACAGCTGGGAGCAACCCAGGCTGCGGGGGAGTTCAATCCTTCAGCCGCCCAAGCTATAAGCTCAGGCGGCCCCGGAGAACTCAACCCCTACCTGGGGCCTCACCCCCTCCTCTTCTCCCGAGGAGGGGGCTTCAAATCCACCCGAACAGCTGATCGGCGCTGTTTCGGGTGGAAACAACACAGCTGAGCCGCGTGCAGCCCAAAAAGGCTGTCTCCGGCGCCGCGCCGCCACCGGAAGTCCCTCCAAGCTGCAAATCTTAATTTATCAGTTACCAGTAATTTTCTGTGTGCTTCCCAAAGATATAGAAGAAGAATTTTATTAATCATAAAATCGGAAAACAAAAAATCTTTGGACAAAGAAAGATTAGGGTTTATGTAGTCAGGGTGATTTGGACTGTCTATTTATTATGTTGTTTCATTCCTGGGTTTAACTAACTTTTTTTTTAATTACATTTTTTTTTCAAATGTTGTTTCAGTTCTAGCATCCATATTTGGCAAAGACGACAGATTATAGACACACCCACGCACCCACATGTAGTCACACCAATAATTGTTTTTGCATCCTGCGTATTCAGTTAGAGGGAAGCATCAGAAATGAAGATACAACAGTACAAGGTTTAGGGCCCTCCAGATTCTGAGGAAAGTTAGGGAGGACACAATTTCTGGAAACAATTTCTTGATTTCCAGCTTGTGGCTTGAGGGAGGGGTAGTGAATCACATAACTGAATGCATCCCCTAAAACAAAGAAAATCCTAATATCATCAGGAAGATGATTGCTTTTCACTCATTATACACCAAGCAATAATGTCTGGCCTGTAGAAGTGTTGATTATTCAGCAGGTAGCCCAAATAATACTAGATCTTCAAGATGATTCTCAGCATCGTCAAAATATCTAAAATCAGTTGTGCCACTCCTGCTCTAGCAGACAAGGCACATAACGTTTTGTGGTGGTGGTCCACAATTCTGCAGGTAAAGTTCGCAACTGAAAACCTGGAAGTCTCACCCCTTTCCATCTCCGCTGTCCAGAATATCACTCTTCATTCTGATCTCAGAATCCCAGAATCCCAGAATCCTCAGAAACTTGGGGATTAGGCTACATTGCTACAGAAAGATCATAAGTGTAGACAGTGCTTTTTTTGTAAAAGAAAAAGGTGCTGGAACTCACACATGTCATACAACCCGCCTTGCCTACCCTACAAGGTTCTGTCCAAAAAAGGTGCCGGAACTCCGTTCTGAGCATTCTATGAGAAAAAAAGCCCTGAGTGTAGATGATTTTCAAATTAGTGTGGAACTTCTTACAGAAATCTCTCTCTCTCTCTCTCTCTCTCTCTCTCTCTCTCTCTCTCTCTCTCTCTCTCTCTCTCTCTCTCTCTCTCTCTCTCTCTCCACATTCTGGGGGTCCTCCTGCAGTCATGGCTCCTACTTGAAGAGCATGTGGCAACCGTGCTTAGGAGGGCTTTTGCACACTTCTGGGTGATATGCTAGTTACACCCATATCTGAATCGGAGGACCTGCTCACAGTAACTCATGCCCTTATAGCCTCCAGGTTGGACTAACACACTCTGCACGGGGCTGCCTGTGAAGACTATCCAGAGACTCCAAATGGTGCAGGATGCAGCCTTATGGGTAGTAAATGGGGTCAGACACACCCTTTACCAGGGTACCTGAGGGATCATTTGTTTCCAAGAGTCCATCCAACCAGACCAAGCAGAATGGGCATGCTGCAGATCCCGTCAGCCAAAGACTGGCAGGAACCAGAAGGCAAGCTTTTTCTGCAGCGATCCCTGCCCTGTGAAATATCCTCCTATTGGAGATCAGAATGGCCCCAACCCTGTTAGTCTGTCATAAGGCCCTAAAAACCTGGCTATCTTCCTGAGTTTGGGGTGCTGAATGTGTTAAAGACCCTGTTTCCTGGCTGTATTGCTAACTGGCCAAATATACTACTCTTGTGTATGTTGAACTGGATGTTTTTGATGTTTTTTTACTGGTTTTACTCATTTTATTGTTTTAAAAAATATATTTTTATTTTTAAATTGTAATATATTTTCTGAATTGTAAGCCAGCCAGAGTCATTAACTGAGATGAACGGCCATAGAAATTGAACAAACAAAAATAGAGGAATTATATGTCAATGGTAGACAGTTCTTATTTCTACCCATTGTTTCTGTTGTCTTCCTCCTCCTCCTCCCCCTCCTCCTCCTCCTCCTCCTCTTTTATCGCTTCAGGTGTCAAGGGAAATATAAAGTTCTGGTTCTTGCTTGCCTGGCATCCTCAACAATTGTTATTTGATGCTATTGTAATGTGTCTTTAATGTTGTCTCGCCATCTTCTTCTGGGTCTGCCTCATGTTCTTTGACCTTCTCCTGTATATATATATATATATATATATATATATATATATATATATATATATATATATATATATATATATATATATATATATATATATATATATATATATATATATATATATATGATTAATATTTCTATACCGCCCTTCTCCCGAAGGACTCAGGGCGGTGTACAGGGCAAGAATAAAACACAAAGCTACAAAAATTAAAAAGTAATTAAATACATGCCCATAAAAACAATAAATACATTAATAAAACCCCAATAAAATGATAGTAAAAACCCCACCAATCCCCCCTCAGGCCAGGCCGGCTTGTTCAAACAGGTATGTTTTCAGATTGCGGCGAAAGGAGCGAAGATCGGGCGCCGTCCGGAGCTCAACCGGTAACTGGTTCCATAGCTCCGGGGCGCCCACAGAGAAAGACCTCTCTAGCTTTTTTCACGATCCAGCGTATGTTGGCAATTTGATCTCTGGTTCCTCTGCCTCTTCGAAATCCTGCCTGTACTTCTGGTAGTTGTTGATCCACATACTGCTGGAGTCTAGCTTGTAGGATTTTAAGCATAACTTTACTAGCATGTGAAATGATTGCAATGGTGCAATAGTTTGAACATTCTTTGGCACTGCCTTTCTTTGGAATTGGAATGTAAACTGATCTTTTCCAATCCTGTGGCCACTGTTGAGTTTTCCAGATTTGCTGGCAAATTGAGTGTAGCACTTTTACTGCATCGTTTTTAAAGATTTTGAATAGCTCAGCTGGAATACTGTCACCTCCACTAGCTTTGTTGTTGCTCAGCTTTTCTAAGGCCCACTTCACTTCACATTCTAGGATGTCTGGCTCGAGGTCAGTGACCACCTCATTGTGATTATCAGGGACATTAAGCTCATTCTTGTATAGTTCTTCTGTGTAATTTTGCCACCTTCTTAATCTCTTCTGCCTCTGTTAGGTCCCTGCCATTTTGGTCCTTTATCATGCCCATTTTTGCATGAAACGTTCCCTTATCTCTCCAATTTTCTTGAAAAGATCTCTGGTCCTCCCTATTCTATTGTTTTCTTCTATTTCTTTGCATTGTTCATTTAAGAAGGCATTCTTATCTCTTCTAGCTATTCTCTGGAATTCTGCATTCAATTGGGCATATCTTTCTTTGTCTCCCTTGCCTTTCGCTTCCCTCCTTTCCTCAGCTATTTGCAAAGCTTCCTCAGACAGCCATTTTGCTCTCTTGCATTTCTTTTTCTTTGGGATGGTTTTGGATGCTACCTGTTGTACAATGTTGCGAACCTCTGTCCATAGTTCTTCAGGTACTCTGTCTATCAAATCTAATTCCTTAAATCTATTTGTCACCTCTACTGTATATTCAACAGGGATATGATTTAATTCATACCTGAGTGGCCTAGTGCTTTTCCCTACTTTCTTCAGTTTAAGCCTAAACTTTGCAACGAGAAGCTCATGGTCTGAGCCACAGTCAGCTCCTGGTCTTGTTTTTACTGACTGTATAGAGCTTCTCCATCTTTGGCTGCAGAGCATATAGTCAATCTGATTTCTGTGTTCACCGTCTGGTGATGTCCATGTGTAGAGCCGTCTCTTGGGTTGTTGGAAAAGAGTGTTTGCTATGACCATCGTATTCTCTTGACAAAATTCTATCAATCTGTGCCCTGCTTCATTTTGTACTCCAAGACCAAACTTGCCTGTTATTCCGGTTATATTTTGGCTTCCTACTTTAGCATTCCAATCCCCCATGATGATAAGGACATCATTTTTTGGTGTTAGTTCTATAAGGTGTTGTAGGGCTTCATAGAACTGGTCAATTTCATCCTCTTCAGCACTGGTGGTTGGGGCATAGACTTGGACTACTGTAATATTGAATGGTTTGCCTTGGATTCGAACTGAGATCATTCTGTCATTTTGAGGATTGTATCCCAGTATTGCTTTTCCTACTCTTTTATTGACTATGAAGGCCACTCCATTTCTTCTGAGGGATTCTTGCCCGCAGTAGTATACCTGATGGTCATCTGAATTAAATTCACCCATTCCTGTCCATTTTAGTTCACTGATACCTAAGATATCAATGTTCAGTCTTGTCATCTCTTTTTTGACCACGTCCAGCTTTCCTTGATTCATGGATCTTACATTCCAGGTTCCTATGGAGAAAAAGTCTTTATAGCATCGGACTTTCCTTTCACCACCAGACACATCCACAGCTGAGCGTCCTTTCGGCTTTGGCCCAGTCGCTTCATTCTTTCTGACGCTAGTAGTACTAGCCCTCTGCTCTTCCCCAGTAGCATATTGGACGCCTTCTGACCTGAGGGGCTCATCTTCCAGCGTCATATCGTTTTGCCTTTTGGTACTGTCCATGGGGTTTTCATGGCAAAGATACTGGAGTGGGTTGCCATTTCCTTCTCCAGTGGATCACGTTTTGTCAGAACTCTCTGCTATGACCTTTCCGTCTTGGGTGGCCCTGCACGACATAGCTCATAGCTTCATTGAATTACGCAAGCCCCTTCGCCACGACAAGGCAGTAATCCATGAAGGGATATATATATATATGCCTTGTATAGTATGGAATCCCAAGACATCCTCTCCAGGTGAACAAACGACTATTTGCTGTTTTTGTATGTAATTTAGGATTGGTTCTATGCCAATTTTTTTTCTCTTATGATCTCATTTCTGATTTTATCTCTTCTGGTCGCTCCAGCAACTTTCCTCTAACATCTCATTTCCATGGTGACTAACTTTTGTTTATGTTTTATTGTAAGCGTCCATGTTTGGCACTGGTAACATACAGTAGGATAGGGATGAATACGCTTTCCATGACATGCTTCTTTGTGCTGATCGGTATTGCCTTATGTCAGGGGTCTTCAAACTTGGCCCTTTTATGACTTGTGGACTTCAACTCCCACAATTCCTCAGCCAGCATGCCTGACCGAGGAATTCTGCGAGTTGAAGTCCACAAGTCATAAAAGGGCCAAGTTTGAAGACCCCTGCCTTATGTTGTACGAGTGGGGCTAGCTGTCCCTGGTTTGCCTTATTGCATCGCAAAGTCTACCCAATGACAGTCACTTGTCCAAGTTCAAATCTGGATTCCTGCATTGAGCAACAAGCTGGACATTATGCTCTGACTGGTTCCTTTCACAGCTATGATTTCATTCATTGATGAGAAAATAGCTACCAACTCACATATAGTGTGGAGTTCCTGGAATAATATCCTGAATAAAGATTTTAATCCCCATCTAAATTGTCCGGATATTGCTCCTAGTTGCGGTTTCTTGTCTGAGTTCTTGCCATTTCTTTCTAAAAGGCTATTGGGCACATTTGTGATTCTGAAAATACCCAGGGAACATTCTTACCAGCTGGCTGCTATATGTGCCCAGTCACATTTCCATCAATTAAAAGGCACATTAGTGAGGTTACTCCTAGTGCCCCATCTGCTTTCCCAAGATTCACCACATTCAGCTTACTTATTTTTCCCCCCTCAGAGATAAACACACTTCCTGATAAAGTACTGAGTTGCAGTGTTCTATAGCTGAGGCCCAAATTTTTTGAAATGATGATGATGATGATGATCTTGGAGGTCATCTAGTCCAACCCCCTGCTCAGGCAGGAATCCGTATGTCATTTCAGACAAATGGCTGTCCAGTCTCTTCTTAAAAACTTCCAGCGTTGGAGCATTCACTGCTTTTGGAGGCAGGTTGTTCCACTGGTTAATTGTTCTGTCAGGAAGTTTCTCCTTAGTTCTAGCTTGCTTCTCTCCTTCATAAGTTTCCACCCATTGCTTCTTGTCCTGCCTTGGGGCGCTTTGGAGAATAGCTTGACTCCCTCTTCTTTGTGGCAGCCCCTGAGATATTGGAACACTGCTATCATGTCACCCCTCACTCTTCTCTTCGTTAAACTAGACATGCCCAGCTCCAGCAACTGTTCCTTATACCTTATATTAAATAATACAAGAGGCTGCTGCGTGGCTTTCAGTTTGTTAGCCATTCCCTGTAATTTCTTTTAAAAAATAAAGACCTAAACCCAAAACATGGCTGAAAGAGTAGGAGAGTGACATCTAAGCACTTTAGTGCCTGTGGGTGATCTATTGAGGATCGCAGTTCTAGACTGTGCAAAGCAATTGACTGACTTTTTATAAACTACAGATAGTCCTCAACGACCACAATTGAGCCCAAAATTTATGCTGTTAAGTGAGAAATTTGTTAAGTATGTTTTGCCCCATTTTACGACTTTTCTCACCATATTTGTTAGGCGAATCACTGCAGTTCTTAAATTAGTATTAAATGAATCTGGCTTCCCCATTGAATTTGCCTGTCAGAAGTTTGCAAAATGGGATCACATGACTCTGGGCCACTGCGACCGTCATAAATGAGAGACAGTTGTCAAGCTTCCGAATGTAAATCATGTGACCATGGGGAATGCAGCAATGGTCAGAAGTGTGAAAAATGGATATAAGTCACTTTGTAACTATAAGGGCCTTTGGAACTTCCAAGGGTCACTAAATGAAGTGTTGTAAGTTGAGGACTGCCTGTAACGGAGGAGGAGAAATCATGCAGAGCACTGCTATGTTTCATTCTTAAAGTTAAAATCTGCATTATTTCACATTGGTTCCATGTTCAGATAGGATTTAGCTAAGAAGCAAATGCATGGCACCATTCACCAGAAACCATTACTCTGAATTGTAGCAAGGAGTGCTGAAGGGTGTGCCCACACAGGCATGTTTTTGCAACACTCCCAAGCACCGGGAGGAATATGATAAGAATGCACCAAAAAGCATGTATTTGCAAAGCAGCCTGTGTCGATCAGCATCGCTGTGCCTTTGGCAGGAGCGCAAGCAACCACTGCTTTGCCTGCACACTGGGAAATGTGACTCACCATTTTGTTCCTCTATCAGGTGTCTGTTGCAAAAGGGACTCTGAATCAGACTTCCTGGCTGACATATTTGGAGGCCAATCTCCAAAAGACACATCTAGAACAGGAAGGCAGTTCCTTAGGCGACAGGAAAACTAAGTATGTTATTTTCAATCCAGCTGCCCAAATTCAGTTTCATTGTTACTGCTTAAAAAAGAAACTACCAAGAGAAATCAGAGAGGCAAAGTCTGCAGTTCTGTTTCTTCTTTAATTAGAAATGGGTGTTTGGCCTCAGCAGATCAGGCATTCAAGGTTACAACACACCAAGTTGTGCCAGCTAGCTGTCAGTGACTGCTTTCTGGGAAGAATTCCCACCTCTTGAAAAGGGAGATGAAACTGTCTGCCAATGAAGGACTCTTCCTATGTAGGAATTCATAGCTTCATTCTTGCCTGGATCTTGTCCTTTTAATTAGAACTTGGGTTACTATGAAAACTAAATGTCTTGCTGCTTTTCTGCAATCCAGTTCTGAAAAGGTGATGGTGGCGGCAAAAAGATTAATGAATAGAATAGAATTCTTTATTGGAATAGAATTCTTTATTGGCCAAGTGCGAGTGGACAACCTACAAGGAATTTTTCTCCGGTGCATAAGCTCTCAGTGTACATGCAAGCAACAGGTGATCATCTTAATCATAAAATATAATCATAAATCATAGATACAACACTCAGTGATAGTCGTAGGATACTAAAACAATCAACATAAATCATAATAAGATACTAAATAAAAGCAAACAACATAAATCAGGAGATACAACGTTATAATCATAAGCATCTAAGGAAATAGGTAATGGGACAAATAAGAAGGATAATAAGTAATACAGCCCTACTAGGTGGTTTGACATCTTGGGGCACAGGAAATAGTTGTTTAACAGAGTGATAGCATTGGGGAGGGGAGACTGTCTTTGTGTCCAGGGTCCAGTTCTTTTGGCGTGCAATGCCTTATAATGTCGAGGGAAAAGTCGAAACAGTTTATGTCCAGGATGTGAGAGATTTGGTTGTCCAGTCTTTTCTTAAAAACTTCCAGTGTTGCAGCTTTCACAACCTCTGGAGGCAGATTATTCCAACTTCTGGAAGCAGGTTGTTACAGAACCTAGAAACTTGAAAGTCTCTAATTGTTGGTACTATGTTGTCTAGTATTGTAAGAGGTGGTAGAATAGGAGGGCTTCTCCTAAAATCCAATATCATCTCTACAGTTCTGAGTGTGTTCAATTCAAGATTGTTCCGGCCACACCACAAGGCCAGTTGGTTCAACTTCCCATCTGTATGCAGATTCATCATAGTCTCAGATGAGACCAATCACTGTTGTATCATCTGCAAGCTTCAGTACTTTGACAGAGGGATCCTTTGAAAATGCAGTGGTTGCTATAGAGCAGGGGGTGTCAAACTCGCAACATCATGCGACGTGTCATGACGTGTCGCAACTTTTTTGCTATTGCCAGCAATGTGGTGGGCACTTTTTTGCTAGGATGCATTTGGCCTGTAGGCCAGCAGTTTGACACCCCTGCTATAGAGAGAAAAAAGTAATGGAGAGAGAACACAGCCCTAGGGGCACCTCTGCTAATTGTGCAGGTATTTGATGTGATTATACCTAGCTTTACCTGCTGCTTCCAAACCTTCACCATCAACTAAAGATAGTACTAACCAATATTTTGTATAAATTATTACACATTGAAATACAAACTGGATAATCATGGAATTTGAGCAGAGGAAGACAAAGTGTCTTTTTTATCCCTTCATAGCATAACCATGTTAGTGCCTACCTAGATAATTCTGACACAAGGAAAGTTACAGCTATGGGACTGTTCCAGTTTAATGGCATTATGGAAAATGAACTCATTCAACTTAAACATTAGAGAGGCAAATTCTTTGCTTTGTTAAACAGCTAAGCCTCTTTGGATGGTTACTCCATAAGATGGAGAAAGATGCTTAAAAGAAACCTCTTTTATTAGTAGTTCTCATATCTCATTAGGGAAACCCTCAGAGGATGATCTTATGCTTTGGGCACAGTCTTTGGGATTCTCTGTAGTCATAAAGAGTTAAAGATTAGAACCAGAGCTTTGAATGAAAGCCAATAGAAGTAATGAAATACTCCTATGATATGATCCCAATCATAACGCTCCTGGGTCTGAAAATCCAAAGCTCTCGATTAAATCTTGTCTCTAGCACATCCCTAGCTTTGCACCGGCACACCACAGGGCTGTGTGCTTAGCCCCTACCTGTACTCTTTATACACTTATGATTGTGTATCATCTGACCCATACACTGCGATAATCAAGTTCGCAGATGATACAACTGTGGTGGGTCTTATTACAGGTGGGGATGAGACAGCATATAGGGCGGAGGTAAAAAAACTATCCATATGGTGTAGTAACAACAACTTGCACCTAAACATCGGCAAGACGAAAGAGATGGTGTTAGACTTCCGGAGAAAAAAGGAGGAACCTGCCCCACTTCACATCGGAGAGAACTGTGTAGAGAGAGTTTCCTCCTTTAAATTTCTGGGAGTCTACCTCTGTGAAGATCTGACCTGGAAAGTTAACACAACTCAGGTAGCTAGAAAGGCTCAACAGAGGCTTCACTTTCTTAGGGTCTTGCGGAAGAACAGGGTAGAACAACAGCTAATGACCCTCTTTTACCGGTCTACTATAGAGAGTGTCCTCTCGTATGGTATTGTGGTTTGGTATGCTGGTCTGACAGCCGCGGATAGGAAAGTATTACAGAGGGTGGTGAGCACAGCACAAGACATTGTGGGCTGTCCCCTGACACCACTGGATGACATCGCCAGGGCTTGGAAGAGTGAGGAAGATTCTCAGGGATGACTCACACCCTGGACGGTATCTCTTTACTCTCCTACCATCCAGTAGGAGATATAGGAATATAGCCAGCCGTACCAACAGGCTGAAAAATAGCTTTTATCCGTGGGCTGTTAGGCTTTTAAATGGGACATAATCTTATGCAGAATTGACTTGGGAGGCCGGTGTGTGGTATAGTTGGTTCACATAGTGTGGTGGGATGGAGGGTTTGTTGTCACTGTGTGTTGGGGGGAGAGAGCACGGGGGGGGGAGGCTCAGCTAATCTCAATGTACACATGTTGTACTTTGACAATAAAGGTTTATTATTATTATTATGATGTTAGCTACTTTGGGTGATGAACATCTGCAAGAAAACAAGCAAGCTCAGAGAGCACCAAGGACGTCACATTTCAACCCTGAGCTACAAATATTCTCCTTTACTGAAATCTTGTCTCTGAGCCAAAGGATTGAAAAAACACCCTCTCTCCTATGGCTATATTTCTAAAAGTGTTAGAAATGTATTTAGTGGAAATTCGCCCAGTTTTTACTTATAGCTGTGACAATCCTTCAGCTTGAGGGTCTGGAGGTTTATTTCCTTGTTTATAAATAATTAGAGGCTTTGGTCAGCTATGAATTAACTTTGGGCAGAGCAATTAGCTTATTTGTGCTTTTGTCTGCCTGAAGTAGCATATCTTTAATATCTCTCAGCTAGAGGGGTTGACCACAAACTTTCTATAGATTGACCACAAATGTCTCCTATATAGGCTAGCTGATATGTTGTGGCTTTGACACTCATATCTTGCAAGTAAACCTGTTCCTGGAATCAAGGAAGGTTGCATGATATTTAGCTTAAACAATCGTTAGGGGCTGTCTGGACAAGAGTTGAGTGGTTAGCAAAGTTTATCATCAGCATAATAAAAAACATACTCATAAGTAGCCAGCTTATATCATAATGAATAGAACTAAGTAATTAATGGGGTATTATGGGATGGCTTTGCTTTGTGCACTGTCATGTACTGTAACTTTGTAACCAATCAGCAATTCTCTTTTGTTTCCTGCAGTCAATTGTATAAATATAACTGTGCCTGATTTCTGGAACATCCCTTAGGTGTGAAACCCAAAGGGGTCCTTTTCTGCCTCAGTATAGAAATAAGAGTTTTGTCTTTCCTCATTTTTTTATTTTTTATTTTAATTCCATTTATATCCCGCCCTTCTCCGAAGACTCAGGGTGGCTTACAAGCTTAGCAGTAGCCTTCATTCTATGTATATGCCTGCTTGTTAGGGCTTTCATACACCCCCCAAGCGGCATTATTACAAAGTCAGCTTAATTGCCCCCAACAATCTGGGTCCTCATTTTACCTACCTCGGAAGGATGGAAGGCTGAGTCAACCTTGAGCCTGGTGGGATGCGAACCTGCACTAATTGCAGGCAGCTGGTGTTACTTAAGGAGGCATTAGCCCACTGCTCCACCAAGGCTCATTTCCTGTGTGAAGATTGGCTTCTTCAAACCAGGTTCCCATATCTTGACAACCTTCTGCCCAACAAATGTTCCTGCTTGGTAGGAAAAATGAATCCATTTTGTAAACTGATGGGCCATTACAGCTTGTTCAACAATTAGTTCTTAAGCACGACATGTAAACACTGAAGAACAAGGGGGGAAATGGAAAAATGGTTTGTTAAGAACTTGTATGAGTTAAATAACAAGATGAGCAGTCAAGACATATTGATTAATTATGTGTTATTGTGTTGGGTTGACTCATAGCATCCTTATAGATATATTGTCTGCAGGACAATCCGTCTCCAACCAGGCCTTTCAGATTTTCTAAGGGTGCACCCATTGCTGCTGTAGCTGAATCCATCTACCTTGCTGCTTATTAACTTCTTTTTTTCTCTCTAACCACCTTTCCCAACATTGCAGACTTCTGCAGAGAGTAAGATCTAGGCATAATGTATCCAAAATATGATAAGTACACATAATATCTGCAACCAAAGCATTTTTGGTAACCCCTGCTTCGAGTCAACACAGAAGCGGCAGAGTAAAGCCTTCATTGATACATATTACAATGATAGGAAAAGTACGTTCCAGAAGCCAAAAGAAGTGCATTGCAATTTTCATTGGAGCCATTTTGTATTTTTGTATCTGTCGAAATCACCCAAAGGACTTTCCCATCAGGCCACGCCATTTTGACAATTGACCATGTTACTTTTAAGGCAGCTAAGTAGTCACAGTCTTAGTTAAATGTTACAGAGCTGGTTGTTCAAGGCCTCCTTTGAGTAAAAACAGAGACAGCAAGGATTATTTCATGATTAGATCTTGCTATTACCGATAAAATACAGCCAGACCACTTTTCACGCGCAATATCAGTCATGTCCCATGATGAATCGTGTATCATCAAGGATTTTATAGAAAAAAGATACAGCTAGCCACAGGCTGATCTGCAAATCTCTAAATGCTAGAGGATGATATTCACTTCATTGTCCTTGACCTCATGGAATTGTACCCACATGTCTTGCACAGGTACCCTATGGCGAAACAAGAAATCTAGAGGTTTTTGGAATGATAAGTTTTTACATTGTGAGTTAAGTTTGTCCAGTACTTATTCACTCCTGAGAGCAAGGTAAGATTTTCGTTTCAACCACTTAGGGATAAAATTAAGTTGCAAAGTAAATCTGCATTTTAGACTGTAATTATTGCAAACATATCTTTTTAATTATTCCTGCTAAACTCCAAAGAATTCTGAAAACTGAAGTATGGCAAAGACAGAGTATGAATGTGCAGTACTGGTAACACACAATGTCACTTTTTCTTTAAAAAAAAGTATACCGTGAATCAGATAATAATAATAATAATAATAATAATAATAATAATAATAATAATAATAATAATAATAATAATAATAATAATAATAGGAATTTATTAAATACCATTATTCACAGGCATTCCATTTGACTATAAACTAAAGATTTAAGCAGTCACAGCTAAAAAGATCTTGAGTCCATGGGAATCGGGGTATTTGGTTCCATACTCATCCTCCCAAGAAACAGTAACCATAACAATTTCATGTTTGTTGCTTTTTTGTCCTTTAAATTTGCCACCTCTCTTTTGCTGAGGATCTCATCAACATCATTCATCCATGACGTTAATTAGTGGTTTAGTGGATTGTGGACCACTGACCACTGACCATAAAACTGAGTGACCAGGATAAAAGAAATGTATTGAATTGTGTCATCACATCGATATAATGAATGTATGTAATCAAATATGTAATAAAACAATTCAAGATATTCCTGGTCAATCCACATTAATTTAGCACTCATTCATTCATTCACTCATTTATTCATATAATAATAATAATAATAATAATAATAATAATAATAATAATAATAATAATAATAATAATAATAATAATAATAATAATGGACTTCATCTAGTCCAACTCCTGCTCAGGCAGGAAACCTTATACCATTTCAGACAAATGGCTGTCCAGTCTTTTCTTAAAAACTTCCAGTGTTGGAGCATTCACCACTTCTGGAGGAAGGTTGTTCCACTGGTTAATTGTTCTAACTGTCAGGAAGTTTCTCCTTAGTTCTAGATTGTTTTCCTCCTTGATTAGTTTCCATCTGTTGCTTCTTGTCTTGCCTTCAGGCGCTTTGGAGAATGGCTTGACTCCCTCTTCTTTGTGGCAGCCCCTGAGATATTGGAAGACTGCTATCATGCCACCCCTCGCCCTTCTCTTGATCTTTTTTCACCATGGACAATTCTTAAGCATTTTCACTACATTCAATTTATTTCTTCATACCTTCTGACTCAGATATGACTACTTTCTTTAGTTTTCCACTTTACTTAAGTTTGCTATCATTCCTTCCATTTTCCGTTTCATGCACAACTCCCTCGGTTCTTCATACTTTAATTAGAATGAGTTTTGGATTGTGCAACTCCATCTGTCGTCTTGCCAATTTCCCCCTCCTGCTCCAGTGATACTTCCCATTCACATTTTCACATTCTCTTACATTTTTCCCTTATTTGTTTATTTGTGCTCTTTACCATTTACTTCTCTTATAGTTACAATCACAAGGATTGCCCAAGGATCAGCATGCCCAAGGATCAGTGGCAGATGGTCCCATGAGTATAGACCTCTACTATCCATCATGGCCTTAGTCAATCGATGCTCTCACATTACATTTTAGTAGTAAATCTAAGGCAGGGGTGTCAAACTCAATTTCATTGAGGGCCACTTCAGCATTGTGGTTGCCCTCGGGGGCCGGGTGGGTGTGGCCAGGGTGGGCGTGGCCTACTGGGTGGGCGTGGCTAGAGTGCATATGGCCTACTGGGTGGGCATGGCCAGCTCTACATCATTGGCATCAAGGGTGCCTATGGGGGCCTGGGCAGGAGTGGGGCAGATCTGGGGGTCTCTGGCAGAAGGAGGGTCTTTGGGCCAGGGACAAGGCAGTGGGAGCCGTTTCCTCACTGCTTCCAGGATGGCTTCGGGGGCCACATGAAACCACTTCGTGGGCCGGATCTGGCCCCCGGGCCTTGTGTTTGACATGTCTGATCTAAGGCATAGACTGAGATTACTAGCCTTAACCAATGTTCACAGCTCATAAACAACTGATTGTAAGTATAGTAGAGTTAATTTTGACACATTTTAGCCAGCTGCAACCGAAGTGCACTTTTACCCCAAGCAAGATCTTCTATGCCAAGTGGTTCCCTTATCTAGATATTACCTTGGAAGCCAATCTACTTTTCTATGCACCCCATCAAACTGGAAGATACCTGTAGTATAAGGAAAAAATAAGAAGTTGTTAATCCCCAATTCTGAAAGTCACATTTGTGCTGAAGCTGAAAATTATATGCCTCAAGCTGTCTATTCACCTAGTTGCCTTGCCCTGATTACTTAACACACCCAAAAATTATGTCATGAATAGCACATCTAAAGCCTACAGAAATGCTGTACTTCAGGACACATATTGGCTAGGCCAGAATGGAACAGAGACTCTAGATAGCTTTGGGCAAGCTTGTTTTTTTTTCCCTCTTGCCCAAACTTCACTGCAACTTCAAATTAGTGCTAACTTATTTCATAGGGTGGTGGTAAGAACAAATAACAGTAACTGTAAAATATTTGGACCGAGCTTATAATGTAAAATTATCATGTTGAGATTTAAACACCAGTCCCATTCTACAACATTTAAAAGAAAGAGTATGTTTCATACGCATTTTTTTAACCTTCAGCATTGAGAAAGCATTTATTTTGAATTCATTAGAATGAAACCATAAGTTTCATGCTTTATTTCCCTTCTAGGGTCTCTTCTTTCACCCATCAGTAAAATCAGAGGCCCGTGTAAGTTACATGAGGAGCAGGGAAAAGAAATGTCTCCACGTGATAAATTGTTACTCCTGAATATACACAATTAATCTGATTGGTTTTAATTGGCAGATTTAACATTTAAGACGTTTACGCATGTGAAAGCTTGGTCCAAGATATTTTGTTCCCTGAGATGGAAGTGCAGCAGATGGAGCTCGCCTTACCCACCCGAGTCAAATTGCATAATGATCAAGTTATTTTTTAAAAAAAAAAAAAACCCA
This sequence comes from Vipera ursinii, assembly GCF_947247035.1. NCBI lineage: Eukaryota > Metazoa > Chordata > Lepidosauria > Squamata > Viperidae > Vipera > Vipera ursinii. The sequence continues at coordinate 157,948,877 of NC_139512.1, read as the reverse complement.
ACCCACAAGTGTCTTTTTTTTAAAAAAAAATCCTTGGTGTAAAATAACATAATAGCCAATTGCTATTAGCTACCCTTTACTAACGGCCCGTATTCACTATCTGGGAATTAGTTCATTCTGCCCCATGGTTGAACTGACTCCACCTGTGTGCAGGACCCTTTTCATGGTTAATATAGTCATTACGACGATGGGTGGTTTATCTACAGCCACTATGTATTTTAATGTTTGTATTATTTTAATTGCTTTTTTTAAAAAAAATGTTGTTCCCCCCTCAGAGTCACTTGGTGAGATGGGTGACCATATACAAAAAATTTTTTTAAAAAAATCCGAAGTTGCAATATTGCTAAATAAGCCTTCTCTAATAAACCCAGATCAGGCTATAGGGCTTGCGATCCTCCATCTTGTTGCCATAGAAAAGAGAGCAACAGCTGTTTATTCCCATTCCCATTCCCAAGCAGTTTGCTAGTTATAAACTGTACCTGGAGAAAATCAAGTTGGAGAAGTGTTCATAGCATTGTAACAATTTATTTCTAACAGCGCATTGTTCTACCAATGCACAACTCCTCCAATGTTATCTTTATGGCGCACCTCTGCTCAAGGTCCTTTGTTGAACTATACAGACTGTCTAATGAGGAAGTGCTATGAAGAACAAGAGAACAAAATTAGGCTATGTGGCAGTTTAATCGTGTCTCCCCAATCTCCCTTAAAAAGAAATGTCATGATCCAAATTGTGGAACATGGAACCGCTGTGTCAGGAAACAGAAGTCATTCTGATTTCCTCTCAGCCATTTTTAGACTATGTTACAACTTACTGTGATGATGTTACAGAGGAGAGCCCTCTGCAGAACTGCTTGGAGACAGGGACAAAACTTCTCTTTAAAAATGCTTACATTTTGCAACACAGTAACAGTAACATGGTTTGCAAAGAAAGCAATGATTACACAGTACAGTACTTACGACAAGAGTTAGAAAGCTGAAGAGAAAATGCAGATGGTGCTAACAAAAGGTCACAATGGAACTTTTTATCTCCTTTCTGGAATCTTGCTGTGCTGATTGCGTTATTATTTGTGTAAATCAAGTGAATACAGATTTTCACAGAACAGAGTCCAACTAAGTGAGTCTTTCCAGTGAGTTGATTTGATACGATTTGACTATTTTAATGAAAATGGTTAAGGTGACTCCTGGTAGCTTCATGGATACATTCGTAAACATGTAGTTTCCTTGGAACCAAATGGAGTTTGCAGGGCCATCCTGCAAAATTATCCTGGAATGCGTACATTTACCATTAGCCTATTTCAGATTTATTTTTTTAACTACCTGATCAACCTACAATCTTGAAATTTCCTGGTGGTCTCTTGTCTATATATTAACAAGGTCTTTTCAAGTTCATCTCGATATTGTCATTGCCAGGCTCGGGGCCTTTTCTATTGTATTTCAGTAATGGTTGCTTTTGGACTAGCTTTTCTATCACAGTAGCACATGTTATGTGTGAGTATATTACATTGTAAGTCCCTACCTCAAAGGGCAAAGGTAGACAATGTGTTGATTTCTAGATTTGTTAAACTTCGTTTCCCATCATCCCTGTTCATTGGTTACAACTGTCTAGAGTTGATGGAGTTAAATGTCATCTGGAGAATAGTAGGTTCCTTGTCCTTTCATTATAGTCCCATCACCACCCTGGCAGGCAAATTTGATGGCCTGGCCTATCTATAGTTCTGCCTCTTTTTGGCTCTAGCTATTTGGAGATCAGAGTCCAAAGGTGTATCCTTTGTGGAAATGGAAACAAATAGGGTATTATTTACTTTGTGCAGAGGAATGCTCATCCTTGCTTCCCAGTAACCTTTTCCCTACAGACACTCATTTGATCTCCATTGATAGAAACAGTGCAAAATCATCCCTTCAAGGAAAATTGGAATGGGCAATTTTCTCTACCTACTGTACCTGCAGCCTACAATTACATTCCCAAAGAAGTGGCACTTAATAGATTGAAGGGTAACATTCTTGCAGACTCATTCTTCTCATTCTGACTTTTCTGCTGTGAAAACATGTACGAGATTTACAAAGGAGTCATTGTGCTGATTGTACAAATTGAGCCTTGTTGGGGAAAATATAAATGGGTGTGTGTGTGTGTGTTTCAGTAAAACCAAGGAGATCAAAGGTTGAACTCAAGTAAGAATGACCTAATATGCAGTAGCATAAGCTAGACCTTAAGGCACAAATGCAGTTTCCCTGTATTATTGGGTTTAATTAGAAACTGCACGTTTTTTCCTTCCCATTCAGCCCTCTTCCCCTATTTTATAGGACAGTGATGGCGAACCTTTTAGAGACTGAATGCCCAAACTGCAACCCCAAACCCACTTATGTATTGTCGGGTGCCTGGTGGGCGTGGCCCATTGGGTAGGCGTGGTCCATTGGGTTGGTGTGGCCCATTGGGTGGGCGTGGCCCATTGGGGGTGTGTGGCCCATTGGATGGGTGTGGCTGCGGTGGTAACAGCAGATTGGGTGGGACTATAAAGTTCAATCAATCAATTCCAACTTTGCAAGATCTTTTTTTTTCCTGCGAGAAGTTGAAATTGATTGATTGATTGAACCTTTTTTTTCCCCCACACGTAGTGGCAGAGGCCTAAAGTGAAAAGGTTTTATGAAACCCCGCTGAAAGCCTAGGACTGGGGCAATGGTGTGTGTGCCCACAGAGAGGGCTCTGCGTGCCACCTATGGCATGTGTGCCATAGGTTCACCACCACGGTTATAGGACATCACCTAATACATTTCTGAGATGTATATCATGTATATGCATATATCATCCTAAAAATGTTCATTGTGGGTATTTCCTAAATATGCATTAAGGTCTGGAGGTATCCTCAGAATAGCTTTTGTTCAGCGTTCACTTTGGATATTTAAGGAAGCTGTGCAAAGAATCTGCTAGAATCAGACCTGAAAACTCTCATATCACATGGGTGACAAAGGCAGAGAGCAGGGCCCCGGTGAGCAGACAAAGGCAAAATGTAGAGAACTTGGGGAAAGAAGAGGAAATTATAATTAATGGCAATAAGCAAAAATTTTGACCAAGTGGAAATTCTTTGGCTGACTTGAGGTTGTTTGATACAATGGAATGATTTCTTTAAAAAAGAAACAATAAAAAAATTCAGACACTTATTTCAGATATTACCTTTATTTATTGATTTACTAATTTACATTTATTTTGAACATTAATTTCACAGTTTTGGGATATCGGACTGTTCCTTTCCCTCCCCCCTCCTGCCTTGGTTTCCACAATTTCAGTTTTCCTCCAAGATTGCATTTGGTTGCAATCAATCTTTTTTCTTCAGGACCTGCTCCTTGCCAGCAACTGTCAGTTATTTCCTTAGCTCAATGTGTGTTGGAGAAGAGTAGGCAGAACTGGGGGGGAGGGAAGGGGGGCATGGTTAAGTGTGTCATCAGCTTAAAGCAGGGGCCACCAAACTTGACAAATTTAAGACTTGTGGACTTCAACCCCCAGCCAGCTGAGGAATTCTGGGAGTTGAAGTACACAAGTCTTAAATTTGCCAAGTCTGGAGACCCCTGACTTAGAGTCCTTGCATTCCCACAAGCGGTCTAAATCCAACTTCTTCTGAATTCTGTTGACCCTTATATGGTGCCAATTTAGTGTTGAACTTGAGTTGATTAGATTCTTGTGTATAGACTTGAATAAATCTAGGCTGCAATCCAACGGATGGTCCTGATTCTTCTCAGCTGATAAATGTGGTGGACTTTTCTTCCCTGTTGATTGAAAGTGCTGAAGGTCCTTTGCTTCAAATCTTTATGGAAGTGTCCCATCAAACTTAAGGCCTTTCTGTTCAATCCTTTTTGTTATGTATGCAGGCACCTGCATAGCAACAGCCACCAGGGGGCGTTGGCCTGGACAATTTCGGCGGGAAACCTAGGGCCAACCCCATTGGTTGTTAGCTTACCTGGCCAGGTATATAAGGAGGCCAGGTAGCCCTCATTCCCCAGTTCACTTCCCCTTCCAATAAAGAGCTGAACTCACACACCGGCTGGCGTCTCTCTTGCGTCGGACCCACTACACAATACTTTTAAAAAATATTTCTGGAGAGAAGGCTTATACCTCTCCTCCCTCCCTCCAATTATTGATGCCATTCCTTGAGTTGTCTCCTCCTATATTTAACAGGAAATGGCAGAAATTTGTCAGTATATGTTTCCTCCCCAGTAATTCAGCAATATATTGCTGAAAGTACATGTAAGCTTTTTTCATCACAAGCACAAAAATCTAATGCGGGCTGTCAAACTTGCAACGTCACGTGACATGTTGCGACGTAGCGTGACTTTTTTTGCCAGCAATGGGGTGGGTGCGGTTTCGCTATGATGCATCTGGCCTGTGGGCCGGCAGTTTGACACCCCTGATCTAATGGAACAACTCTGGAGAGCTTTTCACTTTATATGCTATGTTAATAATACACTTAGCACCTACAATCGCTTCTAAAGTGAGGTGCATTACAAAAGAGTCACTCTCTTTAAGACACTACAGTCTATTCCTAGTCCCATATATTCTGTGCCGTTTCAGTGTGCAGATGGAAAAATTATTGGACCTTTGCACTGCGTAATCCTAGACATGTTCATTCATTGGTCCCACTATGTTCGATGCATATTTCTCCTTAGTACAGGTAGTCCTTGTATAATGATCACAACTGGAAGTGGTAATTCAGTGATTAAGTGTAGCAAACACTAAATGAAACCGTGACTGTAGAGCAGGGGTCTTCAAACTCGGCCCTTTTATGACTCATGGACTTCAACTCCCAGAATTCCTCAGCCAGCATGCCTGGCTGAGAAATTCTGGGAGTTGAAGTCCATGAGTCATAAAAGGGCCGAGTTTGAAGACCTCTGCTGTAGAGCTTTCCTTTGCTTTACAGATCTACAAAGGTTGTGAATGTGAGGATGGGTTTCAAAGTGATATTTCATCACCTTCATACCTTCAAATGGTCACTGAATGAGGCAGTTGCTACCTGTAAGGCTATTACAAGTCCCCGTGGATAAGGATCTGGTTATATATTATACAGAGGCAGGCTTATAATATATCTATGCTGTATAGACAAGGCCACATTTAGACTTAGGCCAAATCGGTACCAGCTTAGGAACACCAAATTGTAGGGGGTGACATAATTGTAAAGATTTCCAGAAAAACCAAATAAAAAAAGAGGAAAATGGTAAGAGCATATTCTATGAGCCAGTCTGCCTGCTCAAGGATTAAATATAATTTTGCAGGGTCACTGCCATATGACAACAATGGCTATTGATGTAATTAAAATTACTTACTCTTAAAATCTGCAAACAGGCTGAAAATGTCCCAGAAAAAAATTGTTGGGAGCTGAAAATCTAAAACATATAGCTCAGAACCTCAAAAAAGAAAACAGAGAGTGCCTTTTTGAAATTCCTAACAAAATCAGAAGATGAGCCACACCATAGGAGGTGCCAGAATATGACTTTGCCTAGCATACCAAAATGTCTAGAGCTGGCCCGGACTATAGGGAAATATTCCTGGCACCATCATCACTGGTCTAACTTGCGGAGGCCGGCTGAAAGGCAGAAAGACAGGTAGTCCTCAAGTTACGACCATTTGTTCAGCGACCGTTCAAACTTACAATGGTGCAGAACCAATAGTACTTATGCCTTGTTCCGGAAGTTATAATGATTACAGTGCCCTCGTAGTCGTGTCATCAAAGTATGAATGCTTGGCAGCTTGCATGCACTTACAACCAAAAAGGCACTTCAACTTCCCAATCTACCTGTCTCCCCCCACCCCATCTCTGCCCTTTCGACCCCCTACACCCCAAGGCCCCTGTTGCCAGCTGACCTTCACTGTCTTCTTGCTCCCCCTGCCAACCAAGCAGCCCCAGTCTGGCCTTTTGTGAATCCGTGCTGGCCATACGAAGCTTTCTTCCCAAGGTTGCATGCCACAGTTTCCTGGCAAGAGTTGGGGAAGTAGGCCTCACATATCCAGCAGCTGCCTATGAAAGGTTAGCTCAGACAGACTCAGTAGGAGCAGGACGGAGACTGCGAAAGTCAACCGGGGCAGCAGTGTGCAAGGCAGTAGGGGCCTTGGAGTGCTGGCTGTCAAGAGTGTCAGTGGTTTGGGGCTTTGTGCCCTAGTGCTCAACCAGGCTGGGGAGGGGGGCTGGGGCTTCTCAAGGTGACCGTGGCTTTATGCTCTGGCACAAGGGCTTCTTGCAGCCTCAGAGTCCTCACACTACAAAGAAATTCCTGAGCCCCAGCACAACAAGCGGCCCCAGTGCCACTTGTTTGGAGGCTGTTTGTTGCCCCACAATTCAGGGTACAGGGTGGCCAAAAGGGCAGAAATGGTTGGGGGGGGAGATGAATAGCCTCAGGGCTGTGAAGGACCAAGTCAGGAATGGCTTGGATTGGGGTGTGTCCTCAACTAATTGCCAGTGGGATTCGATTATTGTCAGCAACAGAGTGTGCCAGGATTGCTGTCGCTAAGCAATGTGATCGTGTGGTGTTGAGCTTTATGACCGTATCATTCAGCAATGGTCATTTCAGTCCCAATTGCCGTCATAACTCGAGGACTACTTGCAAATGCATTTCTCCCTAAAGCTTCTCACATTTTCCAACGTGACTTTTGTCGTTTTTGCCAAAAAAGAGGAAAAAATGGTAATTTTGCTATCAGATAGGGATGATATAATCTTGAGATCCTCTGGGGGTCTGCAAACTAGAGTTTGGAGAAATGCCTGCAACTTTTTTAGCTGTGGGTTGCCATGCGGATATTATAAATCTGCTGCAGTGTCAAGTGTTTATCAATCAGATTAGAAATACGGAGGGGGGAATTATTCTAACCATAAGCAGTTTAAAATATGTTTTTTTTAAAAAAAATAAATTAACATCATTTTAAAGCATGCAATAAAGAAGGACTTCATAGCACCGGGGACTGCAGGAAAAACTAGCAGCGTCAGCAGTAAGAGAGTTTCTTCAGGAGAAAAAAACGAAGACATTTGGGAACATCTGGTAAAAAGAAGCAATGTGTTTGATGACTTTGTCTCCTGTAGGTCTGCTAGCCTGGAAAAGAAAAGCTCAAGCTTGATTCCCCAACTCTAAAGCCTGCTATTTCATACTACTTTTTCCTCTTTGGAAGCTTTACAGGCCCAGAAAGTGTGTTGGCAGCAACACAAAGATTGCTCTGATTTGAAAGCCAAGGCTTTTTTATATACTGGAGAAATCAGCTGCCAAGAGTTGTGACTTGCCATGGAGAGGTTTCATTAACACTGCTCCCCTATTCTCAAACTGTGAAGGCAGCCCTGTCCTCCTTCCATTAAGGATTTGAGCCCTGAATGCTGTCCACTACAAAATACACGTTAGAAAAGTGAATTGCTATGCTTTGAGAAACTATATATTATGATTTGGGGTCACAAGAGCATACTGGGGGAAATCTGCCAAGGTACCCCATCATCCTTCAAAATCAATTCCAAAAGGAATTCAGTAATTCATTAATAGAGCAGAACTATATTTCGGTGGCTCAGTGAGTTAGGACGTTGAGCTTGTCGATCAGAAGGTCGGCAGTTTGGCGGGTCGAATCCCGAGCACTGCGTAACAGAGTGAGCGCCTGTTACTCGTCCCAGCTTCTGCCAACCTAGCAGTTTGAAAGCACGTAAAAATCCAAGTAGAAAAATAGGGACCACTGCGGTGGGAAGGTAACAGCGTTCCGTGCGCCTTTGGAGTCTAGTCATGCTGGCCACATGACCACGGAGACGTCCTCGGACAAGCGCTGGCTCTTCGGCTTTGAAACGGAGATGAGCACCAGCCCCTAGAGTTGGAAACGACTAGCACGCATGTGTGGGGGAACCTTTACCTTTTTATATTTTAGAATGGAATAGAATAGAATATCTTTATTGTCACTGTGTAACTCACAACAAAATTAACATTGGAAAGTAACTGTTTGCATTTTATCCAGGAAACTCCTCATATGATTTATATTGGAGTAAAGGTTATTGTTTTTAATCAGTCTGATTTGAAAATATTGACCCAGATTTTTCTAAAATCATTTTGTCTATTAGAAGCCTTTTTCTGCTTTTTTTCCCCACTTGTCCCAATCAACAAATTGTTTACATTAAAGCAAGCAAGCTGGGGGACAACATTACATTGTCATTCCTGGAATATGCACCTCCAGTTGTGACTCTTACATTTAGAGATATTTCCAGTGAAACAAACTACATCAGACTTTAGGCATCTGTCAGAAAGTTTGAACTTCACCTTCCATAATCTAATCCTCGTAAACTATGAATTATGGAAGTTGAAAATCAATGTATTTGATGTGTCCCATATTGGAAAAGACTGGGTTAAATTCTGCTGAGATGGAGAACAATTTCTCAGCCCTTGACAGCCAGCCTTATAACCAGAGTACAAATGAAAGTTTTGGAGTGTATCTGAAGTTCTACTGCAACCAAGTGGACATATTTAAAACTAATCAGAATCCATTATTATGTTGATGATATTACCTAAACTACTCGGCAAAATTTCCAAAATGCAAAGGAAAAGTAATACAAATCCATAATATTTATTACAAACTCTCTGCTCCAAAGTACAGGTAGTCCTCAAAATAATACCCTGCCTATTACAGCCATACATCATGATGGCCGTAAAGCAGGTCATCATGTGACCAACCCAATTTTGCAACCTTTTTTTGTGGCAATCATTAAATGAGCATCGTGGTCATAAAATGAACATCACAATTATTAAGCAAACCCTTTGTTCAGTATTGGGCACTTTTGGCAAAAATTGGAAGTAAATGCCAAGTAAATTTGGCAAAACCATCATAAATCACAGTCACATGACCCCAGAATGCTGCAAATGGCTGTAAATGTTGGCCAATTGCAGTGTACTTGAAACTTGGTCATGTAACTGCAGAGCAAGTAGCCATTGTAACTTTGGAACTGGGTTGTAAGTATATTTTGGGAGATCTGTCATAAGTTTGAAATGTTGCCAGACAACTGGTCATAACTTGAGGGCTACTATATATTTATATGGTAAAATAACTGCCAAAACAACTAGACACAAAGATAGTTCACTCTGCTGAACACTTAATTCCCATAGCATTATCTCATTTCTCATCCTTTCTCATCTTCTCATCTTTCCTACTGTCTTCTCCTGTTGGTTTCTTACGATTTATCAGTTGTTGTTCGTAACTTATGATTAATGATTGTAACTATGATCTATGACTTGCTGTTTATATGTACATTGTGAGCTTATGCACCAGAGAGAAATTCCTTGTGTATCCAATCACACTTGGCCACTCTTCTCTTCTCTTCTCTTCTCTTCTCTTCTCTTCTCTTCTCTTCTCTTCTCTTCTCTTCTCTTTAACCTAGCCACCTCTGGAACATTATTCCATTGTATTCCTCGACTCAGCAATAAACCACTACTAATTTGCATTCAATCTTTGCTTTATCCACACCTGTCAAGAAGTATAGACAGTTCAGCATTGATCTTCTTCTCACATATGACCAAGGAATCTAACAAATAATAGAAACAGTATTAGAAATCTTAAGATAGAGCAGAGTTTTCCTTGCCCAGTGCCTCCCTACGAAATAGGTTATCAAGAATGGCTAGGCAGAGTGGATCATGGTCAGCTGCTTGGAAATAGGACTTATAATCTCAACTCAAAAGAACCTTCAACATTAGGTGAGGAAGACTCAAACTAGGATGTACCCTGTTTTTCAGTGAAAGCTTTCACTTTCATCTTTAATTGCAGGTAATCCTTGACTTACGACCACAACTGGGACAAGCATTTCTGTTGCTAAGTGAATCCTGCCCGATTTTATTAACTTTTTACCATGGTTGTTCAGTGAACCACACCATTTGTTAAGTGTGTCATGGTTGCCAAGCGCCTGAATTTCAAACAATTATTAAATTGTTAAAGGTCAAAGCCGCCCTGCATGTTTAACTGATCCTTTATTTTCTGCACCCGCCCAGATACTCACATGGGTGCCCACATGAACATCTCATCCAAGAAGAGCAATTGATGAAATAGGTGCCATGATGTCACACCACCTTTTTTTATACGTGCATCCCATTGCATGCAAGACCTTAAAGGCAGAACTTGCATTGTGATATCTAAAATAAAATTCATAATTTTACATACATTTCGGCTTGAAACAGATGCCCTACCTACCTTATTTACTCTTCCAATTATTTTTCCCCACCAGCTGTCCTATCCTTACTTTGAAAAATGCCTAAACAATCTGCTAAGTTTCCTCTCACTTGCTCTGTTTAAACTGCAGTGCTCTGTAATTCAAAGAACTATTAATTAGTAGCCCGTGGAAATTGCAATTGACAAAAAGAAGCATCGGATAAGACGCCCAGAGAGAAAGCTAAGAAAAAGTTCAACATGATGTCAAGTTGTGCGGTGCATTCTCTGCCTCTTAATTAAAAGAGTGGTGGGGGTGTAACATTCTTACCATCCGTGAAGCAATTCAGCAGTTTATCACACAAAAATGTATATATGAAGACACACAACAGTAGGGGGCAAAAGGGCACTGGATTGTTACATCCGGACAGCCAATCTGATGCAATGGTTCAGGTGCTGGGCTAGAAACCAGGGTCCTGTGAATTGTAGGCCTCCCTTAGACACAAAAGGAAGCTGGATGACTTTGGGCAAGTCCAACCCACCTCACAAGGTTGTTGTTGAGAAAATAGGCAAGCATATTGGGCACATTTGCCATCTTGACTGATTTATAAAAAAGATGGAATTTTTAAAAAAGTCTAACAATAATACGTCACAGCCCCCTCACTTTTCAACCTGCCTTCCTTGCAAGGCAATGCTGTGATGCTGCTTTTGTCATTCTGATTCTGTCACATATGAAATCGGCCTTGAGAGTCAAAGGAAGGCCACACATCTTTCTCTGCGTTTCATAAAGAACATCTCTGTCTATAATTGAGAAGTCTCAAAAGCCATATATCTTATTCTGTGAAATCCATCTCAACACTCTTGCTTCCCTTTCTTCTTTGTATAAGTGATTTTCTGGGCCTACAAAATTTTTGGGAATCAATTGCCCTCTTCAAAAAAAACCAAAATAGTCTGCCCAATCACAGAATTCCCTTGATTAAGCCTATCAATGGGAATAGCAAAAACAACGTATCTTTTCTGCCACCTAATGGCCATCCAGAGATTTTTGGGCCAGGCCTTGTTGACACTTGTTATTTGTTAGCCCCTCAAATAATTCAGTCAAGAAACCAAATCCCTGAGTACTAAACTACATTTAGTGCAAGGTTAGAGTAAAAGAATCTTGTAAGTCTGAAAACACATCCCCCTCCCATGCCTTTACTTTCCAGAGAACTAGGAAGGGTCCCTTCTAAGATGCTCTTTCCACCCCCATCCCTCCTTTGGACTTCTCTTATCAGACGTTTGTCTAGATCAGGGGTCTTCAAACTTGGCCCTTTTACGACTTGTGGACTTCAACTCCCAGAATTCCTCAGCCAGCGTGCCTTGCTGAGGAATTCTGGGAGTTGATATCCACAAGTCGTAAAAGGGCCACGTTTGAAGACCCCTGGTCTAGGTTGTAGCTCTTTCTCCTCCTATTGTGTGTGTCTTCATCCAATTACAACCCATTACTTCAGTTCACCATTAGCAAAAATTACATTAGTGCCATATCTCCATGGTAAGACACTAATCAATGTGATGTTAGTAAGGTGTGGCAATAAATCACCTATTCTCCTATGGGCACTATGGACCCTGTGAAGCAACAAAATAATTGGGGGGGATCTTTACTCCTGTTTTTCTACACCACCAACAAACTTTTAAAAGTCTCAACTTTCAGATATTTTCTATCCAATTAAGACTACAATTTTTGAATTGTGAGCCATCTAGAGGCTTTGCTGAGATGGGGGCGGGGGGGAGGGCTATAGAAATCAAATAAATAAGTAAAATACAAGATTATAACCATTTTATCTAAGAGTAAGCCTAACTGAACTCAGTGGGATTTCCTTTGAATAAATTTCCAAGTATGTCAAATTAAGGGCATTTTGTTTAAGGATTACAACAAAATAACATGAAAAATAGAATAAAAATGTTTTAACAATGGACCAATTTTACGATGAATGCTACTTTAAAAACTGTATGTTGAAAGACAATGTATGAAAACTTTGAAGAAGAAATTAAATGAAACTACCTGTGCCAGAAACATAACTTTCTTTTCTATAAAAAAAAGCAGTGGGCCTGTGATGATAACGTCACTATAATTATTAAGAAAGCAGAAGAAATAACCACAAAACATGCTCTCAAATGTAGTGATAATCTTTGTCCATTCTTTGGGTGTTGTCATGAAATTTAAAATGGCATCACCCTTTTTTTTCAAATCTCTTTACCACAGCATCATGAGCTGACTTCTAAGAAAAGCAAAGCACAAAACACCTGGCTTTGGTGTATCATACAATAATCTGCAGATTAGTTCTAACGTTATGTACATCACTTTCCTCTGATGTGAGAAGAAAATAGGGGAGTGTTGTTCTTTTTTAAAAAAAACTCTGAAAAATAGGCCAAGTCCATTGTACATGTCACCTGGAGGAACTAAATATGACAACTGTAGTGTTTTGGCTTCAGCAATAATTATAGGTAGACGACATCTGAGGTACAAAACAGAAGTGGGCTTATTAAATTATTTATCAAACTCGGTGTAGCCATGTTACAATCTTACTTACATGTTATTGCAGACAGGCTCCTTTTTGTATTTCAAAAGAACTACCTGGGATCAGAAAAGAATAAATTAAATTTGGCCATCCTCTATTTTATAAGCCCAGATCATTACAGCAACAATCTGTTAAAGCTGTTTGTTATGTATCCAGGTGAAGAGAACACATACACACTTACATAGCAGTCACCACCAAGGGGTGTTGAACTGTAACTGTTTTGGCGGGAACCCAATTTTGGCGGGAAACGGAGGTTCAAACGGATTGGCCGGCTGCTCACCTGGCCAGGTATAAAAGGAGGGCAGGTAACCCCTATTCCACAGTACAGTCACTTCCACCTAATAAAGATCTGCCATGCTGTACTCATCGTCTCGGCGTCCTTCCTGCTCTCCAGAACACACTACGCAACACTGTTGTCTTAAGAAGCCTCAGATTCACTCATAGTCTTTTGATAACAGATAATATCAGTCAAAAAGCTCTTGTTTCCAATCAGTATAGTATTGTTTCTATCAGTATAGAATTAGTATCATATCAACACGGTGGCAATGTATAGTAAGTATCAATAGAAGAGAATGTCTGTAGCTCAGGGTTGAACTGTAGAGTCCTTGGTGCTCTCTGAGCTTCGTTGGTTGTTTGCAGATATTGCATTACCCAACTAGATAACACCATCAATGTGAATGGGTATGGGGATTGCCCCCTGTTTATATACGGTAGCTTGCCCTGCCAGTAGGGGTGTGATTGGTTGCTATGACAATGTTTGCCCATTCACATAATGAGCATCAAATCAAAACAAATCTTTATGAACATCATACTCCAATGTAACATAATGGGTATAGCCTAATGTTGGTAAAGGGTATATGGTACCTCTAGACCACATTGATTGATGGTACCATCTCTTGCCCATGAAAAAATTTGCATCCCCTGAGCTGGTTTAAGTAGATTAGACAAAAATCCCACCTCTACCCTGTTTACATACCAGTCCTTTTTCATGTAATCTTTTATTATTTTTAATGTGTGAGTTTTAATATTCAGTTTTTAATGTTCTCATAGTTTTATATTGTGTTTTAAAATTATACGATAATTAAAATAATAAATATTATTGTAAGCTGCCCAGAGTAGCTTGAGAGTGAGATGGGTGGCATATAAATTTAATGAATAAATAAACAAATTGCTTTTGAAGCAATGAGGAGGACTTTATCACAAGATTTGTTTGCCTTCTGGCAAATGTGTATGGCTGAGGCCTTATACAGGGCCAAGCTTTATGCTAAGGTTAAATTTAGGCCCTGGCCTAGAGCAGCAAAGCTGCTCAGTGAATTACAGGTTAAAGTGTATATAAACTGAAATGAAATTGTGCAGTTCTTGAAAATGACACAGGGTTTTCTTTTTCTATCTCACATGTATGTTTCACTGTATACCTTTGGGCAATATGGATTGGATAAGGTGGAGTTTGTTTCTCCTTTATAGAATTATTCATAACTTCATGCAGCCTGACTTATCTTTCTCTGCCATTATCTTTCACATGTTTTTTGTTTTTGTTTTTTGGCACATCCTGATTCAAAGCAACCTAAAAGAAGCCTACGATGGTGAACATTCAGCAGAAGCAACACAGGTTTTTTTCCACAGTATATTTCTTTCCAATTCAGATTTTTTTTCATTTATGAAGTACTTTGCCAGCAGAAAATGAACCAACCAGCATGTTTATAGGTTACAAAAGGAACTTTTCAATTACCTTTAAAGCAGAGGTCCCCAAACTTTTGGGCACCAGGGACCAGTTCCGTGGAGAAAGGTTTTGTGCATGGTTTTGTGTGCTGCCTGCATCCTGCGGATGGGGCTTTGCTCGTTTGTGCGGACCGGTTGCTGGCATGCTGCAGCCCGGTACCAGTCCACGGACTGGGGGTTGGGGACCACTGCTTTAAAGGATGACGTTGCCATGTGAGCCTACACCAAGAATGTTGAATTTATTTGTTTATTCATGTCATCACAGGGTGTGGGTAAGTTCAAACATATAAATAAACTTAACTCAAATTAGAGAACCAGTTTGGTGTAGTGGTTACAGCATCAGGCTAAAACTGGGAGACTGTGAGTTCTAATCCCACCTTAGGCACAAAGCCAGCTGAGTGGCCTTAGGCCAGTCACTCTCTCTTAGCCCTGGGAAGGATGTAAGGGCAGATAAATTCTGAAAAACCTTACCAAGAAAAGTGCAGTGGCTTCTCCAGGCAGTTTCTGAGAATCAGATGTGATTGAACGGAATTAAAATAAACCTTCAATTACAATTATTAAAGCTTGCTGGAGCAAAGAAATCAGTTTTGAACCTTTGAAAAAAGCATGCCAACAGGGTTGATATTTTTTTTCTAATCAACCTGCTAAATTCTTACTTCAGTAGTACACATATTTTTTTTGCTTGTTTACAATATCTATGGCCTGCCTTTTAATTTAAAAATCTCAAAAGTAATTTATAATAAATATCAGGATTGCAAAACCTTAGATTTCTATAGTTTATTTATTTCTATAGCTGTTACATCTCTGTATATACTAATTATATATAGAAAACAATGAGTTTTTGAATGACTAACAGCAATCATTACCTGAATTTGTAGAAGCTGTACAGTTGTATAGTAACTATCTAATATATAATAATGAAATACTATTCCAACTGCCAAGAAGGTTCCTAAAGAACTAGAGAAAAAACAGTTTTGCACAATCTCCAAAAGTTATTAAATACCTGGGGACTATTATCCCTAGAAAAGCATCCAGTTTAATCAATGTATTTCAAAATTTGTCATCCAGAAGAAGGAATGTACTAAGAGACAGATTAAAACACAGATTAATTTGTGGGTAAGAATGAAATGTGATGATGAATTTTGTATCAAGTCTGATACACATCTGAGAACAATGCCTATGTTATTCCCACTTAAATATTTTAAATTGATTGATAAATTAATGCTTAAGTTTTTATAGAAGGAGCATATACTTAAGATCTCCTTCTTAGTTGTGTCTTCATCATGATGATGGTGGTTTTAATTTTCCTGATGTTAAATAATCTCACTGGGCTTATCCATTAACCTCAGTTATGCACTGGAATGGAAACAATACTGAATATGCACCATTGTGAGCGAAGAAAATACCTTTGAAGTCATGGCAAATACTTGGTACTAATTATAGTAGGAATTTAGTTGCTTTTCGTGCCCTGAAAGCTGCTAGATATTTCTCGGCCTTGTTGGCTTTTTCTTCTCATGGAAAAATTGACATATTGGAGTAATTCTTATTTTAAAATGATTGATAATACAATTTTAAAAAAAATAATATATGAGCTCCTAATAAAATTATGCTCAATCATCTATTAAGCAATGATACTTCTAAAACTTTTGAGTTTTTATGATAGTTTATTTTTTATAGCGCACTGTATGATAATAATATCATCATGTTATGTTGCTATTTAAATTTACATACAATACTGCAAACTGGTACTAAGCTTTTTTTTTAAAGGAATGTTGATTGTAATGTTTTAGAAGGTTTATAAAAAAAAGGCAAAAAAAGTTTTTCATGTTAGGGATTGTGTTTGAACGATTGACATACTAGCTAGCACAACTGCATCTGTCTATAAAAACCTGGCTGCCCATGGCAGCAGAACGACTCTGCTCTCTAGAGGTCATCCAGATTTTTGCAGCCCGTATATAAAGCCTAATTCTTTGGGCCACATGTCAAAAACAGGGTAGAGTTAGGATAAAGAAGGGGCTGAAAAAAAAAATAGAAAAACTCACTCTGAGTTAACAGAAACTCCATTTAATATAAGCACAGTTACTTCCCATATATGTAATAACTCAGCAGCAACTGCTGGAGCAGATATAGAGATTATACCCAAAGCTCTAGAAGGGGAACTCATCAAATTTGCAGATGGCACCAAACTGACAGGAGTAGCCAACATCCCAGAAGACAAACTCAGGATCCAAAAAGATCTAGACAAACTTGAACAACGGGCCCTATCCAACAAAATGAATTTCAATGGGGAGAAAAGTTTTACATTTAGGCAGGAAAAATCAAAGGTACAAGTATAGATTGGGCGAGACCTGGCTTAAAAACAGTAACTGTGAGAGGGACCTTGGAGTCCTAGTGGACGATCATTTCACTATGAGCCAACAGTGTGCAGCAGCAACCAAAAAAGCTAATACAATCCTGGGTTGTATAAACAGAGGCATAGAATCAAGATCACGCAAAGTATTAGTACCGCTTTTTAAACCCCTAGTAAGACCACACCTGGAATACTGCAGCCAATTTTGGTCACTATATCACAAAAAAGATGTTGAGAGTTTGGAAAAAATTCAGAGAAGAGCAACTAAGATGATCAAAGTCCTAGAGACTAAAACATAAAAAGAATGGCTGCGGGACTTGGGTTTGGCTAAAGAAAAGAAGAAATAGGGGAGTTATGATAGCAGTATTCCTGTATCTGAGGGGCTGCCACAAGGAAGAGGGGGTCACATTGTTCACCAGAGCACCAGAGGGAAGGATGAGAAACAATGGATGGAAACTGATCAAGGAGAGAAGCAACCTGGAATTAAGGAGAAACTTCCTAACATTGAGGACAATCAACCAGTGGAACAGCTTGCCTCCAGAAATCATGGGCGCTCCGTGACTGGATGTTTTAAAGAAAAGACTAGACCAGACATGTCAAACACAAGGCCTGGGGGCCAGATCCGGCCCGCGAAGTGGTTTCATGTGGCCCGCGAAGCCATCCTGGAAACAGTGAGGGAACAGCCCCCACTGCCTTGGCCCTGGCCCAAAGACCCTCCTTCTGCCAGAGACCCTCAGATCTGTCCCCCTCCTGCCCAGGCCCCCATAGGCACCCTTGATGCAAATGATGTAGAGCTGGCCATGCCTACCCAGTAGGCCACGCCCACCTAGGCCATACCCACCAAGCCCCCTGAGGGCAACCGCAATGCTGATGTGGCCCTCAATGAAATTGAGTTTGACACCCCTGGACTAGACAATCACCTGTCTGAAATGGTATAGGTTCTCTTGCTTGAGCAGGGGGCTGGACTAGAAGGTCCCTCCCAGCTCTGTTCTGTTCTGTTCTGTACTGTTCTGTTCAGGCCACCTATAGGCCTGGATCCCGCAGGTTACATTTTGACCAGTGACAATTAGCTGAAGATGAATACAGTAGTCTTTAGTAGATTATTGTCTCAAGCTGGGTGAAATTTACCTCAGCTGTACATTGTATACTACAGTATATACAGTGGTATTGCTCAGATTCTAGACAGATCTAAATTATTGTAAAAGAATGTAAGGATGAACTTGGGGGCAAAGGGGAGCGATGTTGCGTAGGAGACAAGCAGACAAGAGAAGAGGTAGCCCTGTACGGCTTAAAAGGGTCAAAGGAACAGACTTAGAAAAGACCCAACCTAATGGATAAAGCAGTTCAAAGTGGCAGCAAGAAGGCTGTTAATGTAACCTTACAGTAAAGCAGAATTAACTCATGTAAACATGTTTCCTGTCTTGTCTACTCTGGAGGGATGACAATAGTGAACTAAAACAAATAGGAAGAAATCTAATGAGAAATGTAACATTCTATGCAGGAAAAATGTAAGGAAAAATGTAAGTAGAGGATCAGGAGACCGGCTTAGCGGTAGTTTACATGAAAAGGCTCTGGATGTCCTTCTCACCCACAAGTTAAATGTGATCCAGCTGCTGAAAAGTTTGGTCTAACAGTTAAGGCACCAGGCTAGAAAGGGGGAAATCGTGAGCTCAAGTCCCGCCTTAGCCATGAAAGAGCTAGGTGATTTTGGAGCCAGTAGTTCTCTCTCAGCCCAATCCACCTCACAAGGTTGTTGTGGGGGAAAATAGAAGGAGGATATTGTGTTTATATGTTTGCCAGCTTGAGCTGTTGGTAAAAAATAATAAACAAATAATAAAGAGGCGAATGCCATTTTGGAGTGCATTAACAAGGCAACAGAGTCCAGATCATGGGAAATAATTGTCCCACTTTCTTCTGCCTTGGTCAGGATTCATTTGAAGTGCTATGACACCACAGTCTGAAAACAAAATTGACAAACTGGATCAAACCGGGGTGGGGGTGGGGAGGGTGCAGGCTACCCAAATGAAAGAGGACTGGAAAGCAACAGTTGAAGGAATTGGATTTGTTCAGCCTGAAGAAGAAAAGTGTGTGTTTGTGTGTGTGTGTGTGTGTGTGTGTGTGTGTGTGTGTTACAATAGCAGTATTCTGGTCATATAAAGGAGGGAATAGATGTGTTCTCTGTCACCCCATAGGATGGGAAAAGAACCAGTCTGTTGAAACTACAAGGAAGTAAAGGTAAAGGTTCCCCCGCACATGCGTACTAGTCGTTTCCAACTCTAGGGGCCGGAGCTCATCTCCGTTTCAAAGCCGAAGAGCCAGCGCTTGTCCGAGGACGTCTCCGTGGTCATGTGGCCGGCATAACTAGATGCCAAAGGCGCACAGAACTCTGTTACCTTCCCACTGTAGTGGTCCCTATTTTTCTACTTGCATTTTTACATGCTTTTGAACTGCTAGGTTGGCAGAAGCTGAGACGAATAACAGGCGCTCACTCTGTTACGCGGCACTTGGGATTTGACCCGCCAAACTGCTGAGCTTCTGATTGACAAGCTCAGCGTCCTAACCCATTACATTAAATATTAGGACAACTCTCCTACCAGCAAGAGATCAGTGAACAGGCTGCCTCATGAAGTTTGCTCCCTTTCAATGGAGGCTCCATAGTAAAGACATGCTAGATGGGGCATGGTAGTCGAGACAAGATCAGACACACTTTATACACCCACGTTTCCTAGGTACAAAATTAGTATGATTAAAATATCTGGATAGATTGTTACATGTTGTTTTGCTAGGCAAAAGGCCACAGCAGTGTGAAATTTAGAAAACTGAGCTTAAACTGAGTATTAATTCCCCAATTTCCATATGCTGCTTCTCAGTGGTGGGATTCAGATATGTGAACAACCAGTTCTCTATGAGGATGCTGCTTCCAGAAGTCCATTCTGGACTTAGGCAACCAAAAATTAGCTACCAGTTCTGCCAAAGTGGTGCAAACTGGCTGAATCCACTATATTGACTATATTGATCAAGCTTTTTTTTCTCTTTTATAATAGTTGAATAGTTGTTTGCACTAATTACCCCACTTCAGAAGTAGCTATTTCAGTTTTGGGTACTGATTTATCTACTACTTGTTTGCTTGCTATATGCCTGGAAAGACATTCCTCCCCTTTCTGGTATCCATGTGTGTACATGCACACAAGTCTGTATTTGCAGTGACAGGTAAACAATAATAAGTTCAGTCAAAATTCTTTTTTTCATTTTTTACATCCATTGAATTGTGGAGGGAGAGAGGGTGTTATAATCTCTTAAAGATATGTTCCTTCCATTAGATGCTATCACAAGAGACTAGATAGACTAGTAGACTAGATAGTAATCAGAGCACATAAGAAATTCCTGTCTAGGAATTCACAGGAAACACTTTGTTCCTTTGCATAAATGTCATGCCGGATTTGATTACATGAGCCAACAGTGACTCCTGGTGGTTAGTTTGATTACTTCAAAACCGGAGAACAGAGAACACTAGGAGACAAAGAAGCCATTTATGGATGGTTTAAAAGCAGAGCTTGAACCAGTGGGCACTCTATGATTCTGTGGAACTGGAGTTCCCCTTATCTCAACACCAACATATTCTTAATTTATCCCAGATTTACCCATCAATTCCCACAAAAACTAATACAGTATCAGCTTCTGTTTTATCTTGTGGGGATGAGGTACTAAGAGAGAGGGAGGGACTATACATCCCACCGTTCTCCGTTTCACTCTCTACTGTTATTCCATTAAAAATACTTGGACATATCAGGGATTAAAGAAAGCGGTGCTGAGTTACTGAGCTATGTTTCTAGAGTAGACTCAACTTTGCTAACTTCAAAATTTCTCAACTTTGCTAACTTCAAAACATGCTGGCTGAAGAATTGATGGAGTTGAAATCCACATATTTTGAAGTTGCTAAGGTTGAGAAACACTACTCTAGAGGGTTGATAACAGGACCATCTTTCATTTATTGCCCAAATTTTATTTTTTTTTCTCCTGATCTTGATTTCTTTCCTCTTTCTCATGAAATTTTCAGACACATCATATTTCTATCACCATATTATTCCAGATAATAATCTGTGATTTAGCTTAAGTCTTAAAAATCCTAGTAGGGTGTAGCAAAATCTGAGATTGTTAATTCGGGCAGTAACACGTGCTTCCAATATTATTCAGTAAGATTAACTAAGCTGGACTTGTTACTGGTGAACCTCTCTTTTTTGCTGCAAAATGTAGTAATATCTCTGTGTGTTTGGATTTCTTTTTCCTTAATGGTCTTTGCTGTTATTTTTATTATGTTGCTTTAATATTATTATAATATAATATTATTGTGTCTACAAGTGTACATCCAGTAGTTTTCTGGACTGCACCCTTATATTTTTTCTCAATCAGACCATAAAAGTATTGCAAGACTTAATTCAACAGATGTTAATTTTCCCTTATAGGGAAAAGCAATGACATCCAACATTTGGTTTTGTCACAAAAGGAGAGAGGAGAGAGAGGAACACATAAGAAAAAGAAGATGGAAACCTGTTAGAAAAAAGGTGGCAACCTTAGTTTCAACATATAAATGCTATTCACACTAGCATTAATTTTAAATATGCAGAAAGATTCCTCTAGTAATTTTACTAATTGATCTGCTACTGATATCTCACCCAAAACAAGGATCTGCACTGCTATAATCCTGTATTTAGCTCTGGGAAGGGGGGGAGTGGGCGGGTTTGGGGTGGGGGGGATTTGGGGATATATTGTAAAATCTTGTTTTTGTAAAACTCTTTAATAAAAAAAGGATCTGCACTGCAAAGAAATTTGTTCTTTATTTACATATTGAAATTCACCCCACGATTGAGGGCCATCGGGTTAGTTGCAATATTCACTGGATCCCTTAAGTCAGACATGTCAAACTCAAGGCCCATGGGCCAGATCCAGCCCATGATGTGTTTAGTTCTGTCCTGCAAGCAGACTAGTAGGAGGAGGTGATTGAGTAGTTACCTCCTTGCTTCTTTGGGTGTCTTGTCAGTGGCAGCAGTGCTAGCAGAGGGTGGACAGCATGAGCCTCATGAAGCTGTGTGGCAGCAGTAACCACAGGGGCAAGCGGGCACAGGTCTGTGATGACTCACAGTGGACCGGGTGGGTGTGGCTGGGAAGGCGTGGCCAGGTAGCTGCAGGGGTTCCATTGACTCGGGATGGCTGGATTGGCATAGAACAAGTCGCACCGGCCAACTCGACATGGGAACAACTTGGTGCCCCACAAGCTCCTAGCCTCCCCAAACTGCTGGCAGTGAAGCACATGTGTGCGCGCACACACTCACACTGATAAATACAATAAATATTTTATAAAAACCATGCAATGTCTGAAAATAACTACTATTTCAAAGCAAAGCTTTAGTGTTACTCTTAGCAATAAGCACTTAGACTTATATACCGCTTCACAGTGCTTTACAGCCCTCTCTAAACAGTTTACAGATTCAGCATCTTGCCCCCAATAATCTAGGTCCTCATTTTACCAAGCTTGGAAAGATGGAAGGATGAGTCAACCTTGAGCCTCATTAGGATTGAACTCCAGGCTATGGGGCAGAGTTAGCCTACAATACTACATTCTAATCACTGCGCCACCAGGGTTCTTAACTTCTTATCTCTTCTTGACGTGGCTTCATTTGACCTAGCTCTTAAAAATACCTGCTGGGTCCTATTTAGTTGTTTCTGATAGCAAACACAAGTGGTGAGCACAATGAGACTGAAATGTATATAGTGTTGGTCAGATCCAACACAGTATATTATATCCAGTTCTGGGCAGCAAATTTTAGGAAAGCCATTGATAATTGTAGTATATCAAGAGGAGGAAAGGAAGGGAGGGGAGGGGAAGGGAAGGGAGGGGAGGGGAGGAGAGGACTACATGGAGACATGTAGCTGTCTTCATTTAAAAGATGGAATGGATTTTTCAGAATTGTTCCAGAAGACACAATAAGAAAAAAAAGCATTTAAATAAAAGAAAACAGATTTTACTTTGACGTTAGGAAAACTCTCCTAACAATAGCAGCTGATCAACAATGGAACTAACAGTCTTAACAAGTGGTGTCATTGTTTTTTAAGCCAAAATTGGATGGCTATCTCTTGGGTATCCTATGGCAACATGTTTGTCAGCCTTGCGTGGCAAATCAGACAGGAAACACAAAGAGATGGGTTAATTCTACTTTTTTGTAAAGCTACACTGACAGAATCCTGCAAATCTGAAATTATATTTCTCCCCTCATCTATTTTACAGCCCAAGAAACTAGGGAAAATCTTTTGTGAAGCTCTTGCCCCACCCATTATCCAGCTATGGACTATGCTGTCTGTTATCTGATGGTTCCCCTGGCAGCATCTCTTGACCCAGTCTCCCAGGTTCATCCCCACATACCATTAGAATATTCCTGCACTGGGTGGAAGATTGGACCACGTGATGTGCAAGGTCCTTTACCTTCTATGACTCTGTAACAATGAAGCCACAAAAAGAAAAAGCCAGAATAATCAAGTTAATTCTGAGTTTGGGGGGGGGAAAAGGTCAAAAATATTTGTAACCTCACCCCAGCAGGAAAAAAATATAGTCCACTGAAGACTGAACAAGCTCATTCAGAAGGAAAGACAAACTGGAGCACCTCGGAGAAAAATATTCCTTCTGAATGGAATCCTGAGCAGTAAGATTCCCAATAGGAGATGAAAATACATTGCAAAATTGTATTACATATTCCACATGAAATTTTCCTAATAATTAAAAAAACCTGAAGTAGAATCTTTTGTTTTAAGATGAACTCTTGCTATAAAGCCAAGAAAATGGGTTCATGTAAGGAAGTTTTACATAGTAAAAAAAAAATGTGATAGTTGTAGTTCTAACCTCAGAACAATTAGGAAAAGTTAATTATTTGAGGACGAGGACAAGTACGGATATCATCTGCTCTACTCTTTGCAAATATCGTTTTATTCTTATTTGTTTCAAAGCTATTCAATAACTAAAAACGTCTGGGCGAAATTGCGTTGCTACTTTACCAAATACTGACCACAGACGGATAAACTTGTTCCCTGTTCAACACTCCCCTTATCTTTGTTTTTGTTTTTCTCAATAACTTGCTAAGATTACCTTCCCATCACAACAGACCACCCTCCAGATTTCTTCCAGGCAATGCCACTAATGGATTACTAGTCCAGACTAGATTAACTATGCAATAAACAGTGAAGGAAGCGCGCACCCACACGCACACGCACACACACACACACACACACACACACATACAAACTAGCAGTGTAAAAACAACTGAAGCAAAACCAAGTATTATGCCCTAGTGAAGGATGCTAGATACAGGCTGCTAAACACAAACGTATGACTCATGAGCAGCTGGCTTGTAAACAACTCAGCCAGCCTGCTGGATGTTGCTTTGAATGAATACTGATTGCTTTTTTGGTGGTGAATAGTCAGTGGAGGTGGAGAGGCGGGTAAAAAGACTGAAAGATGTTGGCAGCTTTCTTGCTAGCTAATTGTCTTTGTGGTGGTGATATCAGCACTTTAAAAAAAAATCCACATACTGAAAACAAAATAAACTTGCCCCAGACAGAATGATTCAGTCTAAATTCCAAACCGGTCAAATTATTTTGGTTCAAAGGTAGAGTACATTTGAAGAATATGAAATGGATCTGAAAAAGTGCCAGTAGGCACCTTTTTCTCCTGGCAATACTGAGCTCCTGGAAATGTAAAAAAGAAAAGAAAAGAAAAGAAAAGAAAAGAAAAGAAAAGAAAAGAAAAGAAAAAAAGAAAAGAAAAGAAAAACCCATGTCTTTCTCTCTTTTTTTGTATTTAGCATTAATGCTGTGTATTCAGAAATTCAGAACTGGATCTATTTTTTACACCCAGTTCAGATCGAACCTAAAGATTTTTACCATTTCTTTTGCAGTCTAAAGGAAGTATTTTCTGCTCATATTCTTTCAAGTATTTTTGAACTGCTCCAAATTGCTGTAGCAAGAAAGCACACCACTCACAACAAGCAATCATAAACCTATGTTTAATCAACATTAGGTTCCAGTCAAGAAGTGCAGAGCAGTAATAGAAAAAAATATAATTGACCCTAGGCACAACACCTCACTCCATTTTATTCCTGCTTGCCTTTAAATGACAAACAAATAACACAATGAATTGCCAAAATAATCTACTGACCTTTCACTAACTGAACACTAGATTTGCAGTGTGTACTTTAGTATTTCAAGAATAATTAGAAGCACTACTTCCAAATGGATGGCACATGACCCATTTTCTTCTCCAAGATTAGCGATTTGCATAAGTATTTCCTTTCCTTCCTCTACTAATAGATTACACTGCCTGTATCGTGACTTATACAGAGGATTCATGCAGCCGGTGCCTAAAATAGGATTACAGAAATCAAGCAAGCAATCTTGGAGCTGCGGATAATATCTAAATGTAGGATGTCCCTGAAATTCAAGAGCAATAACTTCTAGAGATGCAACTTTAGGAAAGGTTAAATATTAATTAATTAATTTGCTCACAATAATCTTTCCAAGTATATATCCCTACAATGCAGCAGCCCAGCCCACCTCGCAGGATTGTTGTGGCGGGGAAAACAGGAGGAAGAAGGAGAATTATGAGTTACTTATAAAGTAATAAAAGTGGGATAAAAATCTAATTTAAAGCTAAAATAATCTAAAGCCAAGATCTAGGTAAAAATCTAAAGCTCCCATCCTTGCCCAGCTCCTTGCCCATCTAGTACTTCAAAAGCATGAAAATGTGAGTAGATAAATAGGTACCACTTCGGTGAGAAGGTAACAGCGTTCCATGTTTCGCCGCAAGCGCTGCGCTGTGGCACGTAGTCGTGCTGGCCACATGACCGTGGAAATGTCTTTGGACAACGCTGGCTTCCTCAGCTAAGAAAGGGAGGTGAGCACCACCCCCTAGAGTCGCGTATGACTGGATAAGGGAAATCTTTACCTTTAAAAATCTAATAAATAAATGCAATAAGTAGTGTGGCCATTCACAAAAAGCATTATTTGGGGATATCAGATATCCTTGAAATGCTCAGAACTGATTAATTCATGTAAGCCACACCTGGGCTTGTGTTTGCCTTGTTGTCTGACCCGGCCACTCACAATGTCATGAGTGTAGAACAGGGGTGTCAAACTCAATTTCATTGAGGGCCGCATCAGCATTGCAGTTGCCCTCAAGGGGCCGGGTGGGTATGGCCTGGGTCGGCGTGGCCTACTGGGTGGGCGTGGTTACAGTGTGTATGGCCTACTGGGTGGGCATGGCCAGCTCTACATCATTCACATCAAGGGTGCCTATGGGGGCCTGGGCAGGAGTGGGACAGATCTGAGGGTCTCTGGCAGAAGGAGGGTCTCTGGGCCAGGGCCAAGGCAGTGGGGGCCGTTCCCTCACTGTTTCCAGGATGGCTTCGCGGGTCACATGAAACCACTTTGCGGGCCGGATCCAACCCCTGGGCCTTGTGTTTGACATGTCTGGTGTAGAAAGAGACAGCATAGCCTTCTATCCACATGCAGCCCACTGCAAATGCACCCCTGGTCATGTTTTGAAGCTCTCCTTCAACAGTACTTTTTCTATCCTGAGCTGTCTTCTCTCCTGACCTTCGGAGTGGTTTGATTTACCTACTTCATTCTAGTCTAATGACCTTCTCAGCACTCGCCTGCAATACCAACCACCGTCCTATATAGCTGTAAAAACAACCCGGGTTTCAGGCCCGGGCACAGCACGGAGACGGCATTGGTCGCGCTGGTGAATGATCTCTGGAGGGCTCGGGACAGAGGGCATTCCTCTGTTCTAGTCCTATTAGACCTCTCGGCGGCTTTCGATACCATCGACCATGGTATCTTGCTGCGGCGTCTCAGGGGATTGGGAGTGGGAGGCACGGTTTTACAGTGGTTCTCCTCCTATCTCTTGGGACGTTCGCAGTCGGTGTTGGCAGGGGGGCAGAGGTCGACCGCGAGGTCTCTCATTTGTGGAGTTCCTCAGGGGTCGGTCCTCTCGCCTCTCCTGTTCAACATCTACATGAAGCCGCTGGGTGAGATCATTCGTGGCTTTGGAGTTGGGTATCATCAGTACGCTGATGATACCCAACTTTTCTTTTCGACCCCAAACCACCCCAGTGATGCCCTCAACGTGATGTCCCGTTGCCTGGAGGCGGTTCGGGTCTGGATGGGGAGGAACAGACTTCAACTCAACCCCGACAAGACTGAGTGGCTTTGCATACCTTCATCCCGGGTTTATTCGGACATTCCACCTCTGGCTATGGGGGGTGAACTATTACCCCCCGTAGATAGGGCTCGCAACTTGGGAGTCCTCCTAGATTCACGGCTCACCTTAGAAGACCACATAGGAGCTGTGACTAGGGGGGCCTTCGCCCAGGTTCGCCTGGTGCGCCAGTTGCGGCCCTATCTTAGCCGGGATGATTTGTGCACGGTCACTCATGCGCTCGTGTCCTCTCGTCTGGACTACTGCAACGCTCTCTACATGGGGCTGCCCTTGAGGACCACCCGGAAGCTCCAACTGGTACAGAATGCAGCCGCGAGAGTGGTGTTGGGAGTCTCCCGATACTCCCACGTTACACCTCTGCTCCGTGAGCTGCATTGGTTGCCAGTTGTCTTCCGGGTGAGATTCAAGGTACTGGTAACGGTGTTTAAAGCCCTCCATGGCATGGGGCCGGAGTACCTTAGGGAACATCTGCTGACGGCATCAAGCTCCCTGCGCCCTGTGCGTTCCCACAGAGAGGGCCTCCTCAGGGTGCCACCGATCAGAGAATGTCGATTGGTGGCCCCCAGGGGGAGATCCTTCTCTGTGGGCGCTCCGGAGCTGTGGAATCAGCTACCGGTAGAGCTCCGGATGGCGCCCGATCTTCGCTCCTTTCGTCGCGATCTCAAGACATTTTTGTTTGTACAAGCTGGCCTAGCCTGATGGGGATCGGTGGGGTTGTTTTATTTTTGGTCTTTTAATTTTATCTCGGGGTTTTTTAGAACTGTACTTCTATTGTTTTTAATTAGGGCAATTGTTTAATCACCTTTTAATGTTTGTATTGGCTATTTTATTCTGCCCTGTGAACCGCCCTGAGTCCTCAGGGAGAAGGGCGGTATATAAATGTTATTAAATTAAATTAAATTAAATTAAAATTACAGTGCAGGCATAATGGCACGAAGGCTGGATTCACAGTGCATCAACTAATCTCTTTGCTTGTGTGAACGTAGGACATTGGTTTCTCGTTGCCATTCTCAGTGCAATGAGGGAATGAAGGCATGCTCTTGTTTTGCTTTAATCATTGCAGCACAAAAAAGAGAGAGAGAGAAAAGGATGGCTGGGCTAGTGTCAAAAGAGAGCGTGTAGAAAAGTGGTGGGAAGACATCCATGTGTATAACCGTCTGTAAAAGCAAAAGGAAAGAAAAGAGACTAGCAAAGGGACAGCAATCCTTAGAAAGAGAAGGCAGGTGGGCACAGGTAGACCTGCTCACAGGTGAGCTAGCTGGGGAATGGGATTATCCTCTCCAGGTGGAAGAAAGAGGGGGGTGTCCAAGGGGAACCTCTCGTGGCCATAGTCCAGAATAAGCACCAACCCAACCCCATTGTCAAACCTCTGCAACGTGGATTGGCTTAAGGCAGACATGTCAAACACAAGGCCCGGGGGCCAGATCCGGCCCGCAGAGTGGTTTCATGTGGCCCGTGAAGCCATCCTGGAAACAGTGAGGGAATGGCCCCCGCTGCCTTGGTTCTGGCCCAGAGACCCTCCTTCCGCCAGAGACCCTCAGATCTGTCCCACTCCTGCCCAGGCCCCCATAGGCACCCTTGATGCGAACGATGTAGAGCTGGCCACGCCCACCCAGTAGGCCATACGCACTCTAGCCACACCCACCCAGTAGGCCACGCCCACCCAGACCACACCCACCCGGCCCCCTGAGGGCAACCGCAATGCTGATGCGGCCCTCAGTGAAATTGAGTTTGACACCCCTGGCTTAAGGAAAAGCCAAGGACAGCTCAGTCTGCCAATGGTCAGTTTGCCCTTAAATAAAGGGCTTTGTCCCTACTGCACACAGATTAAGTAAAATTAAAAATCTTTATGAATTGTCACTCAGATGTTTTGCATTCTAATCTGTCTTTGAAATTCTTTGTTCTTCAGGTCACTGCCCAAAGGAGAAGAGACAGCAGAATGTTGCTCTTCTATTACAAGTGACAGAATATAAATTATTTTCTAAGAAAAGGCAACTGAGACAAATTTCCAACTGCCGCAGATACTGAGTCCTTTTATAGAAACCTATCCCAGAAAGATAAATTTAAAAACCACTAGGATTTCCATTTCTGATTGTCTCCATATATTAAGATAATAATAATAATAATAATAATAATAATAATAATAATAATAATAATAATAATAATAATAATAATAATAAAGTTGGAAGGGACCTTGGAGGTCATCTAGTCCAACCCCCTGCTCAGGCAGGAAACCTTATACCATTTCAGGCAAATGGCTGTCCAGTCTCTTCTTAAAAACCTCCAGTGCTGGAGCATTCACAGCTTCTGGAGGCAGGTTGTTCCACTGGTTAATTGTTCTAACTGTCAGGAAGTTTCTCCTTAGTTCTAGGTTGCTTCTCTCCTTGATTAGTTTCCATCTGTTGCTTCTTCTCCTGCCTTCAGGTGCTTTGGAGAATAGCTTGGCTCCCTCTTCTTTGTGGCAGCCCCTGAGATATTGGAACACTGCTATCATGTCACCCCTCACCCTTCTCTTCGTTAAACTACACATACCCAATTCCTGCAACCGTTCCCTATATGTTTTAGCCTCCAGCCCCCTAATCATCTTTGTTGCTCTTCGTATCTTTGTAATTACCCACAATAGGCAAATAAAATGTCTTCAGCTCGGTAACATTCCTACGAATACGTACATGACTGCATACAAACATCACACCTTAACACCTGAAATATTATCGTGTTTCCATATAGTTCCTATTCTCCACAACTTCTCCATCTGGACAACACTATGACATTTTAAATAAAAATAAAACTAGACACATGGAGACAACATCCTAGCAAAATTCTACTCGGAATTCAATAAATTTGACCATACAATCAACTTAGGTTTGAATTAAATTGTGCAAATGGGTCACTTCCTAGAAACTACCATGGCATACACAGAAAGGAAATAAAAACACCAGATTAGATCCTTGTACCTTTTTGCTCGAAATACACAAGAATTCAACTTCTACTGACATCCCACATATAACAACCCAATCTGTTCAGACTTGTCAGACTCACAAGTTAAGGATTTAAATCAGACATTTCTCAAAGTACAGCACCTACCCAACATTTATTTTTTATTTTTTTTAAAAAAGAGGGCTCACTGGTATTTATGAAAGATCTAAAGAAAATAATCAGGAAAGAAAACAGAATGTCGCTTGTCACTCTTCAACTAAAACACAGTCAGACATATCCTCAATGACCTGCAGCCCATCCTGCACAATTACAGGTCTGTTTTGTAAGGCCTGAATGATAGGGCTACACTTGTTTATAGCCCCCCCCCCACACACACACACACAAAGCTACTCAGCAATAGCAGCAGATCATATGAAATGTGGGACATGGGAACCAGACCCTATAATTGAAGAAGATATCACTGTGTCCCAAGACCTACTCAGGCAGCAGTATTAGAAGACCTAACATCACCCACAAGGTAAGACTTATGTATATTATTATGTACACAAAAATGTGAAGTCACAGCTGCCAGTTCTTTAGCTGGCCTTGAACACTGAACTCTTCCCAAGAACCTGGATGTTGTGATGCATTGGTATAGCACAGGGGTAGGCAACCTTGGCTCTTTTATGACTCGTGGACTTCAACTCCCAGAATTCCTGAGCTAGCACAGCTCAGCTTGGAAACCTCTCCCTTTCCCCTCAGCATGGCTGGCTCAGGAATTCTGGGAGTTGAAGTCCACGAGTCATAAAAGAGCCAAGGTTGCCCACCCCTGGTATGTGCAGATCCAAAACATGTGGCCTTTTAACTTGACAGATAAAAATTTTGTCAATGCACAGATTTTCAAAGTGCCTTCTAAGATTTTTTTGGGGTATTGCATTGAGTGTGCTGATAAGCACTCAATGGCCATTTTATGCCATAATAATTCCAATTTAAAATGCAGAGCTTGGTATTTTATGATCTTCTGAAATTCTTTATCTTCTATTCTGCTATTCCCCTGGTATTACCACATCAGTTATCCACACTTTTTCTTTTCAATTACAGTTGTAGCTAGTGTGCTATGAGTCAAACCTTTATTAGTCTGTATTTAGAAATCCCACAGTATTTTAATTTTTCAACTATGTGTTCCCACTAATTTTTCATTACTGCTCCATGATCATTTTTACAGATGTTCCAGTGAAGTATTTTGATGACCTTGTTGTGTCACTGTTTATAACCCCTATGTGCAATATTGGACGAGCTGAGTATATGGACTGCTGCTTCTTTTGCTTCTTTGCATTTTACATCATGGCAGAAAGTGAAGAAGAACTAAAGAGCCCCTTGTTGCGGGTGAAGAAGGAGAGTTGAAAACTTGGGTTGAAACTAAACATTAAGAAAACCAAGATCATGGCATCCGGCCCTCTCAATTCCTGGCAAATAGATGGGGAAGAAATGGAGGTAGTAACAGATTTTGTTTTCCTGGGCTCCAAGATCACTGTAGACGGGGACTGTAGCCAAGAAATTAAAAGACGCTTGCTCCTTGGGAGGAAAGCCATGGCAAATCTAGACAGCACACTAAAAAGCAGAGACATCACCCTGCCAACAAAAGTGCGTATAGTCAAGGCTATGGTCTTCCCAGTTGCAATGTATGGCAGTGAAAGTTGGACCATAAGAAAGGCTGAGCGCCAAAGAATTGAAGCCTATGAACTATGGTGCTGGAGAAGACTCCTGCGAGTCCCTTGGACTGCAAGGCGATCAAACCGGTCAGTCCTAGAGGAGATCAACCCTGACTGCTCTTTAGAAGGCCAGATCCTGAAGCTGAAACTCAAATACTTTGGCCACCCAATGAGAAGGAAGGACTCACTGGAGAAGAGCCTAATGCTGGGAAAGATTGAGGGCAAGAGAAGAAGGGGACGACAGAGAACGAGGTGGCTGGATGGAGTCACTGAAGCAGGAGGCGTGAGCTTAAATGGACTCCAGAAGATGGTAGAGGACAGGAAGGCCTGGAGGAACGTTGTCCATAGGGTCGCGATGGGTCGGACACGACTTCGCAACTAACAACATGATTTTTTTTTCAGTTCTGCTCTTGTGCAGCCAAAATCAAGCCGCCAGTTTCTTTTTTTTAATGTTCCAATTGTAAGCCATTACCAGGTTCAATCTTTATCCTCTTTTCCCTTGATCTTTTGTGGAAATAGTCCAGGGAATGCTTTTCCTTACCATTACATTCTGTTCATGCTTTCATTAGATTATTTTGAAATTCACTGGTTTCCTGTACATTTAAAATGTTCCCATTTTTAACCTGCATCAATAGTTACTCTATGTTATGTTACGGCCAAGATAACCTTTTCGGCCACTTTCCCTTCCAGTTTGATATAAAAGAAATATTATAAATTAAGTTTTTGTTCTTGCATCTAAAGGTCCTGAACGAAGTAATGATTGGCGTCAAGTAGGTTACCTCTTTTCCTAAAGGAGCCTTGGTGGAGAAGTGGGCTAATGCCTCCTTAAGTAACACCAGCTGCCTGCAATTAGTGCAGGTTCGCATCCCACCAGGCTCAAGGTTGACTCAGCCTTCCATCCTTCTGAGGTAGGTAAAATGAGGATCCAGATTGTTGGGGGCAATTAAGCTGACTTTGTAATAATGCCGCTTGGGGAGGTGAAAGCCCTAATAAGCAGGCATATACATAGAATGAAGGCTACTGCTAAGCACATTGATTTGTGCTTAAATTGTAAGCTGCCCTGAGTCTTCGGAGAAGGGCGGGATATAAATGGGATTTAAAAAAAAGTTTTGGGGGTCACTCACTAAACATGTTTTTCTCTTTCAGATCAACCTTTTCTGGTTGCTGTTTAGTCCAAACCTCCCGGTGCACTTTGCATCTGCAGTCAAAAGGCATCTCCTGAGCCCGAGGACCAAGTCTGAGTCAACAGGGAGAGAAGAAGAGCAAGAACAGGCTCAAAACAAACTGGGGAGATGAGTTGCCGTCAGGAAAGCTGAAATGAGATACTGCCTTGAAGGGAGTGCAGCCAGTATGAAGCAGGTTAGGTGAGCGGGGCAGGGAAGTCAGCAGAATTAAGGAGGAATTCAAAAGCCTGGTTTTAAGATCAAAATTATACCAAGGAAAGGATGTGACAGCTGAAGAACAACTCCCAAGCTTTGTTACTACTAGCTTTCCCATCCCAGTAACTTGCAATAAAGCAAGATGGTCCCGGAAAAATCACCCAATTGTCCTAGCCAACTGGGGGGGGGAGTATTTCTAAACCACATCATCCCCCCCCACACACACACACACACGTCTTTTCCCAAACAGTATTCTCTTTCTACAGTTGTGTGAGAAAGAAGTTTGCCAAAACAAAAAGCCTCTAAGAAAGCCACCTACCCCAAATTAGCATTCTTTACACACTAGGACCATGGGAAGCATTGACTTGACTACATTGACTTCAGGAAGCACCGCACCGCAACGGGGCCCCGATGCTGCAAGCTCACTTTTGAACAAAAGGCGGGCGCGATAAGAAGACGGGGAGGTAGATTTTTTATTATTATTATTATTATTATTCTGTCTTAATTTCTTACAGGCTAACTTGGCTTTCTCCGTTAGCAGCTGTCGCAACAAGTCGGTTCTCCCGCACAGGTATGTCTCTTTCTTCTGAGGATTTCGGAGGATGTGCGCTGGCTCAGTGTTGTGGCTTTTAATTACTGTTTTGCTGGGGTCGGTGATTGAAGAGCCTGGCGCCTAGGTGCGATTAAACCCGTCTCCTCCGCTCTTCAGTGGCACCATCTGACCGCTAGGTGGCGCTAAAGGGTAAGGCCAAGAACGCAGCCACCTACCGGTCCCTCGCGAGTCCATGTTTTCCTAAAGTGGGGACGACCGAGTGGGCGTTAAATCCCGACTAAATCCCCCCTCCTCCTCCTCCTCACGCGCCATAAGAAGCGTTTGACTGAAAGCCCTGTCATTCTACGGGAGGATGGGCAAATGTTAGCCGGGATGATGAGAGAGATAAACCAAGATTTCTGGAGGGCGCCAGGTAGGTGAAGCCTGGATTACCGTAGGCGACTCTGATCTTTCTTTCGTTTTGTAAGCACTTGCCTTGCCTTTCCCCCCCCCAAAAAAATATTCTCTACACAGGCACAAAAACCCCGCCTTCTCACACCCGCCGCGTTGCAGGTTGCGGTTTGGGAAGAAAACGGGTAGGGCTGCTGGATGTTTGGCGTGGAGCGGGATCAAAGCTGCAACTGCTGAAGTTTGTCCCAAAGGTGTTTTGGGTTTTTTTTTAAAAAAAAAAGCAACTGGGCGTTCTTTTCTTTCTTCTTCTTTCCTTTGAAAATGTTTCTCTTCTCGAGAACGAAACGTTTTCAAGGGGGGAGGGTCGAATTAAAGAAGTCCTGTTGCTTTTGGGAAAAAAAATACACCTTTGGGACGACCACGACTTGGAAGACTGAGTCTTCACGGACCTAAGAAAAGGAACAAAAAAACAAACAAACCCCTAAGATCTTAAGAGAGAGACGTCGTTTCCCAAACGGGCAAAACAGGGCCGTGATTTCCAAATCCTCTTTTCTCCCGAAGCACCTTAAGAGTTCAGTTTAGGGACTTCATAATCTCCCGCACCGGGGACAGCACCCTCGGTATAAAGAGACGCGCGACAAAAGACGTCCCGAAGATCTTTTTTTTTTTTCCCCTCGCACGTGGTGCCGTTTGAGTAATACGGGTTTGGCGACGACGGCTGGCGAGGGATCCCAGCGACGAGGTTGCCAACGGGATCCTAAGCTAAGGAGTCGGCTCCTCCAAACTAAACTTTACTGCTTTGGCTTGATCTGACCCTGACTCGTTCATCTCTTCAAAACCAAATCGTGCAAAAGCTTTCAAAGGCAGCTCGGCAAAAAGAGCCCAAACAATGCTCTTTCTTTTCTGGTTTAATTAAGCCTCCCTTTCCCCGGAGCTCCCGGAGATGGGAGCTCTCTCTCTCTCTCTCTCTCTCGGTATTTCCCCCATCCCATCCCATCCCATCCCATCCCCCACCCGCGCCGCTTTCCCCTCCCTTCCCAGCGCGTGTCATCTGCGAGGCGCCTCCACCGCCCCGGGGATCCAAAGATTAGAAGCCAGGAGGAGGAGGAGGCAGGGAGGGCCGAGGGAAAGAAAAGAGAAAGAAGACAACGAGGGCGAAGGGCCGGATTGGCTGTTGCTAGGTGACGTAGCCCGCGCTCATGTGACTGGTGTTAAATGCCCACCTGGCAGCATCCAGGAGCCGCAGACAATCGTAAAAGCCGCTGCTGGGGAGCCGGGGCTGGAGCATCGCTGCGATCTTGCTGCCCGGGGGTGGATCGCCTCTGCCTTTTAAGAAGCCCCAAAACTGGAGCCGAGCCGGGCGGCGATGGCAACTTTCTGCCCTCTTCCTCCCGCAACTCAGGCGGTGCCGGCGGCGGCCAGCCCTAGGGATCTCCAGTGATCTCTCCTCTTTTTTTTTTTTTCCTTGGAAACCCTCCCCCCCCCCCCCACCCCCAGCCCCGGCGAAGGGGAAGAGGGCAAGACTTTGCGGCTCGGCCTGTGGCGGATAGGAAATTCCGAGTTAGTTTCCCTCCCTGCTGCTCGCGATCCTGTACTCTTGGAGCGAGCGAGCGAGGGTGGGAGCGAGCGAGCGAGCGAGCGACGGAGGGTGGGCGGGAGGGAGAGGGGCGGGGATAGAGGACCAGGATGACTGGAGTCTTTGACAGCCTTGTTTCAGATATGCATTCAAACCAGATTACCTCCAGCAGTTACCAGCAGCAGCACCACAGCTTGCATAAGCCCCAGGAATCTCCCACTCTGCCTGTGTCAACCGCCACGGACAGCAGCTACTACACAAACCAGCAACAGCACAGCGGTGGAGGAGGCGGAGGAGGCGGCACAAATAGCAACGGAAGCAGTGGGTCGCCCTACGCCCAGATGGGCTCTTACCAGTACCATCCCAATGGCATCAGCGCAGTGCCCTACTCCACCAAAGCTGGGAATTACGATCTGGGATATTCCACCTCCTACAGCTCCTATACGACCTACGGGACAAGGACGCCCCCAATCAACAATGACCCAGGTAAGACTCTTGGGCACAGGGGAGATGGGGTGAGGGAGTTCCTAATAAAATATGGTGTTCTCCCCCTTTTTTCCTTCTGATTTGTTAAGGCTGAATTATTTATTTAGGAATGGGGGGTGGAGTAGAGAGCTTGCTCAAATAGCTCCTGCATGGCATGGTGGCATTGAGATCTTTTGTCCCATCTTTGCAGAGCAAGGCACTAACTGTATTGCCGTATTTCATTCCTAGCCAAGTATGGAGGCTCCAGGGCTCATCCAAAAAAAAATGGGGCGTATATTGCTGGAATCAGATTATTCACCCATTTTCCTTTCTTGCAACAGAAAAAGAAGAGGGCGAGCCGGAGATCCGAATAGTTAATGGGAAGCCAAAGAAAGTGAGAAAGCCGAGAACCATCTATTCCAGTTTTCAGTTGGCAGCCTTACAGAGACGCTTCCAGAAGACCCAATATCTGGCATTGCCTGAGAGAGCTGAGTTGGCAGCTTCACTAGGCCTCACCCAAACTCAGGTAAGAAGACACCAGAAGAGTGTCTGGGAGCAATTTACTTAACCAGATCAGTGAAATACCTATGCTTCGTGCCAAGTTTGGTGCAGGTTTTGCTCTTGGCTAGTAGTTCTCAATGTGAGTGCAGCTTGCTCAAATCCAGCTAATTTGGGTCAGCTTATAGTCCAAGGTATTGTGCCAGTCCAGCAATGGAGTTAATTCAACAAACAGATTAGGAGTCTTAGCTGAAGACAACGCCAAGAGCACCAGGTGGGATCTCCCATCTCCCTCTTTG
Organism: Vipera ursinii; assembly: GCF_947247035.1. Taxonomy (NCBI): domain Eukaryota; kingdom Metazoa; phylum Chordata; class Lepidosauria; order Squamata; family Viperidae; genus Vipera; species Vipera ursinii. The sequence continues at coordinate 157,912,072 of NC_139512.1, read as the reverse complement.
TGCAGACTCATGGAGGCAAAAGTGCCGTAATATCAGGGTAACTTAATGCCAGGATCTTTCATCGACTCTTGTTTGAAATTAAATGTGACCAGCACATTTTCTTTCAGTCCAGACAGCTTGTCCTCCCCCCTTTCAAGTTCTTTCTGGATCCATAGTTGGATCCAGTCCCGTGACATTTTTTATTATTAAATCCCATGATTAGGGAGGTCAGACTGGAATAAAAACCCAGAAAGGTTATTCCATGGATTTTGCCAACTCGAAAAGCAGGTTCTTGGAGATAATCTCAATTTGTGCCTATGGAAGATGCTGAAGAGCCATCATTCTTCACATTGCCTTATCTGGGCAGATTCTCTACCTTGGCGGCCTCAAGTATTTCTGGGGAACATCCCAGCAGTATTGTCCCTCCTCTCCCCCCCCCCCCCCCGCAAAGAATTCACTAAGCCAAGTATTTGCTGCAGAGCTTGCAAAATAATAGAAGACCTTTCTTGATCAAAATTCCCTTGATCAAACTCCTTGCCCTGTTGTAACCTCTTCTGACTGCCCCCAACTGATCTGTGAGTTTCCCTGGCCTTCAAACGTCTGTTTTGGGGGACCTCTTAGCCACAGATCTTGGGGTCGACAATACTCCCTGCCTGGCATAAACAACAAGTCAGGTGGGCCTTGCAAACCGCTAGCAAAAAACAAAAAACAAAACCCGGGGGAATTTGGTACCCTCCCTACTCAGAGCAGGGCCGGCAGGATGGGAGAATCCTGGAAGTTGAAGGGCCTGCAGGGCAGAAGGGCAATTGTTGTGGGCATTTGTGTGTATTTTAGAATGGTTAGAAAACGTCGGGGCTGTTAAATGCCTCCCGCTCATCCCCGCTTTTTCCCCTCCTTCTCTTTGGCAAGGTGAAGATCTGGTTCCAGAACCGCCGATCCAAGTTCAAGAAGATGTGGAAAAGCGGGGAGATCCCGGGAGAGCAGCAACGCGGCGGCAGCTCCTCTCCTCCTTGCGCCTCGCCTCCTGCTTCAGCCACCCTCGCCTGGGACTTTGCTCCCCACCCGCAGCGAATGAGCGGCGGCGGCGGCGGCGGCGGCGGCAGCGGGAGCAGCGGCGGCTCGAGCCCCGGCACTCCCAGCGGAGCCGCTGCTTTCCTGGGTAACTACTCGTGGTATCACCAGGCGTCCGGCGCCGCGGCTTCCCATCTGCCAGGAGCCTCCCCGATCCTGCAGCAAGGGCAGTCTCACCAGCATCACCCCCACCTTCACCATGCCCATCACCACGGCGCGGCCGTCAGCGCAGGGACTATTTTCTAACCCCAGCCCGTGCACCCAATCTGCTCTCCGAGGGACTGTCCAGGGTGGAGAAGGAAGCCTTTTTCTGTTCCGCTGGGCAGAGGTGTACCCCCTTTCCCCCCACCCCCCACCCCCGGTGCTTTGGGAAAGAGTCCACAATTCTTCCCCACCCGAAAACATCTCAGCCGCGGCGCCCGCCCGACTTGGTGGTGCCAAACGGGACAAGCGCCTTGAAACTTCAGCGAATAACCCCTGAAGTTTTTGGACTCAGTCAGAATCTAGATCCCTTCCCCCCTCCCCGCCCAAACCTCGGCTTAGAATGAGACTCACCCAGTCGGTGACTCTAGAGTCGCTGACAACGTCCTTATTGACAAGCGTGAAATCCGGGCAGAGCTGTGGTCACACCTTTGGTCAAAAGCTCTCAAAGGATTGTTTTTCTCCTTCAGGGTTTGCTGACCACCCGCCCCATCACCTCGACTTAAATCTTTTATACCAATCCCTTTTTTTCCCCACCAGCTTTACCTTCTCCGTTACCCCGCCTAGTCTGCAGCAAATCAGACGTTAAAAACTGTGCACACGGCGCGAGCACAGATCAACTTTACTCCCATTTTTCATCAGATCGCTAGTGCAAAATTTCTTATTTAATTTTGTTTATTTTTTTATACGTTTTTATAGGTGCCTTTGCAGATGACCTCATTTTGATGTTGGGGGGGGGAAAGATAAATAATTTTTATATGTAGATATTTAAAATGGAAAAAGAAACCCAGCTGTGTTTAAATTATCTTTTTTTAAAGTTTGCAGGACTTTTTCTTCGCAAGAAAAAGATATAAATATATACATACATACATATATATATATGTTTGTAATAGAGTTGTTTGTGCTAATTCTCCCCAACTTCTTTGCCTTAAAAAAGAGGAAGGGCAGTTTTATTGGACAGGCTACATTTGTTCATGTTTTGTGAACCAATAATTTCCCCCTCTTTTCTCTCCAGGCAGCTTCCGTACGTTTTCTTTGTTATTCTGTTTTATTCCTTTCATTACCACAAAGTACAAGCTACTGAATTTTCCCAATTCGTAGTTTAAAAACCTTCAAAACGTGTTGTTGTTTTTTTTTAAAAAAAATGTATGTTCTTGGTTATTTATTACAAAAACCAAACAAACAAACAAAAAAATCACTCAATGTTCCTTTTACAATACGAAGAGATTATTTAAATAAATTATTGTTTGCACCGTACTTGGTCCCCTCAGTCGTTTTCTTGGAGAGTCGTTTTTTCTGTCTTGTCTTCTGACGGTTTCATCTAAGGGCAGACTCTGTGCTGAGTGAGAAGCCCCCCCCCCTCCGGCCTGCTGAAGTTGGAGGCGCCTATTTTCTTCCTTCATTTTTCCCAGAACGAAATCTAGTTGTTCCTGCTCCTCGCCAATTAGCTCCTTTCGTGGAACCCGCCGTCCCTCAGGCAGAGAAGGCGCACTTTTGTCTATTCTCTCCGCTCTCCGCTCCGACGAGCCGATTCTGGGCGGCCTTCCGGCTTCTCCAGCGCTGCACTTGTTGAACGGCGGCGTCAGGCGTTCATTCCTGAAGGGGATTTAAGAGCCGCCAGGGCACAAATGCAGGGGAGCCCAGCCGGGGTCGCGCCGACTGCCAGCGGCATTGTCCCGCGCGCACACAAACGCGCGCGCGCGCCTGCACACACACACACACACACACACACACACACACACGCCCGCCGGCCCCGAGGCAAGAGGACCGCGACAGCCTTCCCTCGGCAGCCCAGCCTGAATCACTCAGCGCTCCTTCTCGCTCGCCTAGACTCGGCCCCACCCCACTGCGATCTGGCGCCACTAGACGTGGAGGCAAGCCGGACGGGCTCCTGGCGGCTTCCCGCGCTACAATCCCGACAGTGTGACGGCGGCTCCCGGAGCTGCTGGGAACCGGCCTCCCTCGTGATCGGGCCCCCTTCCCCCGCCGCCGCCTCCCCCCCCCCCCAGGCCTCAGCAGCAAAGAGAAGGGAGTCCCGCCGAAGCTTGGCCCTGTTTGGGCGCTTGGCCGTCTCCACCAACAAACCTCGAGGAATGAGGCGGCGGCTGGCTTTGCGGGAGGCTTTCTTTATGAACAAATGTGACACCTCCCCTTTACCTGAGGCACACCCAGAGGCACGGGATGCTGGACTGCAGCAGATCTGGGAAACAGCCTTTGAACGCCGTAGTTGCCCCGTGTTGGCTTCCCGGCTGGTTATTCACATTTTTTCTCCCAATTCGCAGGCTTTTCCCTAGATGAAGGTGACACTCTTCTACTGCTGATAATACACTTACTCGCTGCACTTGTATTCAAATCCAGCACAGGGGTATACCGTCTTTAAAGGCAATGCAGTATTATCGGCATTTTGTCTCCCCGCCCAAAAGTTCACAAATTGTTAGTTTATGCCACAATGAATCTGTTCGTTGGATGCTGGGACAATCGGGAAATTTAACACCGAAGAGCTTAATTTTGGCTCACTATTTGGCAGGAGAGGCCAAGGGATGGCCTCTCACTGCTTTCTCTTCACAATACAGGTTGCTGCTGTCCAGTCTGAGCCCTCAAATAAAATGCGAGTCTCTTTTAAGGTTCCTTCAAGGTTCAAGGTCTTAAGAAATATTTTACCAGCACCAGGCAAACTAAGGCACCATCAGCTTGGGTTCTGCTGGGGTCTTCTGGGGAAGATGCTTCTTCAGGCGGCCTCCGTTCTTTCTTTATGATTATTATCCCTTTCCTTAGGTTGACCCTTTGGACATGTATTTAGTACTTATTTCTTAACATTTCAAATAACTGTTAAAAATGAAGTCCAGAGTTACTTATACAATTACTTGCTGAATATCTGCTTGGTTTTGGAGACAAATCTGATCGCTGACCCTAAATATAGGTATATGAATAGATTTCCCCATCGCTTCCAGTTCCCCCACAACTACCCCTGGCTGTGTTGCTTCAATGTTTTAAGAGAAGAATGTCCCTCTTCTTTTTCTGATGACAGGCATGATGGATTTGAGAGCCTGCATAGGAGCAGGAACAAGGGTTTCACTCAGTGTAAACTTTTACCCCTGCTAGTACCTTTTCTGGGTATTAAACTTCGATTCCTATAATCCCCAGCCACAGACAGAATAAAGAAGGTTGGAGTTTAAGATGTAAGAAAAGCATTAGGTGGAAGACTCCTCCTTTTTAAAGGCAAATTTGGGGATCCTGTTGTATAAGTCTCTCTCTCTCTCTCTCTCTCTCTCTCTCTCTCTCTCTCTCTCTCTCTCTCTCTCTCTCTCTCTCTCTCTCTCTCTCTCTCTCTCTCTCTCTCTCTCTCTCTTTCTTTCTTTTTACTGTCCAGTCTTTGCCAAGATGGTTCGGGGGACTTAGCCTCTCTCGAAATGATTAAAAGCGTCCTAATTTTTTTATTTTTTTATTTTCCTGCCTGGAGAAAGGGCCGCTTCCTTCTCCAGCAATGCCAGCAGCAGCGTCAGTAGAAAGATTAAGATTTCTCTTGTTAACATCTTAGAAAGGTGCTGTTTGGGCAGATCTGTCCTCGAGCGAGAGAGAAGTTAGGGGTGCACCTAAGCAGACGCCGGGGAGGTGACAGGAGCCTGGCGAAGGAGCCAAAGCTTGGCTGCCAGCCCGGGGCCAGGCCCAGGCGCCCTTTTCAGCAGAGGCTCCCTTGTCCTCCAGACGCGCCACGGGGAGCGCAGGGGGTGAATCGCCAGGCTGTCCACAGCTCGCGCCATCCCAGGGTGGCGGGTGGGAAAAGGAGGGAGGGAGGGAGGGAGGGAGGGAGGGAGGGAGAGGGAGAGAGAGAGAGAGAGAGAGAGAGAGAGAGAGAGAGAGAGAGAGAGAGAGAGAGAGAGAGAGAGAGAGAGAGAGAGATGAATGTGCTGCCAAAGGGGATGATTAAGAGGCATAAACCTCAACGCGCCGGAGGCGGTGAATGTGCAGCCTGAGTTGCAATCACGCAACCGGCCTCGGCACGAGAAAGGGGGGGGGTTGAGGGGGAAGCGGAACAAGCAGGCGGATAAACTCCGGAAGATAGCGGGGTGTGGGCGGTGTTGTTCCCTTCCGCCCCAATCAGGAGCCCCGTCGCGGCTTTGGCTTTGCAAAAAACACACACACACATACACACACAAAAAAAAAAACACAACCCGCCACCAAAAACACAACAGCAGCGTTCCCGCCCACCGACTTCGTAAGGCTATCAGGCTTAAAAAAAAAAACAACAACACCCGGGCGAAGCAGGTCAGGCCCAGTCAGGCCCATCTTGCCAAATAAACAAACAAACAAACAAACAAACAAATAAATAAATAAATAAATAAATAAATAAATAAATAAATAAATAAATAAATTCGAGCTTAAGAAGGAGGGGGAAAATATGGCCACCCTTCAGTTTAAGTTTCGAAGCCGAAGTGAGGGCGCCTTGGCTTTCCAGAAACGGTGCTCGCCTCTAGCTCCTGCGCCCTAAAGCCCAGCTTCCCTCAAAGGGCGCCATATCTTGTATCCCCTCCGCCCCCCCCCCCCCCAATCTAGACGGCGAAGGCGGGAAAATGACACACAGAGAAAAACTCCGGGCAAACCAACCGCGCGCACAATCCCTCCCTTCCCGCCTCCACCACCTCCTCCTCCTCCTCCCCCCCGCCCGCTCCCGTTTGCCTTGAAGCGAGCCTCGCACGGCGCCCAACTCGAGAAGGGCCAAGCGAAGAACAAAGAAGGCGGGAGGCCTCGGGAAGAAGGCGAGACGCGGCGGGAGGGAGCGGGCGGGCGGGCGGGCGAGAGAGGGAAGGGGGCAGCTGGAGGAAGCGAACGCGGGCGCGAAGCGGGGGTGGGGGTGGGGGGGAGGGAGGGAGCGAGGAGAGCGTGGGAGAATCGGCGCTGCGGAGCCTGGGCGGGAGAGCCCCGAGGGCGGGGCCTGAGCGAAGCTCTCCGGCCGCCTGAGGCGCGGCGCTGAGGAGACTTTCCCACACAGCCCGGCTCCCCTGCGAGACAACGGGGCCTCTGATCCTTCCGAGGAGCACACCCACCCACACACCCACACACATATACACTTCCTCTGTGGCGAACGCCGCCTGGTGAAAAATGGAAACGGGAAACGAGGAACTTCGGCGGCCTCCGCAGGAACCAAGGGGTCGTTAGCCCTTCCCCGGAGGGGCACCCATGTGGCGGACGCCCATTAGCCGCCTCTTACCAAGGGAAGAGCCCCCCCCCAAAGGCCTCGGCGCGCGCGCGCACACACACACACACACCACAATTCGCCTCAGCTCTGCGTCGGACGGAGCGTGGCCCTAAGGCTTCCTTGCAAGCGCTTCCACCCACGCGCGTCCCAAAAACTGGCCTTCCCACACACGTACACCAAGCCCCGCGACCTATTCTTGATTAGATGCTGTTCGTGCTATTGTGATTATTTCAATTTTTATCGTGCTTTGTCAAACAGGAAGGCAAGACGGCGTGCATTGTGCGTGCTTCCTCGCCCAATGTTTCTTCACAGCAACAACCTTCTGCGGGTAGCTTGGCCTAGAAAGAGTGTCTGGCCGCGAGTCACCAAAGATCCACCAAAGATTACTTACCACACTAGTAGGCCCAGAGTGCCTTCATCCTGACAGATTAAACCCCCTGTAAATTGGAGGGGTGAGGTGGGGGAATTAACATTGTATTTAAGTCTCCTTTGTACAATCGAGAGCGGGGAATATGATTTGTTAAATTACTACTCACTTGGTAACATTGCTCAGTTAAACAACGCAATGAGCCCATGAACACACAGGCACACAAAAATAATAGGAGCCTGACTTGGTCTGGGCAAAAGGTGTCTGATCCTACCATGATCTCAGCACCCGGTTTCCACAAGGCTAATTAGACAAGCCCAGTTATTTCACAAGGTTTTATTCTGCATTTCTGCAAGGGGGGGAAGAGGGGGGAGGGAGGGGTGATTTAAGATTTAAAATAGTAAAATAATATGTAGCCTGGAAATGAGAGAACAATGTGGGGGGGAGGGTGTTCACAATGACATTTTGGCCATGCATTCCTACCACCACCACTCCGGAATAAAGCTTAATCTTCCTCAATGAGATTTTCTATGGATGAGGTGCCTTGGAAGCTGGAGAAAGCTGACCGAAGGAGTTAAGTCAGAAGATGAACTATCTGAAATGAATGTTCTTAGATCCAGATGCCCAAGAAAGCTAGATCATAGCTTTTGGAAATGACTCACTCACGTATTGGAGGGAGGGAGGGAGGGAGGAAGGAAGGAAGGAATCTAAGTAGCTTATGATCTAAAGGCAGTGTCCATAATATCAAGAAGCTTAATTGATTGACAAATGTAAATAAGTAATTTGGGATTTGGTATGTGTGTCTGTATGAGAAAATTCTGTGCCACAGCTTTGCATGTCAATACCTGCAAGGGAAATGTCAGTAGTGCAATATGACATTGTGGTTAGTTGCACACTCAGCCAGATGGTTAGACTGGCATTTTTATCCATTTTGAGTCCTTCCCAAGGAATCCAGATATCTAGTTAGTTGCACACTCAGCCAGATGGTTAGACTGGCATTTTTATCCATTTTGAGTCCTTCCCAAGGAATCCAGATATCTGGGGTATTATTATTATTATTATTATTATTATTATTATTATTATTATTATTATTATTATTATTATTATTATTATTATTATTATTATTATTATTATTATTATTATTATTTGGAGACCAAAGAAGAGACCATTGCATATCAGCACTTGGGCAAAGGAAATACAGAGTCAAGTAGCAATCTGTACCCAGGGAACTTTTCCTCTCTCTATGAGTACCAAGAAGTCAGACTGTAGACAAGTCTGGGTCCTTGGTCCCAATCCGCCTCAGAAGAAATCATCCCGTGGCTTCTGGGATAGCAAAATCTTTTCCTACTCAAGAGCCCCAGGAGGTAGAGAGACACGGCAGATTGAGACTGGAAGAGAGATCCGAAATCTGAAGATGATATTTAGTTAGATGTGGGCATTTGCAGTCAAGTAGCACCTTAGAGGATCATTACCGATCAGCTTGGCTTTACGAATCCAACCATCTATTTTCTCCCTTTTTCCGCTGTATTGTATTATATTCTATTGTTGCTGCTGCTGCTGCTGCTGCTATTTGCTCCAAAACACTGAGGACACAAAATAGATGTTTTTTTAATGTCCATATGCCGGCAAACCTCTTTTCCCCCACCCTGTTTTTTTTTTTTTAAATCAAAGAGGTTGGGGAGGGACCTGGTAGAATTCAGCCCGGGAAAGAGATGCCTTTAGCACAATGGCACACCCTTTCAGACCTTTCGCCCCGTTGTGGCTTCGTTTATTTGTCTTTAAACGACCCCCCCCTCCCCGCAGATAGGAAGAACCTGGCAGGCTCTGAAGAAGCCTTCCACGCTTTTCTTCAAAGGCTCCTCACGGAAGAGGGAGGAGGGACAGGCAGCCCGGGATAGCTGAGGTGTCACAAGGGGCTTTATTTTCATCACCAGCTCTCCTGGGCCTTTTGCAGCCCAGTGGGGCTGGGAAAACGGGAGAAGGAGGTGGGCCTTGTCGAACCTCACGCAACCACCCAGCCACCCGCTGCCACATTTTTTTTTCTAGAGCGGTCGGATCACCTGACTTTCTGCTGATTCCCACTCCCCTATCACCTCCGGTTGTCTTTAGCTGTACCCCATTTTCCGGGGGGCTACTGAAGGGGCCATCTCCTCCTGTTCCCTCTGATCCGCCTCGCCACAATACCCGCTTGAGAACAGACTCCCATGACTGCTGCTTACATTGGCCCTCCAGGGGACGGGGAGGAGAAAGAGGAGCGTGTGTGTGTGTGTGTGTTAAAGCAATGTAATTAAATTTCTCCCCACACATTTTCCGGGGGGGGCGGCGGCGGAGGTTACCCTGGAATGCAACTTCCTTAAAGGGAGTAATTTTCCTCTGAAAAATGGTGGTTGGGGGACATGGTGGGGGGAGGACCTAGTTAAAAAAAATTGCCATTCGGTAGGCAATTTGCTAATTTAGCATTATTAAAAGGGGGGCAGAGATAGAACACCCAAGAAATTCAATTAAAGCCGCTCTGGCCAAAGAGCTATTTGAGGTATGAATATCTCCCCTAAAGCTGGAGCAATCATGTGGCATTAGACACTTCCGGAATCCTATAGCCAACTTGAAAAATCCCAGACCCCCTTTTCCCCTAATTTTTGCTCTGATCTGTAATTTTATCCACATTTGCACTAGTTTGAGCATTCTGGCTCTCCCATCTGAAAGCCTGCAATTACTATATAATTCTTCGCAATTTCACATGTCCTAATATGGACTGTAATTTTTGCGCAAGACAATTTCCTGCTATTTCAAGCATCAACATTGTCAAAGTTGTATGTACATAATAAATGGGAATATCAATGCATAGTTTTTAGCATAACATCTTGACTCCTCGATAATTATATCCGTTCGGAGCCTACGCAGAATTAGCCTGAATTGCACGGTAACTGCTGCTGCTTTAAAATTTTAAAAAATTACTCATAATTTTCCCAAAGATTACCAAGATCTCGAGTGCACAATGTCATCAGCGTAATGAAGAGTAAACATTTATGCTAATAATCTGCAATTTTTTTCCCATCAGCTATAAAGACAGAGGCTATATAGCAGAAAATTTCAGTGATATTCTGCAAGAGCCGGGCTGCGAAAACCCTCCTGCGCTCAGCGGCAGTTTCCAAGGACCCACGAGCCCACTTTTTTCCCGGGTATTCTCTGGATACTTACTCCTGTGGCAGGGCTATTTCTCACACCAACACCCCCGAACCCAGCCCTCTATTTTTCAGTATCTCCCCAACTTTTTCCCGCAGCAATTCGCTGCACCGAACCTAAAGCGAATGAACTGGGTCGGGATTGCATGAACGTTGACGGCTAAGAGGTAAGCAAAGGTGGTGGGCAAGCCGCTTCCCAGGGTGGGGTGGGGTGGGGTAGGGGGGGCAGTGTCCCTTCTCCCTTCTCTTTTATATATGCATTTTGACGCTCGATTTTCCCTTTAGGGAGAGGAGAACGGAAAAAGAATACGGTTCGTTCCGCGCCTGTTAATTCTTCGATCGAAACTTCTTGTCGATTGTCGGGATTATTCAATGTGTGCGAATGTTAGAGAGAGAGAGAGAGAGAAAGAGCAAGAAAGAGAGCGTTGGAGATGTGCAAGATTGGGGAGGCGAGGACTACAGTTGTTCGATCTCTAGAAGTTTATAGCGAAGGAAGGAAAACAGGAGGGGTACACCCGGCTTAGTATCGCTTAGTTGTTCAGCCTGTCAAACGAAGCCCACTTGGGGTTTGTGCTCTTCTGTACAGTAATAGCGTCGCCTGTGAACTAAGCTGTAGGTATGGGGGTGGGGGGAGAGGAAGAGAGGGAAAGAAGAGAGGAGGGTGCGACAAAGTGAAGCTCTGGGGCTAGTGCAGCTGACCTGGGGGACCAATGATTTGCCGACCCCGCCTTTGCCCTACCTGATTTTAAGCGAGTGTGTGTGTGTGTGGGGGGGGGAAATAAGGGCAGGATGTATAGCGGAGAAATGTAAGGCGAGCCTACGAATGAGGAAGCCCGTTTATTTCTTGATTGCCCTTTCGTTCATCTTTGATCTGCGCTGATCTAAAGAGCTTTGTCTTGTAACTTTAATTGACCATGCTTAAAAGGGGGGGGGGAGAGAAGGGGAGCTCGCACGGCTTTGTGCATGCGCACGATGTGATATGTGTATCCAGAGACATAGACACTCACATACATAGACACCACAGTTGCAGACTTGGGGAAAGATTGCGGGCTGGGGAAATAACGTTCTCCACTACCCCCCTCCCTTCCTCCGAGAAATGAGGAAGGAAAAGAAAAAAAAACAATGGCGAAGAAGGCAACTAGAGAAAGCCGTTCGGTGTCCGCAAGGCGAGATAGGGTGGGACAAGTGGAAGAAGGCAGATGGATGTCATCTGGATGGGTTCCTTAGGTTTCAAAATGCAGGACGCAGCTGCCTTTTGCTGAGGGCGGGCTACGCATCTCCAGCTAAGGAGAAGGTCTTTTAAGAGGAAGAGAGGAATGAGATTTGATTTGGGGGGGGGCTTTGGGACGTATTAAAGAGGGGTCTGTTTGCCCATTTCGCGGGAGTCTGTCTTCATTACTTCAACATTGTGCATTTGCTCATGCGAAAGGCCCCATTCCTTTTGACAGCCCTGTGCCTTACACCTGCAAGCAATTTGGTGCGCCCCAGTATAGAGAGAGAGATGGCAGTAGGCACAGATTTCATTTCTCTCTCTCTTTCTCTCTCTCTCTCTGCCTTTCTCTCCTCCCTTATTCCCCCATTCTCAAAGCACAGCAAATTTGGCTTTCAGTGCGTTATCTCTTTTGTTAATGCAAAAAGATTCCCCGGGCGAAAAAATTGCTCATAATTACCAGAGAGATGGGGAAACTGCATTAGAATAAATAAACCTGAAATTACTGTAATTATGTTGTGTTTGATGGGCTCGGCTTGTAATCAAGAAGAGAATACAGTGAAATGATGCTGACCCTCTTGGGTTTTGCAGCTGCACGCGCACTTTGGGGTCTTTTTTTAGGAGAAAAGGAGTCATTCTGATTATCATTAAGCTGTGTGTAACCTACTGCAGAAGTGTTGGGAAATGAGAGGCAGAAGCTTTCCCCCCCCCCATGCGGGAGAGAAATTACCTATTCTTAAATTGCGTTTTACCATTGACAGATTTATCCGGTAGGACTGTGTTGTTTGCGAAGAGACCGCGGTTGAAAAAGGCGTCGTACTCGGCCTCAGATTTTAATCATTGTAATGAGGTATTGTTTCAATAGAAGCCCCTTCGGATGATTCAGAGTTTAATTAATATCCTCATTATGATGAATGTCGAATAAGATATTTGATGAACTACTTGTCCGGAATAAGGCAGAATTAATGAGGTCTGCGGGCGAGATTAGCATTTGCAAACGGTTCGGCTATAAAACGCCCGTAACTCGAGCCCGCCTTCCTCGGGACAAAACTAATAATTTCTCCATTTGGACGGGTTAGCTCGACTTGATTGAATTAAGGAAAGCCAAGGCGTCCGAGAGGATTCCAGGGCGAGTTTGCTTGACCGCGGGGCCTTCTCACGCGCCCTTTCACCAGGCTTGGATCCTCGCCTTGCCTCGGAGTCGATTCGAGAGCTTTCTGCTGGAAGGGCCACCCTGGCAATCCCGGATTGCCGCAGCCACATTCCAGCTGTTTACCTCCGGCTGTCCCGAGCTTGCAAAAAGCTCCCCGGGCAACTCTGCTTCCTCGCCGCCGTGGCCTCTCCTCGGAGCGCAGGCCCAGCTCCGATCGGCCCTGAGCTCTTGCGCCTTTTCCTCCTCGCCTGCGCTTCTCTCTCGCAAGGGAAGTCCATTAGCCGGAGCCCCATCATCCGATCACTCATCGCCCAGAATTGAAAAATGGGTGCGTGTCAAAACAAAAATCGATACAATTCCTCACCCGCTTCCTTCCCTCGAGCAGCCTCCTGGAAAGCCACTCCCCACCCCCCGCCCGATCCACACCCACTTTAGCCTCTCCTCTCCTTCGGCTTCTCTCCCACCCCAGAAGAAACTTGTCAGTGGATGCGCACCTCAGCCGGAAGGCAAGCAAGGGCGGCTTTCTGCAACTCCGAGCACCTAATCGTGCTGGTTCGAGCTGGCACCGGGGCCGGGAGCTCGGATCCCAGCCGAGATCTGACGAGCTTTCCTTCGACCCGCCCGGCCGCCCGGTAGGTCGTCGTGATCTTTGCCAGCGGGATTCGCCCCAGGGAATTCGTTTGCGCTCAGGCTCAACCTGAGGGCTGGTTTTAAGCCTCGCTGCCTTAGCTCCAGGGACTGAAAGGTCCTTCCTCGGAGCAGAATGGCGCTCAGCTTTTGGGGTTTGTACTGAGCTGAGAACAGAGATTTCCCGGAACAATCTCTCCCTTTGGGAGAGATTCTGCTTTAACTCTGAAATCTTGTTTGCCCATTTCCTTTCAGTGGGGAAGGAAGGAAGGAAGGAAATTCTCAGTTCTCTGAAATCCGCCAAGACGCTGAAAACATAAGAGGCAAAGATATCCAAGTTATTCTAAACCGGTTCTCCTTAGAGTCCATTCCATCCCACAAAACTGCACCGGTAAAAACGCAAGCAGAAAATCCCAAGTTCCAATCCCCGGTCTTTCTCCAGAGTTCCTTATCTTGCTGTCCCTCCTGTTACCCGCACAAATTCTCCTCGAGTTTATTAGCAAGACGCGGTTTCTGCCACGGGGAAAGGAGCTGCCGGTTGCTTCTCCTTTGCCCGCAAATCCCCAGCCTTTCCAAGGAAACGAACTGTTTCCAAGCGAGGACCCTGCACCTTACCCCGGAGCCGCTTCCAGACGGGGTGAGCTCGGAGCTTTGGCTTACTGCAGAAAAGGAGAGGAGGCGCCGGGCAGTCGTGAGGGGCTCGGGTGGGCTTCGTGCTAGGCCCCCAAAGAGCGGGAGGCACCGGGAAGGAGTAGCCTCGGTTGCTTGCTTGGCCCCAACACTCGTGGGCCGCCCAAACTTTCCTTTCTCCATTCCATTTGCGGTCTTGATAAATACCCCTGGCCCAGATATTTTTTTTGTTGGTCTGTCAGCCCCTGAGACAATTCTTTAGACCATCTTTCCTGCCGAAGGCCATTTCTCTCGGCACCCGGGAAAGGCGGGGACCGGGGTTGGTGGGTGGAAGCTAACATTAAATCCATTGAGATCTCCTCGCAGACCTACCGCTGGATCAGGATCAGTGGCCGTTCGCTGGCCTGGGCTCCTAGGAAGAGTAAACTCCAAGCAGGCCATTGTAGTAGAGGAGAGGCAAACCAGCTTTTTATGGACGCTAAGGATAACAACAACAACAACACTATCGTGATCAATTACTTATTATTGTTGTTGTTATTTCCCTTTCTTTAGAGGCCTCCATCACTGGTGAGATCTCTTTTCCGGGCACCAAGGACATATTCTTTCAGGCTGTCCCTTCCCACACCCTCACCCAAATCCAGACCGAATCCAGACTCAGAGCCGCCAGGTGCCCCCCCCCCCTTGGAGTACTGAGGAGAGTCATATATACTAGGCCGTGGGGGAAAGGCAGTCTTCAAAGACTCCAGTTCTTTCCGCTTTGGTCAGGGTTGAGAATAAGCACTGCCATCACCACTGGGCATCTTTATAAACGCTTTCGCATTATTTCAAACTGCTTTTGAAGCTACTGTTGTGCGGAGTGCTTTCTGGGTAAGGGGGAGTCTTACCTTGTCCTCTTTTCCACTTCCCCCCAATCAAGCAATGTAAGGCCATTCTCATTATAAAACCAGACGCGCAACAAATCTCTGAAAGAACAGCAGACTTCCAGGTTTTCACATCACGGGGCTGGGGGTGGGGAAGAGAATTTCTCCCCACGATTGGTTTGCTTCTGTTTTGCCCCAGGCAAATTCATTAAAGATTTATGATTTTATTTTTTAAAGGTATTTTTTTTATAGTTGTACCCAACTAAATGGGCCTGTGGAGGAAGAAGAAAGCAAGAGAGGAACCAGAAGCATTTGTTGAAAGCCCATTAAGTGCTAAGCAAATGCTATTGATTAGTGAAAAATATATTGACAGGCGTGAGTTCTTGAACTGGAACGTGGGCGCGGGGAGGGCAGGCAAAAAAGGCTGATGCGTGAGTGGAAAAATGAATAAAAAAGTTAAAGGTTTAAAACAGCCTAAGGACAAATTAGTTTTTCGTCGTGTTTCCCCCACCTCAACCCCCCCCCCGCGCGCCCTTACATTGCTTCTGGAAAAGTAACGCAATCACCAACTTAACCTAAAGCAAATTATGTTTTGTTTTGTTTTGTTGTTGTTGTTTTGCCCAACTTGCCCCCCCCTCCTTAAAGGAAGGCCAGGGATACATCCCATATAAATGCCATCAAATTCTATAATGCCCTGTGCTTAAAGTGCTTAAGATTGTAGTTTACAAGTTTTCCAGCCCTTGGAAAGAGATTGTATCCCCTGCACGTGTCTTTCAAAACGACTGTAATCCTTTTGAGCAATAAACAAATTAACATTAAAATAAAACTATATGACATGCTTAATCACTTTCACCACATCAGATTTTGTGGATCACAACCCATTTTACATTTCAAACCATTTCAGTTGATATCCATGAAAATGAACCTGAGAAATAAACCCGGTCGGCTTTTTTTTTTTTTAAAAAAAAGCCATATGACTAGTTTTCCGCAAATGTGTTTGCAGTCCAAATCCGATTGCTTTCCTTCGATCCAATGTGCCTATGTCCCAAATAGAAAACAAACAAACAGCAGTCATAATGAGACAATCTCTTCAGTGCGCGCGCGCGCGGGGTTGGTTTTAAACAAATGGCCTGAACACAGCATCACTTTTGCAAAACAGATCCGCCCATAAGTTTATTTTTTTAAAAAAAAAATGTTTAGGACTCTCATAGTGGCAGTTTTAAGTCAATAAATAATAAATAATTTAAAAAATCCCCTTTCCCATTCGACAAAGAAAAAAAAATGTACACCGAGAGGACTACAACGAACACTGAGAAGGAAAAAAATCGGGAGGGAAGGAGGGAGGAAGGAAGGAAGGAAGGAAGGAAGGAAAGAAAGAAAGAAAGAAAGAAAGAAAGAAAGAAAGAAAGAAGGGAGGGAGGGAGGGAGGGAGGGAGGGAGGGAGGGAGGAAGGGGTTTTTTTTGTTCCTTGGCGAAGCCCAGAAAGGAAGGATGAGGTGAAGGGAATGGCCAAGTGTCATTTGGACAGGACAGAAAGACGGACAAGAGAGAAGGCCCTGCTCCCCCTCCCTTCCTCGGACAAACAGGTTCGTTGTTGCCGGCGTTCTGATGGTCCACCCGTGCCCTGGGCCGGATTCCGCGCTGCTGCTGCTGCTGCTGCTGTCAGGCTGTCGTCCGGCGTGGCTGGGGGGGGGGGGACTATCTGGGGCCGCCGCGTCAGCTGTCTGCAGTGGGAACCAGCCCCGCCAGGCATCTGTGCGTGTCTCAGGAGTTGCGACCCAAAACCGTCGGCGGCCCAGGGAGGCTAGGGCTGGCTCAGGCTTCTAGCGGGACGGAGGCGGCTTCCTTTCGCGGTGCGATTCCCCCCCCCCAAGACCAAACAGGGTGCCTTTGCTTTTTTCTCTTTTTTTGCTTTTTTTTTTTCTTCCTTCGTGTTTTGTTCGTTCGGTGGTTCCAGCCGTCGTGGGGGGCGATCGGCTTATCGGTTCAAGGTTGCAAAAGTAAAAACGAAAACGAAAACGAAAAACACAAAAGCCAAAAGCCAAAAAAAACCAAAAACAAACCAACACAAATCGGAGCCGGCCAACCCTTCGCTCCTCCTCACATCAGCTGAGGCTGTTGCATAGTCTCCTGGTGGGCCGAAGGGTACCAAGACGTGTAGCTGGGGATGTAGGTGCCCGGGGTGCCCGTGGAGCTCTTACCCGACGACGAGCTGGTATTCCAGACTGGCGGCCCGGGCGGAGAGCCGGCCGACAGCGACCTCCCGTTAGCCAGCGCGCTGCTTTCCAAGGCGGCTCCACCTTGCTTCATTAGCTTCTTGAATTTGGAGCGCTTGTTCTGGAACCAGATCTTGACCTGCAGTCCCCCACCACCACCGCCCGCCCCAGGAGAGGAAACTTTCAAAACACAGAGTAGGCTCTCCCTGCCCAAGCCGCCCTCGGCCCAAGCCAGGCGCTCCCTCACCGCTCTTCTCCCCCCCCACCGTAACCCCATTCCTCCGAGGAATCCGGTCTCGGCCCCTTAAGGCGCCAGGCAGCGCTTTGGCTGCGACCCCGGACAAAAAAAGGTCGATGGAGCTGGAGGCGCATCGCTGGGAATTGAGGCGCCTTCCGAGTTTTCCTCCCTACTTAATGGGTGTGTGTGTGTGCGTGAAGCGAGTCGGCTGCTGTTCTGAGACTAACCCGGTTGTTTTTTTTTAACTCCCCCCCCCTTGCCAGGTGTCCGAGGACCGGGGTGGGGGTGGGTGGGGAGGCCAATAACTTTGTTTCCCCCCGTCCACACGTGGCCCAAAATCAGGGTGCCGGGGATGCTGAAGACCTCAGAATGGGGGCTAAGGAGCCAGACTAGCCCTGCCAGAGGCAGCAAACTCCAAGCACTCCCATTTCTAAACCGAGAAAGGGCCCAGGCCAAAGACAGACTATAAAAGTCTATTTAAAAAAAATCCCGAGGGGTTTGGGTTTTTTTTTAAATGTCGGGGTTTGAAGCTTCCTTCTGGGAAGGCTGGGGGTGGGGGAGGAGATAGGAATGGCAGGATGGGTGGCTTTTCTTTGGATCGGATTTCTGGAAAGGGAGGCGGATTGTTTACGATTCTGGCCTGGGTTTCTCCCCGACCTGAAAGGAAATTTCTGAGAAACTCGAACCTCAATACCTCCGCTTCCTCGGGCCTTATTTGAGGAGAGTAAGAGACCTGCCTTACAGAGCAAAAGGCTCCTTGGAAAAGAGGAGGAAGGAAAGGCTGGTCCGAGGCTTGGTAACAGTCCAGCTCGAGAACCAGAAAAGCAAAATAATTGCCTTTTAATGAACGTGTTTTTAGGGCGCTTTCCCAGATTTGGGGAGACAGATTCATCCAGACATGCGACAGAGAGGAGGGGAATCCTTTGGGGAACTTTTTGTTCAGCTCGACCGGCCCCCGAAACGCTCAGCTATTCCTTGCCGAAGGAAGTTCGGATCGGAAAAGCCCGAAGCCCGGGGTGGGGGGGGGGAGAAAGGAGGGCGTCCCAAGGCCGGGAGGAAGAGGAGAAACGGCCCTTCTCTGCCTACCTGAGTCTGGGTGAGGCCCAAGGAGGCGGCCAACTCGGCTCTTTCCGGCAAAGCCAGGTACTGGGTCTGTTGGAAGCGCCGGTTCAAAGCCTGGAGCTGCAAGCTGGAGTAAATCGTCCGGGGCTTCCGGATTTTTTTCCCTTTGCCGTTAAATCGCACTTCGCCGCCTTCCACTACGGTGCTTTTCTCTGTCTCGGTCCCTGGAAGAAGTGACAA
Source organism: Vipera ursinii (assembly GCF_947247035.1). Taxonomy (NCBI): domain Eukaryota; kingdom Metazoa; phylum Chordata; class Lepidosauria; order Squamata; family Viperidae; genus Vipera; species Vipera ursinii. The sequence goes on along the minus strand of NC_139512.1, from coordinate 157,893,839 downwards.
GAGAGGCCCGTGAGAGATACCCGGACGCCTCTCTCGCCAGGCGGAGGGGCGAGGATCAGCCCCAGCCACGCAGCTCGCAGTCAATCCGGGTCAGAGGTTTGGCCCTGGCCCCGGCTGGCCTCCGAGGGCCCCCGGTGTCAGGCTCCCTCCTCCGCCCTCCAGTCAGTCACGCTTAATGAGCCCCGAAGCCCCACCGGCAGCCCCCCGAAGCCGGGCGGAGATGAGGCGGCTGTTTGTGCAGAGGAGAAAGGGTTTGTTGGCAGCCCCGGAGTTCCATCGCCCGTGGGGAAGGGGAAGAGGGGGAGAGAAGGGGGAGAAAAAAAAGAGGAAAAGTTTTTTTTTCTATTTTTACAGGCGGCGGCACTTTAGGTTTAATTACCCTTAATTGCATACATTGTTTATAGCGCGACGCAATAAATAATTGCCGAGCCTAATAGGCGCACATCTGGGGGGGGGGGGAGAGAGAGAAGTTGGAAGAGTGCAGAGGAAATGCTTTCGGGGCTTTGCCAGCCGGGCCTGGTGTGGCTTTGTGTGCAAACTCCAGAGATCTTGGAAACTAGGCTGTTCCCTCGTGAGGATAGCTGGGGCAAAAACCAGGGGAGAAAAATCTAACAACATCCCCCCACCACCACCCCTCCATCCCTTCAGTTTGGATGCGTTTCTTTTTGTTTCTCTTCCCCGTCTCCGTATTTTTCGGGGGGGGGGTGGCTTCCATTTCGGGCTTCTCCCCTCCCCTCCCCTTGCCCCCCCCTCCCTCCCTCCCGACCCCCTCCCCTCCCTGCCCTGCCCTCCCCTCTCGCCGGCAAATGGCACGTACCTGTCTCCTCTAACCGACTCTGAGCCAAGCCGGTGCTGTTGGGGTAGGACTGCACCGAGCTCATGTAAGGGTTGCCCGAGTGGCTGCTGACCGAGTTGACATAGGGGTAGCCCAGCGGTCTGGAGAAAGAGGACGCGGCGCTGTACGAGCTGTCCGGCTGCGAGTGGCCGGCCGAGTGTAAACAGTGCATGGAGTAGTGGCCGTGGGCCATGGGCGACGGAGGCATTTGCTGCCCGGGCGGGCCAAACTCCATGAAGACCGCCTTGCCTGAGACGGGGCTATTTAGGCTCTCTGGCATGGTGGTCATGGTCATTGCTCGCCGCTGACTCGGGTGTCTCTCGCGCTCTCCCTGCCTCGCTTGCTCTCTCTCGCTCTCCCTTTCTCTCTCGCTCTTTCTCTCGCTCCCTCGTCTTTGGGCTGGGCTGGGGGGGGGGGGCTCTCTCTCCCGGCCTCGCGTTCTCGGGACCCAATTTAAGAGGCCCGGGGCTTTTCACTTTCCATTCATAAGAAAATGGAGTTTGGCTCTTTGAAAAAGTGTCTCTCTAAGGCATGAGATGCTGGGGGGATTCTACACAAACTCGCCTAAAAGCTTTGACTCAGCCAAACGCCATGAATATGCATGAGCTCGCCGAGCTGATTGGCCCGCCGTCTGGCAGAAGCGCTCGCGATTGGCCCGAGACGCTTTTAGGGGGCTCGCCCGGCTGGACCGGGCGAGCGAGAGACGGACTTCGCCTGGGTGGTGGAGGAGACGCTGCCGTGGGACCCTTCCAGCCGCCTCCCTCCCTCCCCCACCCCCCGCAACCTCCGCCAAGGATGCGGGGAGAAGACAGGAAAAGGTCGCAAACCAGGAAGCGGGCCCTCTCTGGCCGTCCTCTTCTCCGATGGAGAGGATGGAATCCCGGCTCCATCCTCCTCCTCCATCCTGCCCCTCCCGGCTCTGCTTGACTTTTCTGGGTACCCCTAAACGGTGCGCCCGGTGACTAACTCCACAGCAACCGTGTGTAAGCTGGAAAAGAAGCACAAGGGTCTCCCCTCTCCTCCCCAAGGGCCCCCGCCCCAACTTCCCCGGCTTTGCCTGTCTCCTGCCCTTGCAGCCTTTCAGGTGTGGGACGGACGGGACCGCGGAGCCGCCACTGGCCTAAGCAGCAAAGCGGAGGGGGTGAGCGCAGTCGGCAGGTGTGACGGGGCGAGGCCGGCCAGGCCCCTCCTTGCAGGCGCGCGTAATTCGCGGGACAGGTTTCCCCCGGGCTGCGTTTTTTGTGCGCGAGAGAAGGGCCGGTAGAACGGGAGGACTGCCTTACGCCCCACGGAAGGGCCGCGGAAGAAGAGAGCTGGAGCATCCGAAGCGAAAGTCGAGCGCAAGAGGGGCGAGGGACAGCGCTTCCCCCTCTCGACAAGCAGTGTCACCCGTGGGGGGGGTTTGTCAGGTCAGGTCATTGAAGCACTTCACGCATCCAGTTGGTAGCCACGCCGGCCAGGCTGAAGGGGTGAACTAAGCTGGACTCGGTTGGACTAGCTCAGATTTAAGGGGGCGGGGGGGGGGAGAGAGAGAGACGCCCGCTTTAGAGTCGGAGCCTCGGGCCGTGAAATCTACTCCTTGCGACCCCATTCAAAATCAGTCTCTTGTAGACCTGGCACACACCTTTAAAGTTTCTTTAAAGTTGAAGTCCTCGAGAGAGGAGAGGGAACGGTGGGAAAGCTGCTGTGTCTAACTCCCCTGAGCAGCAGGTTAGTTGCAGACTAATTTTCTGAATAGTGGTTGCCCTGGACGGTTTTTCAGAATTCAACCTAGAAAGTACTAGGGGTCGATTAAGAAGGAAAACCTGCCGTTGGTGATAAATTCTAAATAATGGGCACGTTTGCTTTTCTGTGTTTGAGCAGCCTGAGCTTGAAAATGGGGGGGAGGGGGGAATAAATCCCAACTTGATGTCTCCCCGGCCTTTGTGAGAACAACGGGGCTACTTTCGAATTCAAGTCGCACAGAAAAGGTGGGGGGGGGGCCCTGCGAGCTGAAATGATCTGATCTGTTTCTACAAACTCCCTCCCTCCCTTCCATTGCCTCCAGTTGAGCAGAGTAGCGAAATAGTTTCGACGCTGTCGCCGGGCGAGGCCTCCAGGGTGCAATCTCCACTGACTTTCTTAGGTCTAATAATTAGAAAGCATCGGCGGCTAATTATTTCTTTCCTCGTTTCACGATCCTCGCCCCCCTCCTCTCTATCTCCCTCTCCCTCCCTCCCTCTCTCTCTCTCTGTGTAGATTGAGATGCCGGGCGGAGCGTGCCATCCTGGGGTGGGTGTGTGTGTGTGTTAAGGGTGGGAAGAGGGCTGATCTTGCGGAAAGTTCACACGTGCAGCTGTATTAGTTACTGATTCACTTGATTAAATGCTAGTCTCAAGTGCTCTGATCCACAGCTGAAGGCGCCCCCATTAGCATAACACTGATGCTTAATTCTCATACGCATAATTAGCCATATATTTAACACTAATGGCGGCGCGCGAAGCCTTTGGCGTGTTTAAACAACCGGGGCGGGGGGGGGGGGGAGGAAATATATAAATATATATATATATATCACACGCACACTCACTCACCCCCACGCGCACGCACGAGCCCCCCGAGACACGCACGCGCTCCTCTTTGGCCCAAGCTCCACTTCTCCCGTCCCCGCCTGCCCCGCTCGGTCCCACCTCGGCGCGTCGAGGGCGCGCACGGAACCCCAGCTCTGTAATCAAGCCCACTTTTTTTCTTTTTCTTTTTCTTTTTGGCAAAGGGAGATCACCAGTAAAAAACGAACATTCAGACAAATTGCATTGCGGGTGGCGTTATAGATATTAACGGGGGAGGCCTCCCTTCCCCGCTGGCTGGCTGCTTTTCAGAAGCCGGCGAGCAACTCCCGCGCTTGCCGCGAGCTAGAAGGCAACGGTGGCGGGCAGAGAGAGAGAAGCGGGGGGACCGTCCCGTAACGCCCCACCGGCACCCATAGCATCCACTTCCGACGGGCTCTGGAGAGTGGGGCTAAAGCGGAGCCAACTGCCTCCCTGGAGCTCTTTCCGAGGCTGGGAGCCCCTTCTTCCTTCCCGTCCCCCCCAACCGCGCCAGGAAAAGAGCGGCGCCCTCGGTGCCCACCGCAACGCACCTGGCGACTCAGCCCGCTTTTCCTCACCTGGACCCCGGAGCGAGTAAGTGTGGTGGCCACCAAGACGGGTCTGGCTCGGGTGGGAGAGGGGAGGGGAGCGGAGCGGAGCGGGCCCGGGGAAAGGAGAATTGACGGAAATCAAGGCTCGGTTCGGGTTTTTTTGAAGTGGCCGAAAGTGTTTCCAAACTGGGAGAAAGTTTGGAAGCGGCTGGGAGGGGGAGAGGGGGGGCATGTTGCCTCTCGGCTCGGAATCCAGGTACTTCTTGGATGGAATAGCATTTGAGTTCGGTCTCACTCTCCTAGTCCTCACTGAGGCTAATCGGATGGCTTATTTTTCAACTGCGAGGGAGATGAACTCAGCCTGGCCGGTGGTAGTGCGCTGAGCAAAAAAAAAAAAAAGTGTTTAAAAGTTGGGCGGTTCTTGGGTCCCTGCAAAAAGCATCAGTCTCGGGCCTTCAGATTTTCTCCCTGCGAGAGAAATGAGAGTTTTCGGATGAAGCGCCCGGTCAGGTTGCCAGAGACGCCCTAGAGGAGGGTTAATTTTGCACCGGCCTTGCCAAGCGGGTTGAAGGGAAGCTGGGGGGCGGGGGGGGGAAAAACTATTGCATTTCTCACGCGCTGAAAATCTGCACTGGTTCTTTATTTCGCATGAATGCGCCGGTCTGAATCGCGGAATTCTCTGGCGGGAAAGTCCCTCTGATTTGCGTAGAATTCATTTTCTATGCTCACGCGGCGACATCGGCTGGGCCCTTACACTGAAGTAACCCAGCTGAACTCAGCCAGACCTACTTTTAGGTCGAAACCTATCGGGTGGTCCTTTCCGTCGACATCTGTGTTAGAATTTGTTTGAAATTCAGGGGGGAGGGGGGGGGTTGGCCGAATCCATCAGCGGGCCAACCATTTAATCAGGTCTGGTAAGGTAGCTTTTTAATCCATTCTAATAAAGCCTGTCCACTTCTGGCTTTTATACTCAGCGGACGAAAATGGTCACTTCTTAAAGGAGTAGCCGGGTCCCTGCGGTGGCTGCCCCCTTTCCTCGTCCGACCCCCCCCCCCGGACGCTGTGGCTGACCGAAGCCACAAACCGAAGGATTCCGATCGCCCCAAAGCTTTACTTCGTTGAGATTCTAAGGCTCTCCTGGGGAACTCCAGTCCGTTCATTCCTAAGGACTTCTGAGGAAACGCGTGTAGAGATTGCACGTGTGGAGGACACGTTGTGCATGCGGGGAGTGGGGGAGCGACAGAAAATGTGCTTCCCACTCGATAGCGCGGGGACCTCGATTTTGCTGGTTTTCTGCACCTGCTTACGATGGGAGCAAACAGACATTATTAAATAATTGGGTCAAAGTAGTTTTGTGAGGCTGGGGCTCTGAAGTCCCTGAAGTGGAAATGCTTGAGAGATGTTCCTGGAGGGGCAGGAGGACAGGGAAGGAAAAGAGTTGTTTTATCTAGAAATCCACCAACTTTGTGTTCAGATCCAGCAGAGGGAGGGGGAGAGGGGGGGAACGTGCTAGCCAAGCACGGAACTTTCCAAACTTTGCTATTCTTTTCACTGTCCCAATGACAGCAACGACTCTCTCTCCCTCCCTCACACACATACAAATAAACCTTTCTGCAATCACCTTAATCATTAGGATTATAAATGTGTATCATAAATGCTGCTATCTCAGTCTAATTGCTAGGCAAACAGCTTGTTACCACAGCAGTTGGTAAAATCCTGCAGTCCTAATAAAATTAACCTGAGGGGGGAGTAACCCTCTGGGAAGGCTGCAATTAAACAGAGAGAGAGAGATGCTGGCCCATTACAGAGGGTCTACCCTTAAGCCTAGGCATAGCTACTCAGTTGTAAATCTCTTTGGGTTCCGTACCACTGACTCCACTCTGGTGGAGATACATAGAGGTTTGTGACTTTTACATCCAATAATCAAACCTTCCACTGAAATAAGGAGGAAGCGCAGTGTTGTCTACCTCAGACCCAAGACTGAAGTATTACAAGCTTAGGAGAAAGTTTTGGGCAACTACTCAAAGCCTGTGAGATTATCTTTTTTTACTCCAACCCAATGTGGAAGGCCAGATGTAGTTCTATTTTTCACAAACGAGCCCAATGCCATGTACACATTTGGCATAATCTGCTAAGCCTTGATTTGGTTTCATCAATACTTTATTGCATAAACCCCCAATGCCCGGCTTCATACACTAGTGAAATCACAGAACGTAGTTTATAAGCACAGGTTAATCCCAAACCCAAGGGGCCGGTGTGGTGGTTTAATGTTCTGTGTAACTCCAACTACGCGCGCGGGGGGGGCGGGGGCGAGGAGAGGATGTTCCCAGAGGAATCTCCAAGAAAACGACGCAATCAAAGAGTCTTGTGTCACCTTAAAGCCTCATGCGTTTATGATAGTTGGGAGCTAGTGGATTGCAGCGCCATGGGCTATCGGTTGCCGGAGCTGGTGTCCTCCGTTCGCGCCTTTCCGTGGAAAGAAAGGCGACCTGGGATGCTCTTCTGAACTCAAAAGAGTCCACGGAACGTAAAGCCAGGTGCCATGAACTTGGGGCCTTCTTCATCACCCAGGTCCTTTGTGGCAAACGGCTTTAGGCTTTCTTCGCTTAATTGACTGGGCTGACCTGCTGGTTCCTCACCTGACCTTCCCAAATCAGATTCTCTGTTGCTTAAAGCAGCGTTTCCCAACCTTAGGAACTTGAAGATGCGTGGACTTCAACTCCCAGAATTCCCCAGCCAGCATAGCTGGCTGGGGAATTCTGGGAGTTGAAGTCCACGCATCTTCAAGTTCCTAAGGTTGGGAAACGCTGGCTTAAAGCGCGGGGGTCGTCTGTCTCACCACCTCCCTTCCCCCCCCCCGCCTCCCCCTTTGAGTTGTCCGAGAAGTGAAGGACTCAGATTTGCCGAAGTATCGAACAGCAGTCGCTTTATTTGGTTGCTGAATTCATTCCTTTTTCTGAGGTCGCGCGAAAATGAACCGAAGGAGTTTGTGAGTTTGCCTGGGGAAGGAGAAGCGCCCGTCCTCATCCAGTTTTGCAACTAGTTCACGCGAGCCAGTCGAGCTCCTGTGAGAATCCAGCCCGAAAGGTGGATCTTCCATCTTCCATGGTGCTCCGATTCTTTCCAGGCTCGTTCCATCATACACAGCCACACATTGGACAAGGACAATGGAGATTGTAGTCTAGCAGCTCTGCAGTGACACGCCAGTCTGGCAAACTCTGCTTCAAAGCACGATGAAACAACCCATCCCACCCCCCCAAAGTCCTTTTAATCTTGGAGCAGCGACCCTCCACTCCTTTATAAGCAAAGGAGGCTTCGCTGTTTTTACGAAGTGGGCGTGAAATCTCCGCCATTCGTAAACTAGGATTTTGTGCCTTAAAAAGAGACTTGTGTGAATCCAGACAATTTTTTTTTATTTTTTTTTACTCAACCATGGCTTATCGCCAAATTGCCTATTCCTACCTAGGCTTTCACCAAAATTTGATTTCTGTCCCAGAGCCTTCTCTCTTTACCCGAGTACACGTTACCAGTTTTTAATTCACAACGACCAGCACTCGAAAACTATTTTATTACCGGAGAACAATCGGAAAATTCTTATAAAAACTTGTGTGTGTCTGTGTGTAGGCCCTCCCCACTACACTTACCTTTTGGAGCGCGCCGAAAGGGGGGGGGGGGCGGGGAAACCAAACCAAACCAAACCAAACCTCGTTAAGGAGCTTGTCGAAATCTGCTTTTTCTGAATGAAGTCAATTTGAGGGGGGGGGGTGAGGCATCAGTCATTCCACCGTTTGCTTTGGTGGTTACTCCTGACGAAGCCAGAGAGCGGCCAGGTTTCGTAATTGACTTAAGCTAGAGGAAAACTGGGAAACGTAGATGACTCTCGATGTGAAGCCGAGTACCCTAACTTTTGGTTGCGTGGGTGGGGGAACGAGCTCCGGGCTTTAGCGTTGTTACCACCGGGGCACTAACCCGAAAAGTGAATTTCAGGTGACTGACGGCGATTCCAGTCAGCAGATTCCCTTCCTGGAGAACCCACAGGCAAGATATATATATATATATATATATGGATCTTTGGTTATTCGGGTTTTTCCCCGCGTAGAACTAAAGGTGTAGGGGCGACGTTTCGACGGAATCCCATCCGTCATCATCAGGAGGGAGGGAGGGAGGGAGGGAGAGAGAGAGAGAGAGAGAGGGAGAGAGAGAGAGAGAGAAAAGGGGGGCAGGGTGCGTGTGTGTTTTCTCAGGCTTCCTTCTGGACATTCAGGTGTTCCCCCATAACTGCCAGGACTTCAAACTTCTGCTTTCCTTGGGAGGTTTGCCTTGGGATTTGGTGCAAGACTCCAATCAAGCAATACCGTTACAAGATGCAGGCCTCGGTCAGGCTGGAGTCCTGGCAAAAGGGGCGCCAGTTTCGCCAGTTTCGGCAAGATCTCCCTCAAGTGATAATGTCATCCCCAGAGTAATTAAGAGTAACAGAGTAAAAAAACATTTTTTTCCCTTTTTGGCAAAGCCGGGTTGTTGGGTCTGAAGGTTCTGATATGCAGAGAGCTGAACGCTTGCGAAAGATGTAAGTGGCTGCAAAGCCACAAGAAATAAAAGTTTGCCCTTTTGGTTTGCTTGTTATTTCCACCTCTTTGAAAACCCATTTGACTATGTAAACATGTGGGCGCTGCCACAGGGACTAGAAACAGCCTCAAAACAAAGCATAAGAAACAAAAAACGGAGGGAGGGAGGGGGGAAAGAAACACACCCTCATTTGATTTTTATTTTTTTTTCAGAAAAGAGGGGATTATATATATATATATATTTATAGTTGCGGAGTAGGGTTGCATGCTTTGTTTAAAGATTATCCCATTTTACATCACTGTCCTTTGAGGATCCTGCTGAAATCAGCTCTCCTAAATAAATAAATGGGCTGACACAACCCTTCGTGCCAGCTTTTCCCGGGAAGCACCACGGGGAAAGCTTCTCTTGCCAGCTGGTGGCTCTTAAGTTTCCTTAGCCAGTAGGGTCAGGATTTCTGCTCCTTTGTCTGTAATGACAACGGTGTGCTCAAACACGGCTGATCTGAAAGAGAAGCAGCAAGCAGTGAGCGTGAGGGTGGTCCTGGAGCCTAAGAATTCCATTTTGAAGGGAAAATGTGTCAGATCCAACAGAACTTCCCATGAGGGAATTATAAATTAAACCGAGAATTTAAAAAACGACAACAGGAAAGGTACTGTACTACCTTTTCAGGTCTGCACTTATTAGAGTCCAATCATCATCCAGGAGATAACATTCGGTCGTTCCTTCCATTATTACAGGCTCTGATGGAACAAACAGAGAATGAAATAAGTACTGTTATAGCCATTCACAGCGCAGGCTTGCCCCTCCTAAGCCTCAAGCCCCAGTTTGCCCAGATAAACCATCTTGGATTGTACGGAGCCATTGCTCAAAAAAAATTCCAATCCCTATCGGTGGAGGAAAGGAGCAAGGAGCCGGGGTGCGTCCCTCTTTCAAAAGGTGGAAGAAGGGCATTTTAATCAAGCTTTAATTAAGATCCTCATGGATCTTAACAACCAAAACCCCTAGCCACTTTCCTCCAAAGAGCAGGCAGGATGGAAATATCTGATTTTTTTTTAAAAGCAGGTTTGAAAATGTTCATTAAATCAGCAAAACAACAATTTTCTTATTTCCCCTTAATTGCTGCGCCATTTAGGCACGCCGTGAGCGAGGAATATATTTTTCCCCCCTCTCTCTTTCCACCCCCCCCATAAGCTGTTGATGATTGGTATTTAGTACGTTCAATCTCCCAGGTGAGGGCTGCTGACTGGCTACTCAGCCAAAATGACGGAAGGACAGCTCCTGGGTTCCAATAAAGGGGCATAATTGTTTCCAGAGAGTTGGGTGGTTAATCTGTTATTGGGGGAGGGGGGAGAAATCAGCCTTCAAACTGATCTCTTACTGTGAGCTCAGCTTCGCTTCCTCCTAAAACCCACTGGGCTGTCATGACACAATCTAAATCTATCCTTAGGATGGACTGAGGAATTGTCAGCTCTCAAATTCCCCCTCACCTGACGCCTCCTTCGTCCTGAAGCTTCCAAGCAGCTGTTCTGCTCTGGGCAAATCAGCCCATCTCAGGTAATAAAGCCACCTCACCTCTGGATAGAGAGATGGGCAGCATGCCAATTTAATAAATAAAATATAGAATAAAATCAGAAGACAACTAACAAAATGCAGATAGTAATCGTGAAAATCCAAACAGAAACCGTATCCAATGACTTTAGAATAACTATACTAAGACATTAAAGATTCAAATCGAGGTGCTTGGGTATTGTTCTATTAAAAGGAGAGCAGTCCTAATGACTCTGGAGAAAGGAAATCCAATTTGAGCAATAAGATAGCATGAAGATACTGCCAGAGTTTTAATACAAACAGTAACAAACCTATTGTGAATGCCATTCCCTTCTCCATTAATACATCATTTTCGTTTGCTGCAAAATAAAATGGAAATTACCCAGGTGAATAAAAAGATGATCTTTTGCAAGACATTTGTGCCTCCCTCAGACAGGACCATCCCCTAGTTTGAGCCCATCTTTGCCCTGCAAAAGCTTCTCATCTGTCCTAGATTATTCTGAATTCAGAAGACAGTACTGGTCAATTTGTCTGATTTCAGAGACGGGACTGGTCAATTTGAGGCTTAACCCTAAGCTAAGTATTCATCTAGCTGGAATGCAAAATTATCAAAGGAAAGAAATACTGAATTCAGATTTTAAATTAAAATTACCCTATAAGCTTGGGGAGACAAAGAAACTAAAGGAGATCTAGGTGAATGACTATTTTACACAGAGAGTGGAGTCCTAACTTCACACCTGGATTCCTCAGTATCATTAGGTAAAGGTAAAGGTTCCCCCGCCGTTTCATAGCCGAAGAGCCAGCGCTTGTCCGAGGACAGTCTCCGTGATCATGTGGCTGGCATGACTAGACGCCAAAGGCGCACGGAACACTATTACCTTACCACCGTAGCGGTCCCTATTTTTCTACTTGCATTTTTACATGCTTTCGAACTGCTAGGTTGGCAGAAGCTGGGACGAGTAATAGGCGTTCACTCTGTTACGCGGCACTTGGGATTCGACCTGCCAAACTGCTGACCTTCTGATTGACAAGCTCAGCGTCCTAACCCACTGAGCCACCGTGTCCCTTTACCTCAGTATCATTACTTGAACATAAATAACACAAGTTACTTCCAAGTAGAAGTGAAAAGATGCTAATATTCTCCCTCTATTCCCCCTCCCCCAGTTTTTAGTTAATAACTTCAGATTAGGCCCAAATGCTGCTTCTGTTCCAATCCCCCATGTAGGAAAAAAGTGTGGGAGTTCTGAGGGAATATTGTCAAGAGCTGTCTTTTAGCAATACCTACATTTTTAATGTGAAAAGGTAATCCATAAAAATCTGAAGACAGATGACAAAAGAAATGTCTGGCATTCAGTATCAAATGGAAACTAGAATTTCTGATTCTGTTTCCCCATACTGCTCTTTGCACTAAAGCCATGTCTCAGAAGAGAGTCAATCCTATAGTGTACCCTCTTTCTTCCATTAATGTCTAAAGTTAATGGTCTCAAGTCAATTGCTGTAGATACCAATTGGGGCCTTGTATTGTAGAAAGCTATCTTTTTCCAACCTGTCTCCTGGAGATGGGCAATTCCAATACTCTTGGAAGGCACTAGTTTGCACAAGGCTTCGTGAAGCCACATGTGATTTAGTTTGGCTTAATGCCATGTACAAACCTTAGTTTTAAGCACTGCAGTAGTTTGTCACAGTAGAAATCTTGTCATAAGATTAGTGCTTGCCAAAAATCTGATCCCTACAACTGGTCCAACATACTATGATTTATCATGATGAGCAGGAACGCCAAAACCTTATTTGCATTTGTCAAGCAAGCAAACCAGAAGACCTTAGAGGCTTAGCACCAATAGTGAGCAGTTTGAATTAGCGTGGGAAGAAAAATGCCTCCCACAATTCTGGAATATGTCAGGATAGTGCTTCTGTTTAATCATCTTTCTGATTGGTTCATGTGAACTCTCCCTTAAAGTCCTTTACTTCCATTGAGTAAGCAAAGGGACAATTATTTCTAAGAAGTGACAAAATCACTAGCCAAAATTTTTATGTACTGGCAGGAGCACAAAGCCCTTTTGCGTTTGGATGCAAATATAATGCAAGGTATTCAAAGGACCATGGAAAAATTAAGGAGGGGACCCTCTTACCATGTTGCCAAACTTCAGGATTACTATGTAAGTTCGTTCCTATCCCATGACCACCAATGTAAGGGCAGACTTGAAAACCATTTTGATGTGCAATGTTGCTTTAGAAAAAACACAGAGATGTTTAATATAGCAAACAATTTCCAAATTCAGAAGAATGCATTTCGTTAAAGATATCATCATTATTACGTTTTCACAAAAGAACACAGCAGAAGATCCTGACACTACCACTTTGCGTCAGAAAAGCACATTCTCGTATTTTCCTAAAACTCAAGACTTCATTTCATTTCTGAAATGGCAGAATACCCTGCTGTTCAGTCTCTGTAATAAAAAAGGGAAAAGAGAATGAGGAATGTTACGAATGAGGATCTCCATCAAGAGCTAGGAAAGTATTAAGAGCTTTACAAAGATAATTCTGTCTTTCGAAGTGTTATCCTGGCTCTAAATATCAGGAACTTTAAAAAAACAATTACATTTGTCCAGGAACTGACAGAGGATTATAAAGTTAGAATTACTTTAAATCCACCAAGCACTAGATCAGTACTTTCATTATTTGTAAAGCTGGCAATCTGTATCCAAAATTGTACATTTTAGGCATAGAAGCATTTCTAAGAGGAAGATTTTGCAGCCGCAGTGCTTCCAATTCTTGTTTAGTGCTTTTTATAATCCTGCCTTAAATAGAGATAGGAGAGAGTTTGTTTCGTTTGTATTTGACTATGAACTTACCTACTTTCACACTTTCAAAGCATTATTTGGACAAAAACTTCGCCATAGTTCGAAATTTGCAGTCCTTTGAAGTTACAATACACCTCAACAATTAAAAATACATTAGGGAAAAGATTACAGAAAATGCATATATTAAAGTCAGCATGGTCAAGTGGTTCAGGCACCAGGCTAGAAAGCCGGAGATGGTGAGTTCTAGTCCCACCTTAGCCATGAAAGACAGCTGGGTCACCTTGGCCAGTCACACTCTCTCAGCCCCACCCACTTCACAGAGTTGTTGTGGGGAAAATAGAAGGAGGAAGGTATATTGGATACGTTCACCACTTTTGAGTTATGGGTAAAAATAATAAAGGCGGGATACAAATAAATAAAAATAAGCAAAAGAGGCAAAATAAATTGCATTACAGGACAGAAAAATCCACACTTGGGGAGAAATGGTTTTCAAAACACATACATGTTTAATTCAGATTTCTTTAAAAACAAGTCCTTATGTTTGACGAAGCAAGCAATCTATTTGCAAAAGAAAGACCCAACAGGAAAACCCCACATTGATAGGCTCATCTCTGGTCTTAAGCAGAATCACAGCCATGGTTTCCTTTAGTTGAGTGGAGTTGGCTTTATCTCCAGCAGGGTCCTCCAGAATTTGCAGAATCAGAAGAGCTGGGTAACTCTTGCTTTTCATTCAGAAGAAACTCAAAGACACCTGAAGATTGCCATTTTCCTTTAAAGGCATTCCCAGAGCACATATAGGTAGCACAATAGAGACGACAGGCAATTTTTCTCAAATGCTGTTTCATGCTCTTAAATAAAAACTTGTGTTGCCGTCTCTACTGGATTACATTGGAACCTAAAGCCTGCCAATTTATTGTGGTCAACCTTAACTATGGTGTTTTAACATAAAATATTTTAAAAGGTAGCACTGAGCCACATTAGTATATGTTTGCCAAGGTTAAGGATCTGTTAATGGCTTTATGTGCTTGTGGCTTTAAATATAAAGCAAAAATCCATGTCCAGTTGTGTCTGATTCTAGGGGGTGGTATTCATCCCCATTTCTTAGCTGAGGGGGCCAGCATTGTTCGTTGTCCATGACTAATACGCTAAGGTGCACAGAACGCTGTTACCTTCCCACTGAAGTGGTACCTATTTATCTACTTGCATGTGCATGTTTTCAAACTGCTAGGTTGGCAGGAGCTGAGACAAGGGAGCTTCCCCCGTGCTATGGTGCTTGGGTCTTGAACCCAGGCCATCAGCTTTCCAGCAGACAAGCTCATCGTCTTTAACTGCTGAGCCATCACAGCCCCACAGCTTTAAATATAATGAACATTATGAAAGAATTAGGCATGGGGTACTAGATTGATCTTTTATATTAGTTAAATTAGGGTGAACTTTTTGTCCAATATAATATGTTGAAAGCATAGTAGGAATGAGGGCAAAGTTTCCTAACTATGAGTGTGAATTTTGCAAGTGAAAACACCATAGTTTAGCAACTTGACATTAGACAGCAAAGAAATGTTGCAGCGTATTGGGGTAAGGAACACCAAATGTTTTGATCAAATTCCATCAGTGCCAGTCAGTCTGATTAATAGCAAAGAACAGTAGGAGGAATAGTTGAAAACAACTGGATGGCACTCTGCTGCCTATCCCTGCAGTACAACTTCATCATCACTAACAGGATGTGTCTTCCTCTGGGTTAATAAACTGTTAAGGGTTCAAGCTAATTCAGTTCCCACTGTTCCAATAGAAGAGAACATACTGGTACATAGCTCAGGATTGAGTCCCTGGACTCCGCAATTCCCATTGTCTTTATATTTTCCAATTCACTCAGCATATGGAAGCTCCTAAAGCTGCTAACTGGGTTTAATCCTCTTTTGACTTTGTTAAAAAACAACTACAAAGGGAGCACCTCTTTCAATTCTCTAGGAATGCATATGAGTGCATATACAGTGATACATTTGGTATTGTTTGGTGGCCTCATTTTAGTTCCTTTTTAGAGGCATTGCAGGAAAAAAATGATGCTACATATACTTTCACATCCCAAATTCCCAACTTCCTCACATTTGAAGACTGAAACCATGTTTTATAGAATATGTTATAGAATATTCAAGGCAAATATTATTTAACAATGCCATACCCACTGAAAGTAAAGTCATGTAAAAGGAAAGGCAGATGAAAGGCCTTATTGCCCCAATTCTTTCATTAAATAAAGGCCTCTATTTGTACATACGGGACACTTCCACAGGAACATGATAAGCGATGGCTGTGACCACTGGCACTCGTGAGTTGAGTCCAGAGTCCAGAAATGACATGCACGAAAAACAGCAGTGTTAAAATGCTCTCTGTATAATTATGGCTGTTGATGGAGTTCAACAGCCATAATTATACATATATTGAGTATTGTTAGCTCAACAAAATTACAATTTGGAGGTACTGTGAGAACTTATATTAAAAAAAAGTGAATGGTTCTTTCCGTTTCAAAGACCTGTGTGTCTGTAAAGGTGAGGAATTGGTTTCTTTTCTCCCATTTATTTTACACATCACATCAGGCCATGCCCTTTGCCCCAATGCTCACGAGTGCATGGCCACAATCAAGTGCTACCAAGATACAGAAGACTCCCAACTACTGCAAAGTGGAGAAGTAGGTCAATAACTTTTCATTATGTTCGCAGATAACACCTTGAATGGATTTTTCTGAACAGGTTCTATAGATTAGCTACTGCTTGCCTACCAACACACCAACAAAAATCTTTAGCTATTACAGTATTTTGCGTGATTCTGGTGCACAGCAGAGTATAGATCTCAAATGTATGATAGCTGAAATGTCTTTATGGATCACCTAAATACTCACAGGGAGTTAAGTAACGGCACAAAGAAGCAGGGACATGGAAGTTAAAAGATGGGTAGAAAATCAGTCTTGATAGGATTTGAAAGGCTTAATTGGAGTCCTCAAGAAAAATGAGAATGAAAAGAAGCCAGAAAATTAACAGTGTCCAGACTTGTGCATAATAACGAACAGGCTAAAGAGAAAATAATGAGTCTGTTTCTTGAACAATGCAGCCACAGCCTTTTTATAGTTCTATACTTTTCTTCCAAGTTTGCTAGTGCCAAAATAATTGGATTAATTTTTTATTTGGGTTTATTCATGTCTATTATTTTGAGGCACTAAAGTGCTTTTTTTAAGAAAAAAAATCATTCTAAGATAGAAGTAGGATACTCAAAGCAAGTTTTTGACTTCCAAATTCTTTAATCCTAACTATATAGCTTTATATAGTGAGTGCCTGTTACTCGTCCCAGCTTCTGCCAACCTAGCAGTTCGAAAGCACGTAAAACTGCAAGTAGAAAAATAGGGACCACCACGGTGGGAAGGTAACAGCGTTCCGTGCGCCTTTGGCATCTAGTCATGCTGGCCACATGACCATGGAGACATCCTCGGATAAACACTGGCTCTTCGGCTTTGAAACGGAGATGAGCACCGGCCCCTAGAGTCGGAAACAACTAGCACGCATGTGCGGGGGAACCTTTACCTTTACATAGCTTTATACTAAGCTGCCTTTAGTTTTGGAGTTGAAATTAAAACACACAAATCCTGGGACCTGAATTTCTCCCATCTCTGCAATAAATCAGTGGCTGAGAGAGAGATGTTATTATGGTTATGCCAAGCCTCCATTCCTTCTAATTAATTGCCGCCAAACTAGTTCAAATAACATCTTGCATGATTTGCACATTCCTAGTTGACAGACAGAACAAGATATGTAAACTTCAGTATGAACGTTTTAAGTGGTTTATATATAACCACCACTACAATCAAAGCAATTCCATTCATTTGGATGCAGTTTCTAATACGTGTCTGAAATCTAGTGCCCATTTTAGATCAGTGGGAATCCGGTAGTCATTTAGTATCGCCATTGGATGTGCTATTGTGCAAGATTGACTTGAGGCGAAGAGTAAGCACGCTTCACCAAGAGCAATTTAAACTCTTACATTGGGTCTAAAGATCTGACCCAATAAAGTTTTATATATATATATATATATATATATATATATATATATATATATATATATATATATATATATATATATATATATATATATATATATATATATATATATATATATATATTTCTGGCCTTTAAAATTAATTAAATAATGAATTTAATTTAGCCTTTACAAAATAAGCTTCTCAGATCAGAGCTGTCCATATGTACAATCTTATTACACTGAAGGAAATAAAGGATAATTCTCTTGAGTAGAATAAATCTCTCATGGAGAGGAATAGCTTTGCACGGCCATTGGAAAAGCAGGAAGAGAACCAAGAAAGTAGGAGACACAGAACCTGGGGCAAGGAATCGGGGGCAAGAAGCTGGATGGGAAGGAGAAGAGATGAGTGGTATGAGAGAGATAGTCTGAAAACATAGGAAAGGAACTGAAGAACAGAAAGCCAAGGAAATACTAGGTGAAAGAAGGCCCCAAAGTGAAAGGAGGCAAAATAACATCCCAAACTTCATGTAAATTATAGAGCAGAGTGAAGTGACAAGGCTGTTGTAGAGAGATTAAACCTAGAAGCCAAGGAAACAGAGGTTTTAGTTCCTCTAGTTTGGGTAAGACTGAATTTCACAGAAAAATGTAAATATCAACTTAAATTTCTCCACCAATTATTTGGCTAAAAGCCTCTGGCTGATATCTTACCAAAAATGTGAAAGCCAATTGTAGAAATATGAAGAATTTGTCAAATCAAGCACAGGACACTTAATTTAATTTTTAATTTAATTTAATTTAATTTATTAATATTTCTATACCGCCCTTCTCCCGAAGGACTCAGGGCGGTGTACAGGGCAAGAATAAAAAGCATAAAGTTACAAAAATTAAAAAGTAATTAAATACATGCCCATAAAAAACAATAAATACATTAATAAAACCCCCAATAAAATGATAATAAAAAACCCCACCAATCCCACCCTCAGGCCAGGCCGGCTTGTTCGAACAAGTATGTTTTCAGATCGCGGCGAAAGGAGCGAAGATCGGGCGCCGTCCGGAGCTCAACCGGTAACTGGTTCCATAACTCCGGGGCGCCCACAGAGAAAGATCTCCCCCTGGGGGCCACCAATCTACATTCTCTGACTGGTGGCACCCTGAGGAGTCCCTCTCTGTGGGAACGCACAGGGCGGAGGGAAGTTGACGCCGGCAGCAGGTGTTCCCTAACTTAAATGTATTAGAGAAAAAACATGGTTAATTTGGAATAATAATGAAGCACTTGTAACATGGAAAGCTGACTGGCGAGGAATAGGAAATGTGCCTCCTCTAATGTAGCCCTTGTGCTCTGAAACGTTCTCTCTTATGGGTTGAGGATGACCCTAACCTTTTAGGCCATTTGTAAGGTCTTAAAGGCCTTTGAACTCTGGTGCTGGAGAAGACTCCTGCGTGTCCCTTGGACTGCAAGGCGATCAAACCGGTCAGTCCTAGAGGAGATCAACCCTGATGGCTCTTTAGAAGGCCAGATCCTGAAGCTGAAACTCGATTTGTGCCTGGGCTTGGAGCTCTGTATGTGTGAAGGGCCCCTTTTCCTGGCTGTATTGATATGTATGATTTTTTCCCCTCAGCTGCCATATATACAGACAGTCTTTAACTTACGAACATAATTGAGCCCAAAATTTCTGTTGCTAAGCAAGACAGTTGTTAAGTGAGTTTTGCCCCATTTTACAACTTTTCTTGCCATAGCTGTAAGTGAATCACTGCAGTTGTTAAGTTAGTAACACGGTTGTTAAGTGGCTTCCCCATCGACTTTGCTTGTCAGAAGGCCACCAAAGGTGATCATATGACCCCAGGACACTGCAACCGTCATAAATACACATCAATTGTCAGGTGTTCAAATTTTGATCACATGACCAGGGAGGTGCTGTGAAAAACAGTCATGAGTCACTTTTTTTTCCAGTGCCATTGTAACTTAGAAGGGTAACTAAAGAAATGGTTGTAAGTCTAGGAATACCTGGAGTTAATTTTCTATTATTTTGTAACTGTTTTTAATTGTTTTATGATTGTTCGCCACAGAGTCACTTGCTTGAGATGGGCAGCTATAAAAATTGAATAAATAAACGTGCCACGTACAACGTGTGTGCATCGCATTTGTTGGCTATAAAACTTTGCATATCTTTGTTTCACTGAATCAAGTCCTCTGGACTGACTTTTGTTGAATTACTGTGACATTTCTCTCGGCAAACGATTCAAGGGGGCATTTTCCAAAAGTCATTTAATGAGAGTAAATGGCCCCCTTCTCGATGCACTGGGGCAACTGCCTCCTCCAGAAAGCTTAGCTGTGGTTTTGTGGGCTCCCCCAACTCATCTTCACATGCAACTGCCTCAGCACACAAAGCTGTTTTCCTTCCTGCCTCTGAAACAACGCCCTAAGCCTTTGCTCACACTCAGACCGTTTTTTGTGATGCATCTCTCTGAATGCTTTGCACAGCCAAATACCCAAAACAAATGCCTGTGCATATTGGGAGCACAAAAAGCTACACCACCAATGGAGAAGACCTATTTCATGGGGCTATATTGAGATGGTGATGAATTGTTGGGTAAGGTAGTGATGTATGTCCCTGTGTGCGACTGAGAGAGGAAATTGGGCTTAAGAATGAACAATGAGAACATCAAAAAACAAAACGATACCCTTCCATACATTTTTAAAAAAAATGTCCATGTCTTTAACATCATTTGGTTTGTGCTTATCATTTTGTACATATTTGGTGACGAAGTTCCTTTCCTTGTTCTCAATATTTTCTGCTGAAAAATTTGTCAGAGAAGCCTTTTGACTCCAGGGCAGTAGGAACAAGATTAGTAGGCGATCAGTACCACAAATTCAGTGTTAAAGGACTTTCCATTTATGATAGCAGTTTCTCCCACTTTACATGGTAGTGTTGCATTGACAGTTACAGGTCTTCTAGCCCCAAATATTGAGAGATTAACAGGCTGGGGCAGGAGAGAGGGGAAAAGACTGTGAAGAGCAGTATTTATTTGCTTGATTTGATTTTTGGCACTGCCTGATTTAAAAATGACTCTGGGTGGCTCACAATAAGAAGGCAAGATAAAAAATACCACCAGGTAAAAATACAGTAAAGGAAATGAAGGCAGAGAATTCCACACGTCCCTAAACACAGGCTACACCGCATTGTGTCAAGTACAGCTAACCATAAGAGGTCCCACCCATTCTAACTCAAGGCCTGGGAGAATAGCAAGACTTTAAGGCCTTCCAGTACACCATCAGGATGGGAGATAAAATCTGTTGCAAGTCAGGCCCCCCCCTTCTTTTTTGTGGATCAGCAGCAAGCTGGAGCTAATGTATAAATAATCAGAGTGGCAGTGTAGTGTACTTCTGCATGATGTACCTTATTGAGCATCTATTCTAACAATAGATGGGTATCTGCCTAAGCGAAGCCTCATGCTGTTTTACTGTACTGCAAATTACACCTGATTGAAGAGGACAAATTCCTCTTATTTGGCTTACTATTTTACAAAAATGTTCCACGGTCCCAAATGCCAGCAACTGGAACTACTAGGATCATCATCTTTATCAGCTTGAAAGACGATAGTAAAGTTTTCTATTATGGTGGTTTGCACCAATTCAGTTCCAGCACTTTATTCAAGCTTAAATCAGTAAATTTAGAACACTTGGATTTAAACAAATCATTTCTATTTTTCTTAGTTGGGTCAATAAGGTGTAAAGTAAGAAACATTTCAACTGAACTGGATCAAGCTGATCAAGGTATCTAGCTTTAGGTTGCTACATTTTATTAGCAGTATTGAAGACACAGGCTGTTTAACATTATCAACACAGGAAAAAATGTGATGCACATAAGATAAAATTGCACAGGAGCAGCTTTGCATTTATTTGTCTTCAACACTTATTAAGCACTGACTCCACAGAGTAAGATTACATAACTGTAAGGCCATCTTTTATCTTTTTTTAACTGATTTTACTATAATTTCATTGATGGTTTTGAGTTGCCCAGAATCCTTGAGAGTCGGGTGGCACGCAAGTTTAAATAATAAGTAACAATGATCAATAAATAATAAATGGAAATTATTATCTGGCTATGCAACTATAATAATAATTTCCTTACATTGCATATGATTTGGGTTTTCCTTAATATATTTGCTTATTCTACTCTGGTAGTTTAGTCAACATTTTTTGCTGCCCCTCCCACCTGAGGTTTTATTTCTACAGTGGCTAAACCTAATATAAAAATAAAGGTCTGTAGAAAGGTTATTATTCATTAATGACCAATATCAAAATCAGCACATTTTAGGCTGTCCGGTCCAAATGACTTTCGAAGTAATATTTAGGTTGGGTTTTTGGATGAGGCCATGATAAGTTGGGTGTACAACCACAATGGATATATTCACAGCACAGACTAACCGAAATTAAAGGGAAAAAAAAACATTATGGCTCGGTATGCTGCAAGAATCTATTGTTTGCAATAATAACAAACTGTTATTTAGCAAATGTGGCATCAGAACCCTGGTCTTTTTGTTGCCCTCTGTGCAACACTGAGCACATAAGAACATGTCACACTGTGAAAGGAGCTCCTGCCTACCATGCTTGCATTGAGTAGGAAGCACCTGTATTGATTAGATCAGGGGTGTCAAACTCAATTTCTTTGAGGGCCGCATCAGCATTGCGGTTGCCCTCAGGGGGCCGGGTGGGTATGGCCTGGGTGGGCGTGGCCTACTGGGTGGGCGTGGCTAGAGTGCGTATGGCCTACTGGGTGGACGTGGCCAGCTCTACATTGTTTGCATCAAGGGTGCCTATGGGGGCCCGGGCAGGAGTGGGACAGATCTGAGGGTCTCTGGCAGAAGGAGGGTCTCTGGGCCAGGGCCAAGGCAGTGGGGGCCATTCCCTCACTGTTTCCAGGATGGCTTTGCGGGCCACATGAAACCACTTCGCGGGCCAGATCCGGCCCCCGGGCCTTGTGTTTTGACATGTCTGGATTAGATACTGTCCCACTTCCCTTGTGTAGAGCCTCAGCCCAGTGCAAGTTGCCTGAAGATAAGGGAGGGAATGCCCATGGACTCTACGCTTGTATAGAAACAGGGCTCTGTGGAGGCATTTCCCAGCTCACTTAAGATCTAAAATCTAAAAAAACAAACAAACTGGTAGCATGAATACTCTTTATAAAATATTTAAGAGAAAAAGTTTGTTTTTTCTTTTCTTTTCAAAATGCTAGTATTGATAGCTCAAATGGCAGGCAAGGGATAGTATGTCTGCAGAAAATAGAGGATTCTCTTAGTTTTCAATAGTATCCTGCACTGCCGGAGGCTGGACTAGAAGACCTCCAAGATCCCTTCCCGCCCCATGATTCTGTATTTCAGCAGAACTCACAGAGATAGGAAAGCTCAACGAGGGAGCGATGATTACTTCACCATGGGGGAAGAGATGTTGCGCTTGGAGTGAAATAAAGTCTAACTGAAATATTTTATGATTTAAAAAAATTCCTAATTATCTCTGTTATTTTTTTTTTGCAGTTGAAGTACAAAGCAGCTATTTCTGAAAAAGTTAGTTAAAGAAGGGCAGAAGTGGCTTGCACTCTTGGAAAACCCAAATCAGGCCCTCTGATGGGGGCCACACACTACACATAATGGCATAATGTTTTATTGCTTTGGTTTACTGTATGGCATAAATCCAACTACGGTGATTTGTAAAACAGTTTTATTACTTAGTGTGATGCATGAACCGAATCATATGGCCTAATAATATTGTGGCATAGTGTGCGACTTATAGATGATAACTATAGTGTCTTTCCAACTGGGTACTGAAAAGGGAGAAGAGATAACAAGCTCTTCCTTCACATTTGCGTTAATGTGTTTTTCTCCCATCCGTAAGTCAGGAGGAAAGCGTGCTGACTGAAAAATACTGCCCCATAGCCTGCAAATACTGTGCCTTGGCCCTGGGGTCAGTCAAATGCTCATTTATTTACTTATTAATCAAATTTATATAGCATCCCATCTCGTGAGAAGTGACTCTGGGCAGCATACAACAATCAAATAGGAAACAATATATACAGAAAAATAAGCATTTAAAAAGTATAAAAAGTCAACATTAAAAAAATAGAAGTTAATTAAAATTGAAAATGTACAAATGCCAAGCAGAGAGAATGAGTGTGTGTGTGTATATATGTGTATATATATATATATATATATATATATATATATATATATATATATATGTATATGCTAATCTAATTTCACGTTCCCTAAGATGGGTGCGCGGCAGAGAAGGCTTGCCACCTAGGACCTACCAAATGTAAGTCTGTGGTAGATGTTTGCAGCATGCCTTCCCTGTCAGATATAATGAGGCAAGCTGATATAAATGGGAAGAGGCTACTATATGCACTGTAACATGGAGTAATTTCAGGGCAGTGATTGGTGGAACCCGTCATCCTTTCCCCTCCCACCCAGTAATACTTACCAATGGGAAAATGATGAGTGACTCCCCTGAACATATGACGGGACAGAGCTGGATAGCACAACTCCCTCCTTCCAACTGAAACTAGCCTTCCTATTTGGAAAATTGTACACTACCCCGCTCCAAACAATTATTCTTGCTGCCTCTTTGCACACCTGCTTTAGGAAATGCCTCCACTAAAGATGTGGGACTTACTTCCAAATCAATATACCTGGACAGAGCAGTCAAATTTCAAGGAATGCAACCAATGGAACATCCCATTTTGTTTATTGAAAGGGGAAAGGGGAAAGTATTTTAGGATGTGTGTCTTTCTCTCTCTTTTTCTCTGAATCCAGTAAATCTTTGAGTTCAGTAAATCCCACAGTAAAGATCATTTAGTATAAATATAGCTTCAGATTGAGCTCTCCTGAGTTCAGCATGACTTACTCCCAGATCCTGGCTAGCATATGATCAGGATGCTCTGTTCGCTCCTTTCTACTTGCCCCTCACCTCACCTGCCCATTGGGGGAACAATTTGCTGGTCAAAGATCTACCTTTCTCATTTTTGCTTACTGATGGGAATATTGAGCTCCTGGTAAACCTGTTGGTCATGGATGAGATTAATAGTCCCATATCAGACTTCACAAAAAGTGGCTTCAACCAGACTGGAAGTCATACTACAGGCCACATGGACTCCAGCTTGCTGCTGGCTTCCTCTATCCATACTAGAGAGTTCTTCTACAGCAGGGAAAACACTACTTTCAAATCAAATGCCATGGACTGGCTTCAGTGGGTTGGCAACAAGATGGAAGCACCATGGTGAGGTCACGACCTTTGCAAACAGTGAGATATCTTAATATCATGGCAACCAGGACATATGGATGAGCATTTAGGAAATTGATTTGAGCCATTTGATTTTTTTAAATTGATGACAAAGGAACAATTCAACAAGGCATTCCGTGGAACTTCCTCATACAACAGTACTATCTCAGACAAGTTCACAGTGGATTTGCTTTTCTGAAAGATTTTAATAGCCTTCTGCATACCAAAATAACAGGTCAAGTCAAAGCTTTGTTAGCACTAGACTATCAGTATAGGTAAAGAAACAATCAGAGGCATGCATGAAAACACAGTGGAATTGCAAATCCGCCGTACGGTTATCTTGCAATCTTTGTTCTAGCTTAAACAGTGCATTATCTGTCACATGCCAAATGTCAATCTTTCACAATATCCCCTGGATAATGGACAGTCTACAAATATTTTTAATAAAAGTAAATAAATGGGTATACTCTTAATGAAAAATAGCTCATGTTAACAATACTTGAATTGAGCTTATGTGATTACAATGTATTAAAAATATAATTACATTCATGAAACCAACTACATCAATGAATCCACAATTCAAAAAATCTGACTAGTTGATGCTGCTCAGGTTTCCCCATGTGAACCAATATCCTCTTCCCAGGGCTTTTTTTCTCATAGAACGCTCAGAACAGCGTTCCGGCACCTTTTTTTTGCAAAAACAAAACAAAACACCCAGCTCCCTTATTGGCTTTCCTAAGCCTATTGCACGGCTAGCAATCTTGGCTCTTTTTTATGACTAGTGGACTTCAACTCCCAGAAATCCTGAGCCAGACATGTTGAGGGGAAAGGGAGAGGTTTCCAAGCTGAACCATGCTGGATCAGGAATTCTGGGAGTTGAAGTCCTTGAGTCATAAAAGATCCTGCACTAGAAGAGGACATTAAAATTATTTACAGGATTACTTCTTTATGGACTAAACTTTTAGAATCTAAAACAGCTAATTCAAAAAAGCCAACAGGAAAGAACCTCACATTTTTCATCTGCTTCTGTCTTTTGGAAGGTAAAATTAGATAACAAAATAATCTATTTCTTATGTTAAAATCTCTGCAATGAAATCAAAGGTAACAGGAAAGAAATGAGAAACAGTTTTCTCAATGTAATATGTCTAATTTAGCTGATTCTAGAACAAAATAGTATCTTTTGTACACTCTTGAAAACTATTTTGAATCTAAACAATTCTTAAGAATGAAATATTGTTAATTTGGACTTTACTTTTACTGTTTGGACTGTTGTGTGTTTTGAAAAATAGATTAGATCTATTTTTAGATCTTCGCTCCTTTCGCCGCGACCTGAAAACATACTTGTTCGAGCAAGCCGGCCTGGCCTGAGGGGGGATTAGTGGGGTCTTTTTACTATTTTTATTGGGGTTTTTACCATGTATTAATTGTATTTTTAATCGGGCATGTATTTAATTATCTTTTATTTTTTGTAAATCTCTGTGTTTTATTCTTGCCCTGTACACCGCCCTGAGTCCTTCGGGAGAAGGGCGGTATAGAAATATTAATAAATTAAAATTAAATTAAATTATTTAGAATCTAGTTATGTTGCACTTCAGTCTTTAAATAATTAACCTAGTATATACATAACAATATATGATGTTTTCCCTGGTGAGCTTAACATCAATAACAACATTTATTAAAAAGGCTAAAATAATTTCTGGGGGTATTATCTGTATAGTAAAATCTTGGACAAGCAGTGATCATGTTACATATGTGCATAAGCGTAGTCAGTAGCATATGCCTTTTTAAAAATATCAAACATGCAAAGAAACAAAAATAAGTCCAAAATATCTGTATTACATGCAGAAATGCCAACTTTGCAACCAATATTTCTCATCCATAACTATGGCACCCTAAGGATACCTGCATACATGCAAATGTTTCTCTGGGATCAGTAATGCAGCAGGGATTGCTTTTTCCTTCCAGTAACATATACCTAAAACCAGTTTATTGCATTTGGCAATTGTACTAAAAAAAAATCCCATCGTCAACCAATATAATTCATTTAATTTGAAATCAAGTGAAAAATTGATTTAAATTATTTAAATTGATTTAAATTATTTTATTAAAACAAATGGCAATTCTTTTATAAAAAGTTGCCTCAAACAAAATGAGTTTGACATGCCTGCTCTAGATAGTTGAATGCTCCAAAATAAATTCTAGACCAGGCCTGTACATGCAGCCTACCAAGCACCCTTGGACAGAGCACAGACTTTTATTTTTTTATTTTTTAAGGTAATAAAATCACCACCACTGCCCTGAAAGTCATGTTGCCTAGTGCCTCCATGGCTTACCATGACCACGAACTCCAACACTGTAGATGCTCCTCTAGTCACCAAATCATTGTTTAGCCCACCAGCATTCCTTTGCAGACCACAACGATTTTTAATTTATCAGTGTGGGCCTTTCCCTTCTACAAGTTGCACAGATCTCTTCTAGATTTTCCTCTTGCCTTTCCGAGTTAACTCCTTGGTCTGTCATTGAGCAAGAATTCACTTTGTAGGGAAGCATATTATCATTTGATGTATATTTAACATATGTTCTACCTTTATTTACCAATTATATAATACTTGTATGCAATCCACATGGCAAGGTTTGGGGAAACTTACAATAGGAAAAAACATATTTTTAAAATCATAAGATTAAAACATCGCCTGGCCCGCACCACCTCCGCTGCCCGCACCGCGCAGCCCCGCCATATAGAGTGGGCTCTGCTGCTCCCACAGCACCAGCCATGCCGGCTCCAGCCCTGGGTGGGGAGCCCGCCGCCAACACCCTTCGCACCTGTGACTGCAGCAGCGCCCACCCCACCCCCCGCCTCCTGCGCCCACCAAGATGAGAGTTCCGGCACCTTTTTTTTTTAAGAAAAAAAGCACTGCCTCTTCCTTTGTGAACTGATTCTAAATTAGAGCTAGGTTACTATGGTGCAAGAAAAAGTGGCTTCAATTTACCCATGAAAATATAGTACTGAACTGGTATTTCTACTCATATACATCTATTTCTTATGGCTGGAATCAAACTCCTTTTTTAATCCACATTCTGGTCTGAAAGATGAGTTTACAGATTTTTTTTTCCCTTTATATTTTGTATGCATTTCTCTGAGGAACAAAAGATTTGCTTGTTTCAACTAACAGCAAACTACTTTAAGGAAAAATCTGAAGAAGATGATAACTATCAGATTTAAAACTATACTCCTTTTAAGCAATTTAATATCAAGAGGGAGAAAAATGAAAGCCACTCCAGGAGAGTGGAAGGAGACCAAGCCATGGTGATCATCTATATGATGGAATCAAATGCTAATTTCTACTAGTGGCATCAGAAACAGAAGTTGTCCATATAGCCTCAAATGATTCCTTGAAGGGTTCTGGGACCACTCAGAGGGGGGGGTGGGCAAGACAAGAACGTCTCAATGTACAAGTAAAAGATCCATACATGAAGATCTAGCTCTTAGCATTTGAAAGGCCCCAGGATCACATATTCTCAGTAGCTGCCTTGGTTTAGCTCTACAACTCAACAGCACAAATAGCAATGCAGATGTAATCTAATTTTTAAAGCTATTTAAACAAAGGTTAGTTTATGTTAATTTGACCAGTGGTATTGTACTGACTTACCCAACTGTCTGTTGGGGGAGTTTAAGGTATTCCTTCTATAAAAGTCCTAGACTAATGGAATATACAGTTTCAGGAATTCCCTCTAATGACAACGAATGATGAGGTATAATTAACCATATTTTTGAAAACCCACAATTGTGGACTTTCTTTGTAAAGAAAGGAACATTTTTGGTTTCAAACTAACACAAATTACTATATTTTTCTTACACTACTGCTGAACTTTTATTTGAGGTGTTCCATTTCTGAAAGGCAGTCTTGATGGATTGAAATAAAAGATAATTTATTGCAATGCTTACTTTCAAAGGAGAAGGAGTGTAATTGTAATTTACAGTAGCTGTCAAAGAAAATCTATCACTGATGACATTAAAATGACTTATTTTGCCTGAGCCACTTATTGTTTAAATGTGCATAATCTGATAGAAACAGATTTCTTTTTTTAAAAAAAAAAACCCCTGCTTTTGTATTGTTCTAAGGTAATATCAAAACATTGTATTTATAATTTTAAACATTTAGAAACCATTTATTGATACTCTTATCTCAATAATGTTAACCACATAGTTAAAACTGCCTTGAATTAACTATGCTTATATTTGTTTGGTTCTATAAGTCATTTTCAGAGATCCAGATTCTCTATTTTAAAAACTGTAATTGATATGATTGTAATAATCACATTAAAAAGACCATGGTATATGTAAAGAACATTCCTATGTAGTTATGATCACAATACTTTCCATTTGAATTTTGGTGAGCAATGTAAGGGATTTCAACAAAAGCAGTTTGATTTTTCACCTAAGAATTGACTAATGTGCAATACAAATTTCATAAATATTTTCATTTGTTTGATTGAATCTAGCCCAAATTAAGCCATGAGCCTTTAAGATTAAATCATAAAATTACGGGATATTCTGGAATTCGGACCATATTCACATCAACCCTATATATTAATATATAGAATGGTGTCTATAAAAAAACCCCTACAAACATTCTGAACACATGGCAGATAGAAGACATACAATTAGATCTTAATAAGTATCACCATAAACATGAGGAATATTTTACACATTTTTTAATGCGAGTTTAAAAGTATCAAAGCTCAGACATATATGACAGCTTAGGCCAGAAAAATCTTTAGTTGCATGAAGACTTAAATAAAACTAGCATATGTATAAATTCAAAAGGAAATATCAAAGGAGGAAGCGGGGAGCGAGTTGATTGTGATTTGTTATTCTGTCTGCAATTGTGACTATGGATCAATCTGGTTTAATTTGCTTTTCAACAGAGCTTTGCATACATATTTTCATGCTGCGAAAATACTGACCTCCGCATCAACACGGTAAAGGAAAAGTGGGGGAGAGGAAGGAAGGAAGGAAGGAAGGAAGGAAGGAAGGAAGGAAGGAAGGAAGGAAGGAAAGAAGGAAGGAAGGAAGGAAGGAAGGAAGGAAGGAAGGAAGGAAAGAAGGAAAAGATTAAAGCTACTTTCAGTTGTGATCCTTCTGTGTCTCACTTTTAATGTAGCCAGAATTAATGGAGTGAATCTAATGAAACACATTATCCAACAAGGAGCTTTCTCTGATTTTTCAAGTTGAACACAGCACTTCGCCAGCACTGGCTGGAGTTCACCTGCCTGTTGGTGTGGCGTGTGGCTCTTTTTTTGTAAAGAGTTAAGTCGTACACAAAAAAGGGGAACAAAGGTCAGCACCCAGTCGCCACTTGAATGTGAGATTTTTCTTTTTATTCCCCTTGATGTATACGAGGCTCTGTGTTATTAGTCTTAATGATGGAAAATTGTAGTGTTGATACAAATCTTTTTTTCAAAGTCGTAGGCGGGAGCTCCATTTGTTAGTAAGTTTTTTTGTGCCTAAAAGCCACGGACAGTACATTTATGTAGCAGTAAAAGGCCTAGATGCTCTTTCCATAGCAGAGCTAATTATTCCCACTGTGACCTTCCTGATCTACCCTATTCCTAGCACATCTCATCTGCACGCCTGTTCCTTTGGGTAGATGGTGTCAGAGAATATGAAAAACCCTATAATGAAACCATTTTCATGATGGAGAAAGGCTACTGGAGTTGCACTTGCTACAAAGAGGCTCAATTATATGAGTAATTGTGATAATTTTCTACATTCATAGCCTTCAATGGGGGGGGGAAGAATGAGAGTCACAAAGGAAAATTACTTTAACAAGAAAGTACAGAGAGTAAAAATGGAAGAAGAGACAAAAAAAAATAAAGAGGAAGGGGAAGGGAGGAAAAAAGCAAGGAGGGGAACAAAGTTTAAAAAATAGATCTGGTAGGAAGGAATAGCAAGACAGGGAGAACAACACAAATGCTCAAAAAGCCTGTGTGCAGCTGTGTTGCACAATTAAATTGAATTTTTTTCCCCCTGCAGTTGATGAATGTGACTACTGCAAATGTGCCTCTGTAGTTAGCTATCATTTGTTGTTCTGTGACAGGAAAAGGATAATTACCTCTCAGAGAGAATCAAAGGCTGACATGCCCTTTAGACACTGCCATGAATGCTGTGCTCGAGAGAACGCTTGAATAAGAATCTTGTCTTCTCTGCCCCCTTCGACTCAAGCATAAATTTTGTTAAAATGCAAGCGTACCACCAGTAAATTTGTTGAACTCTAGGTATTCAGAAATACAGAGGTGCATCCATCGACTCATCCCATTTGCAAAAATAAAACTACATTTTGAATTCGCTTCTATTATATTCATGGACAGTAAGATAGTGAGATATGCATTAAATTTCTTTTCCCA
This sequence comes from Vipera ursinii, assembly GCF_947247035.1. NCBI lineage: Eukaryota > Metazoa > Chordata > Lepidosauria > Squamata > Viperidae > Vipera > Vipera ursinii. The sequence goes on along the minus strand of NC_139512.1, from coordinate 157,863,267 downwards.
GTAGGGGTCTGATTCAACATTTCCTATGAAAGAACAGAAAAGACACTATCCTTTTTCCCCAGGCTAGTTAGCCTATAATTTAAAACTGTCAAAAACACAATTTCATACAAAGTCTTCAATAAAAGCTTCTCGGATATAACCCAAAGTGGTTTTTACTAAAGTTTGATTCAGACTCTGTTACAATATTTTTAAAGCTATAAATACATCAAACTGATATTTTGCTGCTCTCTTTTCTTATTTTTTGTAAAGCATTTGGGGGAGGGGGGAGTATAAAAATAGCATATTCTCAGTATGCTGAGCAATGCATGTTTTATAGCCTTAAGATGCTTATATGCCTCTCCTAATAGCATTAGTAAACAAAGGCAAAAAGCAAGATGGAGTCTTTAAAAAAATGACCAGTGCAGAAACTATGAAAAACCTCGTTAATATATTTTAATCAAAATGAACACGCTAGGCCAATACAGCGTTATCAGGTTTTACCAAGGCCAGGAGAAAAACTGCTCCAAAAGAGCCATCATTTTTTTTACACTCGTGTTTTTGGCATAAAGGATAAATTTTCAAGTTCTTCATCACATTAGCAAACACCTTACTGGCACTATTTGTTATCATGCAAGAAACAGATGGAACTTACATAAACCTTAATACAGCCATCTTGCATTACGGCAGTCCAAACTGCTAGTGATTATATTGGGGAAAAGGCGAGTGCAGTCACATTTAGAAACATTTTTTACTCCCCCCCCCCCAGATAGTTTTCCTGACCTGGTCCTGGATAATTCACCATTTAAAATCCTTTCTTACCACCCTGGGGAACAATGGAGTTCATACATAGTGATATCAGACTGAAATGATGGTTCTGAATCATAAAATGTGCCATCAGCTTTAAACCAAGCCACCAATAGCCTTTGTCCTATTTGGGCAAGCTTTCTCATTACTCCTCAGCATAAGGTTTACCTGATTGTGTTTCCAATTACGGAGAAAGGAGCCCCAGGTCTGCAAACTGCGATTCCTTCATCTCTGCATTTCCTGGCAACCTCCACTAACTTTTGACCAGCCTTATCCACATTCCCCACTAACAGTGTTTCGGATGTATCACCATGGTAGCCGTTGAGGTACACCTAAACAGATGCAGAAATGTAAAAAAGAAACACTCAGATGGAAGCTTAACTAGGATACACTTTTGGTGTATTTCAGGGGCAGTTCAGTTTAACTTGCAAAACCAAAACCCCCAGTCAAACAGGCTTTTGAAAAAGGAGGGGAAAGAAATAGTAAATTTTCTCTGTAACTCTGATCGTACAAGAAGCTGCGAAGACAGCATCACAAAAACGTTGGAAGTATAGGTTTCTTTCCAAGAGGCGAGCCACGAAAGCAATAATTTCAAATTAAGGCTGAAGTTCTGTACAATTAAGTTATGCAGGTCCCATTGATGTCCATAGGATCTCACAGTGAAAAATTAAAATGGCCAAGGCAGAGAAAAAGATTTGACTATGGACAAATTCTCCAGTAAGAAGGAAGAGCAAAGTAGGGAATGGGAAGCATCACCTACTGTTTTAGCCACAGCTGGTCACCGGTGTAAGAAGAGACATTTGTAAGTCACCCATAATTTTCAGTTGAGGTTCTTTCCTCATTTACTGAGGAGTGACTGAATATACACACATTTTAATCTCATGATTCTTGTGTGAACATTCCCCTATTGTCTGTTATGTCAGATTAGATCTGCTTGTGACAAAAAATATAAAGTAAGCCAATAAAGAATAGACAACAGGAGGCCTAACTTTCAAGAAAATGTTAAAAGGTGCAGTAGGTAGTACTTGTGGCCTATGGAACAGGTTACAAGTTTTCTTTAAAAATCTATCATGAACTACACTTGTCATTTGCTTTAGCACATGTGCAAAATAAATAAAAAGCAAATAATTATGCAGAACAGCAGAGGGCACTTATTTATTCTTATGCAGTCAAGCCTCTGTTTAATGGACTCCCACAGCAGACTTTGGATGCAACAGATCAAATTTGCATCCAAACATTTTCCCCAAATAAAGGATAATTCTGCTGCATAACAATTAATTTGGGTGAGGCAATTACATTTGTGTTTAATTTTGCCACATTCATGGCAATTTATGTAATATGTGCATTGGTATAATTAAGCAAAATGACAAACTGTCATAATGGTATTTTCATATTTAACAGACATTTGAGAATAATGGAATCCCTCCTACAAATGGTCTTAAAATTAAGAGATACCGTATTTGAGAACTAGGCTCAGTTATTATTGGTATGAACAGCTATGCTTTCAATACTTTTGGACTCTATTAATTCAAATCTAAGCCCGCATCTACAACTGCTTATTATCATTTGATAATTTTTTAAAAAAATATTGTTTGATAGTCTTCTTTCATAAGTCCAGACATGGATTTTTCTGCAACAGGAAACAACGTTCTCAGACAAAAAAAATACTTCTTTTGTCACTGTGATTTTATGGAAGTGGAACTTTCAGTAACTGAAAGATTTTATGTTAGAGTGTTTTATAAATTCCTCAACAGATGAGGATTTTAGTGCTAACCACTGGAAAGCTTTACATCTGGAATTAAAGACTACATTGAAATAACTGATCAATAAAAATGTAGCTAATAAGCATTGCTTTGGCTGCCTCTTGTTTTCTCAAATATTTCTTTTTAAATTAATGAAAGCCACTAAACACAACCCCATGCAAAAATCTATATTCTACACCAGCTTCCATTAAAATACTCCTTTTATACAGAGAGACAGATTCTCAAGTAAATATACATAAAATCTGGTCATAAGAATAATTATTATTTGCTAAATTATGATTGTCTATTAATGTATAGAATAACTGTGTGATCATTATTGGTTAAGAGCTGTAATGGGTTGATGGCCACTGAAGTAAATGAATTGGTTTCTCTAATTCTTTAAACAATATACGAAACTCAGGTGAATGAAGTATATAAAACATGTTTCAAGTACTCTCTATTTTTTCAAAAATAAGTGAACTTTAGTTCATTATTCTTTAAAAATCTGCAGCTACAGAAGAGCATTTACATTTGATAGATTATTTAATCAATTTATCTTGTGTACAATCATAAACAAATTATTCTAAAATGTCATCTACTGTAATTGTCCTTTTTTGGTTCATAATAGTTTTTTCTACCTATAAAATGGCTTAGTTATGCCATTTGGAAAGATCAAATAATGCTTCCTCAAATTCATTAAATTCAACAAATTATTACAGAAAGCAATCTTTTCAATCATTATACAAAAAGGATAAACAATAATTGTAGAAGTAGTTTTTTTTTGATGCTTAATTTGCCATCATTTTACTGTAAGAGCAAAGATCTTCTGAGAAGAAATTATTTGAAATGTTCTTTTAACTAGAATTTAGTCAGAATGAAGCAAGTAAATGTGGGCTGAAGTGCATGGCAAAGTTGTTGTTGTTGTTGTTTTAGTATTTTCTTATTCAGCTGCAGCATATCCAGGCATATATTTTTTTAAAAAACAGAGGGGAATAGTCACATATGGAAAGGGATTAAACTTCCACTCATTGCATACTATGGTCTTCATCTGGGTGAAACAAAAAGATTAAGAAAGCAGCATTCGTATACTGAATGCATTGTGTAATTTAACTCTTGCTCTCAGTTTCAAACTATGTTTACGCAAAAATAAGTGGCACTGCATTCAGTAGAATTCACATATTATTGCTAGGAAACAATGGGTAGAAGATCCCTAAGCAGGGAGAAACCGGCATGAGCAATACATCCAGTGAGTGATGAAGTGGTAAAAATCTGGTAAACGCAGTCTCAGAAGATTCTAGCTTCCATTTCAAGCATAGGTGCTATTTATTATCTATGGTTGTCCCAAAGGTGTTTCTCAAAAGGCAACTGGACTTCCTTGATTTTTTTCTTTGAAAATGTTTTGCTTCTCATCTAAGAAGCTTCCTCAGTTCTGACTCGGTCAGAACTGAAGAAAGCTTGTTGGATGAGAAGTGAAATGTTTTCAAGGAGAAAAAAAACAAGAAAGTCGAGTTGCCTTTTGAAAAACACCTTTGGGATAGAGGTGCTATTGAAATTATATGGTTAATTCAAAGAAAACCAAGAAACAGTGAACGTACACAGGAAGCAGTAATCACAGGTAGGAAGCAGAATTGATTACCTTGTGAGAACTGGAGAGATGCTGAACTTTCTATTTTTAGATAGTTCCTGTAGCTTTCATCATGCAAACAGCTGTAGTGACCCACTGTGTGCACTATGACAACTACAGGAAATGTCTGAGAATGGGGTGTTCAAGCTTTAAAGGGAAAAATCCTTAGGCAACAAGCCCATGGGAGTATGTGCAAGTCACAGGATGTATAAATAAATGAACAACAAACATCTGGACCAGCAATGCACAGCTGGAGGCCCCAGGACCATGTATGCCTCCTTCCAAGTTTTGAAAACTGAAGTCTAAAAAAGGCCATACCCATAGCTCTAATGCATACCGTCTGATGTCCTGAAGGTGTTTTGGATTATAGTTCCCACAAGATATAGCCAGCATGATCTGGAGAGCATCAGGTTGCCTATGCCACTGTTTATGAAATTCCCCAATCAGTGCCCTAATACACGATAGTATACACTTGACATTATCCCATCAAAGGCACCTGGAAAACTTAGGTATTCCTGGGAGAAGGAGAAGGACACATTTCACATAAATGTGTAGAAAAGCAGTTTTTGTAAAGTAAGATTTGGATCCCTCAAACGTACGCACAGCGCAGGTGGCCACGATTGGGTGAGGAACCAAATGTTTCTTACTTACTCAGTCTTCATTTTTTTCTATTCCAAATCTTTCTACTCCAAATTGCCCCTACCCTGTCAGGTGAAAGATGCATGCTTAGCAGGATGAAATAACTTTGTATAAGATTGATTATAATCTATTGGGAGAAATTGGATGTAGGAAAATTTTCTCAAGAACACATTTGAACTGGAGACCAGGACAGTAATTACATTGGAGCAAAACCTGGTTTAGTGGTGGCAATGCTGGAGGCAAGAACAGGTCTAAAGACAGAAGGGGCTACAGCCCCTCTTTAAAGATTTGACAAATTAGAGTACATTTTGTACAAGCAGCAAGGTATTTGATTGGCTATAAACAAGTATTTGACTATATATAGTATATCATGTATCTGATGAAGTCAATGGGATACATGAGATGATGGGGCAGGACTACAAAGACAATGGGGATTTTGAGAAAACAAAGAGGCAGTATTTCACAAACATGGTTTCTTTATCTTGCTTTGCTTTCCCAGTACCTTGGCCTTCTAAATGTGTTAAGGGCTGGACTGAGAGTTTAGTTTTCTGGGAATGTATATTTTAGCTGATTTTAGCTCCCCCCCCCAATTCTCCTTTATCAGGTCACCATGTAATTCTTGAGGTTAAGGTTTATATATACTTTTTGAATCACTTAAAAAGTTGATATTAAAATTGTTAGTGTTGTATGGATTATGGTAGGCATGTTTAATCAAATAACCGGAAACACAAGAAGGAACATGCAAAATTTGACATTCTGGTTATAGAACATACTGTTATTCCTCAGAACATATTGTTTTTCTCCCAGAATTGGTCAATCTGGCTATTTTCGTGGTGGTTATAATTTTATGAAAAGCAATCTTCTAGGAGAAGGGGTTTCTGATATTCTGAATGAAACAGAATGGACTCGAAACACAAAATCAGGAAACAGTTCCTGGAAGATACACTACTGAAGAATAAGAATGGAAGAATCAGTTTATTTGGAGAGAAAAAAATAAAATAAAATATTCTGAGGATCAGAACACCGAATTTTGCATCCAATCACAAATTAATACTTACTATAATATAACGATCTAACTATCTTATCTAAACCATGATCAAAAGTACAGGCCATGGCTACAATTCATAAGTTACACACACAGAGACAAACTGTGTGGACATTTTAGATCAATATTCTAAAAGTCACCATTAGTTGACTCTGAGACAAAGAAGCAAACACTGAGAAAGCAGTGATTATGATAAAAAAAACCGAAGACAGTTGAAAAGACAGGTACCGTAGGATGAGATAAACCTAAAACCATTATTAAAATCAAGGAAGCATTTGTTGCTGCAATGTTTATAAGTTCAATTCACATAGGATTTCAATCTTCAACATTCTGGGGAACGTATATTCAAAATGTCAGGAGTTGTAGAAAAATATGTTAACATTTTTTGAAATATTTTTCTAAAGATATGCAAGTCAGGACATAAACCCCTTATGGGGTATTTTTGCTCATATATCACTACATTTTATTTTGAGTACTCATCACAGCAAATGTTCATTTTTGTCCATGTTTTCAGCCCACATATATAGTTTAGGCACCCAGTGGGTTCTACAAGCCAGCTAAGTCAAGGAATTGGTTTGAAATGGAATCAATCCCACGGGAATACCCAAGTACTTTGGATTAAGTGGGCTGTGGATCAGGTTGTGCATTCATGAGTAAAGAGTTCAAGGCTCTTACGCCACAAACAGAACACAACGCTGCCTTTGAGGATTTTAATAAATGTAGGGAACACAGCCAGCCAAAGGGTTGCTGTCCAAATAGACTGACACACAGGCCAATGTAGCTTCTAATGACAGAGTAAGATAATGACAGGCCCCACTCAAAATCAGCAGGAAGAGGAAGATCAATCTTGGCAGAGTGAAGGAAAAATGCCGGCTTTCTTCATGTTAGCTCATCTCATACATATCTGCCTTCAGCTGCTGCCCCAGTACTGGGGCGCTCTGCATTAACTACACGGTGGATCAATAACAATTACATCTTCTCAAAAACATGACACATAGCAGGATTGGGCTGACATTTCACTTAGGCCAACACTGATCTCAGTGAATCTGATTCCAGCCCTAAATTCAAGTCAAGCCTAGGTCTAGTTTGAATAAGCACGGAGAGGAAAAAAACAACAATAACAACAAAAGAGGAAACTTAACTGCTCTTGCCTTAGCTTTGGAGTGAAACTGTTAAGCTCACCCTTGCACGTTTGTAATTTAGTGTTCTTCCTATTGTGGTTGTAAATTTTTAAAGTTGATCCAAAGGAATAATAATAATAAACAAATTACTTACTGTGACATCAATGTTAATAATATCGCCATTCTGGAGAGGGCGGCTTAAGCATAATCAGAAGGTAAAGGGAAAAAAAAGATACAACATTTAATGGTGACAGGCAAATCTTAGTTAAGACAGAGTAACAAAACAAATACACCTTATCCCATGTACCCCAAAGCTACATGAAAAGTATCAACATAATTGTCAAGTAGAATGGAAGGAGGCAAAGGGGATAACTACTTTTAATATTGAGATTCCTACCAGTTCAAGTTAACTCCAAACAATAATTTAAATAAAAGAAAGAATCCATAATATAAAGCAAAGGAACAAAAATCACCATTATGATTATCTTATCATCATGGAAAGACTGACATTTGGCATCTCTTATTTTCTGAACAGGTAATATTCATTAATAATTAGCAACATATTCACGTATAATTAACACACACACTCCACCTTTAGATTTCCAGAAAATTAGTACAATTTTTCTGTTGAGTGACTTTTCTGTTTTTGATTATCTATCCCAGACTGAGGTGCTGTACCATGCTGGGAAAAGAGATGGCGAAGCGATAATCTTTGCTTTTATTATTATTATCCTCCTTTGATAAGTGCCAACATCATTTTCTTACCGCACAGCAACCGGTGATACTTGGTTTTGATAAAATACAGTGACCGAGCCAGGCTGCTGTATTCATCGCCATTCATTTGGATTAAAGGAGAACTTCCACGCAAACCACATGGAATATGTAATGAAGTGTAATGTGGTATATTAAGTAGGCTGAATGGATACTACGTTATGAGTGTGTAACGAGGAAAAAAGACATGGGTAGCCACATAATCTTAATTTGCAATAACAAAAACATGAATACCTGTCAGGAATTCCATGGCTTACCACGTTGTTTACTGAAGTACAAACAGATTTTGGAAAACCTTTAAATCCTAGAGGTGACGGGTAACCATTGTGCTTGATTATTTCATGGTGAACCAAATAATCTATTTCTTCTGTAGTCATGCCAACCTGAAAGATCACAATTTCAAATTGGTGCTGAATTAAGTGTCTAGTGCAGTCTCCATATTAAACAAACATGGCTAAAGGCTTTTTTTTTTAAAGATGCACTCCATTTCGATAGAATGGCTTAGTATCAATGCAATCTTCCAGGAAGCATTGGGGCATCTCTAGGACTCCCATCCATCCCCCTTCCCAAATGCTACTAACAGGCATGGTCGCCTCTCCAAGCTTCCTTTGATTTGATTTACACGTGCAGCAGAAAATCAGAAAAGTACAATCAAATACATTCTACCACTTCTTATGGCAGATGATGGGTTGCATACGTAACTGCTCCTCTAAATAAAGATCTTGCCTCAAGTAAACAACTACCTATTTTGAAACTTCTCCTTTCAACACAAAGTATTAGTTTTTTTTAGCTGCAGGGAAGATTTGAGATGTCAAACACTATTCCATTGCTTCAAGATCTTTTGAGGGAACCCTGTCACTGTGTCCTGCTCCAGCTTTAACTCTGACCTGAAATGGAAGAAATGAATAGTGCAAATGGCATATTCTATAACGCTGCATCCAGACTTCTTGGAGGCTCCCATACAGAACAAAAAAGGCATCACTCTTAGGAAAATAAATCCTTTGCTATACAAAAGTCAAGAGTCCTAGGAAATACCCCACTTTGTCCTTGTTCACGTGGTTTAAGTGAATTCTGTCCACATAATCCTCTTTTGCATTCCCAGTCCACTGTCAAGCATCAGAGAAATGCAATTGCTTGGTATCAGGCCCTGCCTTTTTGCTCATCTGATGTTCTAAATTCCTGTATGTTTGTTGAGATTGCTATATAAATACAGGAAAGCAGTATGGTTATTTTAACCGCATCTGCATTCTCCATACAACCATCTTCTTAGCAATATGGGCAAAATAATTTTATTTTCCCCACAATCGACATGATTTTACACTGTGCATTGCTGACTATATTATTCCCTGCTTTTAGAATTGCCATCCTATTTTAATATTTCAACCTATCCCTGGAAGCAGTGTCTATATCAATGTAAGCAGCAGTGACTACAATGCCGTTATTCCTGTATTAGCATTTCCAATCCAGCACCCCAATTTTAGATACCTATCATTTCCAGAAACATTCATTTTGCAGCTCAAATTTTCTAGATTTTGAGTCATACCGGAATTGATTATTTCTGGTAAGAGTTTGCAACTAAGGTCCGTATCATGTTTGAATATAAATAAAATATGGGAAAATATAATTTAAATATTATCATTGCAACTCCTTTTCCTGGAACAGTGCCAAGGTAGGAAATAGGTAGGGCTGAACTTTGAAATTTAGTAGAAAAACCTCTCTCATTGTCAAGAAGTGGCTTTGAGTGTTCCTGCGAAAATTGGCTGTGTTTTGAATGAGCTATAAGCCCATGAATATGATACTTTAACAAAGGAATTATTAAGGGTATAAATTATCAGTAGCTTTCTTACTGTGCAAAGATGTGCAGTTACCTGCAATGCAGCAAAATAATTAGGAATTAGAAACATAAAACTATTGCGGAATTCCATTTTTCTTTAAAATAGATATTGTGTCTGAAGACGGGGAGAAACAAAGAGATAAATTGTTATCTCCTCAAACTTGGATAACAAAGTTTGGGTAAAAAACATGATGGACTTTAGCAATTTAAATCTATTACTTTTCTTTCACACTAAGAACCCCATCAATTCCAGAGATGGGCCATGCCCTCAGTGCTTTCCAGCTAAGATGCAACCTCTAAATAAACAAGGCAACAAAATTGCTGTCTATTTGTATATTGCTAATTTAATTCTCAATTATGTCCCTTGTACATATTTAATTAACATTTTATGAGTGTGTCAGTCTATATGTATAATTTTTGGAGGGTATTTTTAGCTATTGTTGAAATAAAACCATTGAGTAAACAATAGTAAAACTGTAATAAGGGGAAAAAATGATACTAATCATTTCAGTAAACAAATAATGTACAAAACCAATTTATCCATTCTTATATAATAATTAAAATGAAAATGCATCTTAATATTAAATTAAATTTCTGTGAAAATAGTTAATTGAGAAATATGGAAACATTATTAGACATTAATTTCCTTGAATAATCAGTACAATATTCAATATATAGATTCTATTTGCTCAAATAGAAATAGTAAAATCTTGGATTTTACTAGTGCCAATCTGCCTGATTTTCTGTAATTGCATTGTTTGCTGCAATTTACTAATCCATACATATAATTAGTAGCATTTTTCTGAATTTTCTTGTGATTAATTGTGATTAATTCTGCAGCCCTCAAAATTAGTTTTCATTGATGTGCATCTCACTGAAAAAATAACATGAATTTTAGATAAAAAGCCTGTTTAACCAATCTTCACTTATATATGCAAATATGATTACATAAATAACATTTTTATACACTACACATCATGGATTTACTAATTCTTTTTAAAAGCAACTCAAGTAGATTTTGAGATTACACTTGTAAATATTAATTTCCATTAATATACTAAAATAATATTGTAATTGCTTTTGTCCAAAATAGACAGGCATGTTTAATAACAGACATTTAAACAATATATAAAATCTTCCATCTGAATACACTGGAATCACTGCAGTTTGTCCATTATATAAGATCACTTTTTCCACCTCCCCTCATTTAAATAGATAATTAGCAATATCTCTCTGCCTACCAAAACCTATGCACAACTTGTGCATGTTACCAATAAAAACGTATGCGCAAAAGCCTATGAAAACTATTTTCATAATCTATTACTTTTAATCTTAATATTATGGTGTTTTTCCTGACAACTGCCAAGACAATTTTGATGGTTGCTGTAAACAGCAACTATTTCATTCCAACATTTATTATACTTGGGAAGAGGATATGCAATTTAATATCTTAAGATAATTTTGCCACTCCCCCAGCCCAAGTCTTAGTAGAGTCTCTCCAAATGTTGTCACCAAACTAATTCTTAAGATAAGAATGGGTGCTTCAAAAAGTAATTTAAGTTTCTTTTTATAAAATGTGCTCTCTGAGCTTGGTTGTTTTCTTGCAGAAGTTTCACTACCCAAACTAGAACTGACTAGTACTGATGTTACCTAGTTTGGGTAATGAAAAGTTTGCAAGAAAATAACCAAGCTCAAGAGACCACTAAGGACCTCTCATTTCAACCCTCAGCTACAAATATTCTCCTTTATTGGTGATGTACTGTTTTTTCTGGCTCTGTCCGTTTGTTAAAATGTAATCTCTGGAACACCATCAAAAGGTAAATGAAATTCTGGGCTGAAAAGAATTGCATGTCCTTGGTTTTAAGTGATTGCCCTTATTAGTACCATTATGTCATTACCGAATCATATTGCATAATATTTGCATTTAACATGAGTCTTTCAGGTTTCAATCTTTACTGTTTTGGAAGTTCTACCTCAATTTATTATCTGGTAATACAAAATCAGTTAATCTTTTTGCCAGAATGCCAGGTCTTTAAAGATATCTCACTTGGAATATTTTTACAGTTATATCATTTTTAATCAAACAACACTGTGAAGTCAAGGATTGTGTGTGTGTGTGTGTGTGTTTTCCCTTATAGCTGTGCTTAATTTAGAGTTTGTAGTTCTGAACATTTCAGGCTTGCTTGATCATTTCAGGTTATTCAATTTGAATATTTTTTCATTGTCACAGTCTTAAATGTTTATTTTCATTAATTTCATCTTGGCTCTGTTTAATTTATAACCTGCAATTTTACATGATGTCATAAAATACTAGGTCTTCATTTAGCTACCTGCATATAATAGATATTATTTAATATAGTTTAATAATATGATCCTCTCTAATAAGTGGCTCTCAACTTAGAACAAACATCCCCCCCAAAAGTCTTTGAGTAAAACTAAGAAGTAAGTTTTTGAGTAAACTTAGCAATCATACAATAAAAGGATCTGCCCTTTTATAGGCTGCCAATTGGCTAAAAGCAGAAAACAAAAAAATAGCAGTAGATGGCCAATTTTCTCACAGGAAGAAATAAAAAACAGAATGCCTCAAGTAACTGTATGGGTAGCTGTGCTTCTTAATTTGTTCATAAACGATCTTGACTGGGAAGGAGGAAGTCCTGAGCAAGACCAGTTTGCAAATTATAACAAATCGTTCAGGGTGGTAAAAACCAAAAGTAATCATAAAGTGCTCCAGAGGAATCTCTTCAAATGGTGAATCGACATTGAGAAGCAAATGTGGTTTAGTTTAAACACGTAGGTAAAATAATGCATGCAGGGGCAAACTGTCCTAACTTTACATATAAACTGATGCTGGTCTGAGATGTGTGTAACTAAGCAAGAACAAAATGTTAGGGTCATGAAAATGTGAACTCAAGCTGCAGTAGCTATGAAAAAAGGCAGATTCCACACTAGAGAACATTAGGAAAAGGAATGGAAATAACATTAGCAACAGTGTAATGACCTTGCACAATTAAAGAACAGTTTAGTATAATAAATTTGTGGAAGGTAAACATAGTTATCATCCAGGTCTATCAAAAGCCTTCTTAGGAAGGAAGATTTAATAATAATAATAAAAAGCCATGGGTTTTTTTACAGCACAAATGGTTTGCATAATTAAAAGAAATTCTAAAAGTTGGACTACTCTGAAAAATCCACTGATATGTGCAAACTGGCAAAGTAGATATAAAAACATTATTACTCTCTTCTTGGAAGGGATCTCTTTTTTCACTTTTTTCTCACTGTGAGGAATGGGATGGAAAAGTATAGATCAGACATGTCAAACTTGCGACGTCACATGATGTCACGCAACGTATTGGGACGGTTTTGCCATTGCCAGCAATGGGTGGGCGCAGCTTCCGCATGACGCATCCGGCCCACGGGACGGCAGTTTGACACCCCTGGTATAGATCAAATTGAAAATTGTTTTAAATATCCCTACTCTCTTAAATATCCCCAGCAGGAATATTTTACTGTAGGTGGGATACTTTAGGAATATTTTGGATCTAAGTTCCTGTTGCCAACCCAACCCTATTTCAAGAGCTGAGATTATCTCATTTTGGCAGAACCCAGCTATAGAAGCATATCCAAGACCTGATTTTTCCCTTTGAGTTTGAAGACTTGTCTCCAACCATGGAATGGGAAATATAAGGAATCTTCCTGTGGCATTTTTTAAAGCAAAGAACTGATATATAATACAATAGCAATAGCACTTGATTTATATATTGTTTCATAGTGCTTTACAGCCCTCTCTAAGCGGTTTTTACAGAGTCAGCATATTGGCCCCAACAATCCAGGTCTTCATTTTACCAACTTTGGAAGGATGGAAGGCTGAGTCAACTTTGAGTCATTCAGAATCGAACTCCTGGAGTGAGTAGTGAGTTAGCCTGCAGTACTGCATTCTAACCACTGCGCTACCAGGACTCTAGTTAATCTACTTTAAATGACATTATGAGCTGGACATAGCAGAATTAACTACTCTAGAAGTAATAGTTAATTCTACTAAGTCTTCAAATTAATGTTGTATGCATGTAACAATTGTGTTTTAAAATCTTTGTGGTAAATTAGGGTCCTTTTCTGATATACACCTAGTTCTATTTTTTTCTCATTCTGCACATTTCAATTGTAATCACAGAGTTAAGCATCTATATTTACCAATTTTAGTTTGAAAACCATAAAGACCAAGAATTTTATTTAATGCTGAACTCTTTACTGTTTAATCTTTTCTTTTTGAGGAATTTTTTTCGTTTTCGTAATGTTGATATTTTTAAGAAAAGAATGATTTTATTTCACACATTATATGACGCATCATTCCTCAAAGAGGCTATGAATTTATTAAATTTGCATTAGACTACATTAAAATAATATTGATGAAATGAGCCTCTTCTTTTGCTGATTTGTTACATATACAATTTGTATCAAACAACTCATCTTACATTTTCTCCTCCAGATATATCTGGTAATCCTCAAGAACTTTGCTTTTATGAACTTTACAATTTTCTACTTTTTTGTTTTCAAAGATTCAAACATATGTTCTATCTCAAAACTCTTTCATTATAGCTATTTTATTACAACTATCTTTGATATTGTATTTTTTTTATTCAAATGTCATATATAAGCTTTATATATACCCAGGACTGCATGTTGATCAACTTATATGTTATCACATATTGACAAAAAAAATTCTCTCAATTATTTCACTTTTTGTATGAAGGCTGAATCTTTGATTTTGCTTCACAAAATTAAGGAGGTGTAATATGATAATATATGAGATTTATTCAACTTTTCTAATGCTAGAATAAATCTTATATATTATCATTGTAGGCTGTAGGAGCTACCAGAAGCAAATATACTGCTCAAAAAAAATAAAGGGAACACTTAAACAACACAATTTACTGTATTTAATAGTAGGATGTCTTATCTTGTGTTCCCTTTATTTTTTTGAGCAGTATATATTCCTGTGTATGTATGATGTACAATTTGAGAGAAATAGACACACAGTAATTCAGTGAAATGGAACTTTTCCAAACATTTTTTTTAAATCTGGGGAATATATTTACCGGCTTTAGCAGCATAACATATTCTGTTAAAATCACTTATCATGATTTCTCCTTTTATCAGATTCGACAATTACATTAAAGAACACAGTTAGATTTCTTGGTAAGATAATCTTTATTGTCATTTTACTGTGGGCACAATGGCACACGTCAAAAATGAAATTTAGTTACCCGCTCTCAAAGTGAAACACATACATGACACACACTTAAAACATACTATATACAACATATGTATAGACCCACACCCCTACATATACATAACAATAAAATATTAAATACTGTCCATCTTGAACACCGTCGTTCAATATATATCTTCCATTAAGATGCTCCTTAACATTCAGGGTTTAGAATGGAATCCAATGGCATGTTTGCCTGTCACTGTGGAAGATGTTTTTGCGGATGAAATAGGAGGGATGTGATCCCTCCTTTAGGTTATAGTCTATGCACCTTTACAATTAGATTCATATTTTTCAGTCTGCTTTATTTCCCCCCCCCTCTATTTTAACTCTAGTCAAGGTCAAATTCTGTATCCCACCTTTTCCTTTCTTTTATACATTTTTCCCTTTCTCTTTTTTATTCTTCTGCCAATTTCAGAAGGTCTTGGTCTATGTAAGAAACAAATACATACACACAAACTCACTTTCTCTTATAAACTATCTCTTAGATATTTTGCAAAGAAAAATCATATTCAATTTTAAATAACTTTAAATTTAAATAATCCAAGTGATTTTTTTTAAAAATGGCTGGCAATACAATGAAATATTTCTCAATGGATTTTGTATGGAAATTGCAACAGCAAAACAATGTTAAGGTATCCATTTACCTTTGGGGGCAAGACATGTACAGTATAGATTAAATCTTTGGACCTTACACATTTTGTTCTAAATGGAATTCCTTGTTTTACTAAAAGCAGACTATTTTAGAATCAAAGATTTATGAACTGAAACACTAAAACATTCTCCTAAACCTTGCACATTTGCCCCGGAACCAGAATAATATATGAAATTTAAATTCAGTTTAATATTGCATTATTTGTTCAATGCAATATTAGCAAATGTGTATATTTCATTTTAAAGAAGCTAAAGTAACATTAGTTGATTCTGATCAACTGCTTTTGTTGTATTTTTTTTCCATACAGAATCCCTGGCTTTCGCTTCAAAACTTTGGCTGCATTAGATTAACATGTTAAATAATGTTAGATTCAACAGCAGCTTGACATAGAGAACTCAGCAAGGTCTAATATGAATATTTCAGGTTTGGATTCTTAAGAAGAAAGTTCAGTTCCAGTGTCTAGTAGTGGCTCAAAAATGCTCTTAAAAGGAAAGAGTTTTCAATTTTCAATGTACAGTATCGTGTATTTTAAAAATCAGTGAGCCCTATACAAACTTTGAGGAAACTGCCTAGTTTATAAATTTATCAGATGGGCTTAAAGCCATCTTTAAAAAAAAAGTTCTTCCTAACTAGCAGAATGCTTTTACTGATAGGTCAAGTAACAGTTCAGAAGGGGCAGCTTTTTAGAGAAAATGAACTATGGGGAAAGGGTTAAATTGTTCTCTTTTTAGTGTTCCTTCCCCCCCACCCCTTTTATTCCATTTTGTATTATTTCATGCAGTTCTTGCTGGATACCATTCTCTCTAATAGAAAACTCGCTGCCAAGAAAAATGGAGGCAAAATTAGTTTGCAGAGAAACCAGAGGGGGATCTCGGCATGCTTGAGGAAATCCTGAAGTCGGCAGAAGTACAGAGCATATTTTTCAAGAACCATCAAAGTCCCCCACTTCGGTATACAACCTACCAAGAAGCAGAGGTATGAAATGATGGGAAAGGAAAGTGGGAAACAAGGGATACCAATCAGTCTTTCTGAATACCTTACCACTTATTCATTATTGTGTAAAAAGGTATGGGTGGTGAAATGTAATACTGAACAGGAATCAGCAGAATGAGATATCCAATATTATTTTATTGTTGTTCCCATTCCTCACTCCTATATCAAGTACCTCCTCGTCTGTTCTTTAGTCTATCGTATTATATAAACATACACCTAGAGACTCTAGAAAGAGTACAGAGAAGAGCAACAAAGATGATTGGGGGGACTGGAGGCTAAAACATATCGGGAACGGTTGCTGGAATTGGGCATGTGTAGTTTAATGAAGAGAAGGGTGAGGGGTGACATGATAGCAGTGTTCCAATATCTCAGGGGCTGCCACAAAGAAGAGGGAGCCAAGCTATTCTCCAAAGCACCTGAAAGCAGGACAAGAAGCAACGGATGGAAACTAGTCAAGGAGAGAAGCAACCTAGAACTAAGGAGAAACTTCCTGACAGTTAGAACAATTAACCAGTGGAACAACCTGCCTCCAGAGGTGGTGAATGCTCCAACACTGGAGGTTTTTAAGAAGAGACTGGACAGCCATTTGTCTGAAATGGTATAGGGTTTCCTGCCTTAGCAGGGGGTTGGACTAGATGACCTCCAAGGTCCCTTCCAACTTTTTATTATTATTATTACCTCCTTTCTCTTCATTTGGTTGTCTGAACTATCATTTAACAAAGCCTTTCCTTTTTGTAGTCTTCTAGGTTCACCTTATGTTAATACTCTACTCATTCAAAATTGCTTATCCCTTCTGTAATAAGGTCCTATTTTTCGCTGTTCTTCTTTCTTAAATGTTTTTAACATCATGTGGGCTGTTGTATGATTCCACTCCATGTAAATAAAAAATAAAGACATCCCTGAGTCCAGCTCTGTGCCTGGTTACCAATCGATTCATCTATGCAGTTTTCTTGGTAACAATATATATATATATATATAAAGGAAGGTTTGCCCTTGCCTTCTTCTGAAATATTCTTTTCAAAAACTTTCTCTTCTAGCCTATAGTCTGGAATTCCTTGACGGTCTTCCATCCAAGCACTAAGATTAGTAAACCTTGTGTAGTTTCCAAGGCCAGACAAAATTGCCAAGGTGTAGGATTGGGTCTACGGCACACATCTGCCAATGGAATGACATCCACCAGATCAATGCTTCTATGCATAGCTTTCTATGTCTTCTTGTTGCAATTTTTCTCTTTAATTTCTTGTTTATTCCTCTTGTTTGAATTCTTTGATTTTTATTTATGTTTATTGGTTTTAAAACACACATTTTAAAATGTCAGCTTATAACTGTCCATTAAGAGCCTTGGTGGAGCAGTGGGCTAATGCCTCCTTAAGTAACACCAGCTACCTGCAATTAGTGCAGGTTCGAGTCCCACCAGGCTCAAGGTTGACTCAGCCTTCCATCCTTCCGAGGTAGGTAAAATGAGGACCCAGATTGTTGGGGGCAATTAAGCTGACTTTGTAATAATGCCGCTTGGGGGTGTGTGTGTGAAAGCCCTAATAAGCAGGCATATACATAGAATGAAGGCTACTGCTAAGCTTGTAAGCCACCCTGAGTCTTTGGAGAAGGGCGGGATATAAATGGAATTAAAATAAAATAAAATAAATAAAAAATAACCACTTCATATATTTCTTTTCCTCAAATTCTTGACTCTTCTTCCTTTCCTATATTGCTTCCTTACATTAGATTTTTCCCCTCCTCTTTTGATTTCAATCATCTTTTAATTGCCTTTGTACGTTTGGCCTTGTCTATTGTTTTTTCCTGAAGATGTTTATCACAGCATCTGAACATCACTGATATGTTTATTCTTTTGCCTTTTCCATCTAACCTTACCATACTTTCATTCTTAAGATTCTTCACCTATTCAAGTCAGTAACATCTATGAACATTCAATTCTCACCTTAATTTTTCTATCCAGCCAGTCTCTCATTCAAACTTTTTGTTTTCATCTTTGGAACATTGGAAAAATTGGTCCTTACCTTTCTTGTGACATAGCTAAAACCTTATGAAGTCTGATCTCCATTTAATGCAATATTCTTCTTAGGCTTCATCATTCATATCTTGTACCTTTTGGTCCTTAATCTAGCTGCTTGACATGTTCAAGTGCTTGCGATTTCAGCCATCTGATTCTTCTTTTTCTTTTGTTCTCTATTCTAGCTCTTATTTTCCTTTCATCTTCACTAGAAACTTCTTTAGGTTACATTTACATCTTGGCAGGCTCATGCTCTTCATTCTAATTCATTTTCTTTCTACGCTGCCCTCCATTTCTGTTTTCCATCTCTGCCCCCTTCTCTGGCTAGATAGTCTCAGTTAATTTGTTGATTATATTTTATGCCTAAAGGATAGGTCAGCAAAGCTCAAACACAATCGTATTTGCCGTCTGGATTGTATGAATGGAACTTTGCAAATTTTTGACTAAGACAAGCAGAGCCCCTTCCCACGACAAAAGTTCTTTTTCTGTCCATTTCGTGCAAAGATGAGCTGCAAAATTCATCATTTAAAATTTGTCAACATGCTAAAATTACAAACCTTGGGGTTAGGCTAGGTGGCCTTTTGGTCCCTGAGTATGTACAGTTATATACACCTTGTTGTGCATTCCTCAGTTTATAGTTCTGAAAGAGTATCCTCAGTTTAGGAATGAGATATTAATCTGGCCAATAGTGCTGAAGGGAGCATGTAGGGCTTCTTTCTCTGCCCCCAAATCTCCTTTAAAAGAGCCAAAATACATGATTTTAAATTATTGCCACAATATTACCACCAATATATGTGGAAAAGTAGTTAAGTTTTAGACAGGTTCAGCTCTTCACTAGGATATGGGGCTCACTGGATGAATTTGAGTTAGTCCCTCTCTTTTAGTCAAACCTGCCACACAGGATTGTTGTGGAGGTAAAAGGAGAGAAGACCTGTTTTGGAAAATCTGGGAAAATGTGGAATGTAAATGCACTAAGTAACCATACTTTTAAAAAATGTGTGTTGTTTTAAAATATGATTTCCCCCCCCTACTGGGATTGATTGTTTCCTTATAGATTTAACGTAATAAATGGTATAAACAATGTGCCATGGTATGCTTTACAAACAAGTCACAAATCCAGAATATGTTTAGAAGAAAAGGAAGACAGAAAAATATCTAGAAAAGCAATACAGATAGTTCTCAACTTACAACCATTTGTTTAGTGTCCATTCAACGTTACGATGGCACTTAAAACAGTGACTTATGACCATTTTTCAAACTTATGACCATTGCAGCATATCCACGGCCACATGAACACTTGGCAGCTGGGATGTATTTATGAGGGTTGCAGTGTCCTAGGCTCATGTGATCACCTTTGTGATATTCTGACAAGCAAAGTCAATGGGGAAACCAGATTCACTTAACAAGCGTGTTACTAACTTAACAACTGTGATGATTCACTTAAGAACTTTGGCAAGATAGGTAATAAATGGAGCACAACTCACTTAACAACTTGCTTGGACACCAAACTCTGACTATTAAAACCACAAGGATTTTAGAAGGCTTCAGATACACAATAAACTCTACTCAGCTTTGAGTAGAGCAAATCCAGAGTTTAATCATGTGCTTTTAAATGTTCAGTTTATAAAGACAAGCTCTTATTCTCCTTTTTTCCCCCCAATAGTCAAGGCAGCAGAATTTCTGTATTTCTCATAGGCACAAATCATTGTCTCCTTCTGGTCTTCCACAGGGTGGACAGAAATTTTAAAATTCCAAACATACAAGCCAAATAAAACAAATACTTGAAAAGAAACTGCTTAATTTTCAAGGCATATATTGGAATTAGCTTTTGGTGGTTTGGTACGGATACAGATGGTGGGGGAAGATGGATCAAGGAGGGCAGCTTATGAATAATCCAGCTGGTTTGTTGAAGGAAGCATGTGAAAAGTAGGAATTCTATTCTACAGAGTTTATGATGTACAATATATAACTATGAAACGCATATATGTAAAAGGAAATGTTATGAAATTTCAAAAAGCAAAGCCAAGAGCTGCCAAGCTTGGGTTACCTTTACACTCCTCACAGCCAGAAGCAGGACATGACGGGCCAGCTGACAAGCCTGACGAAGCCGTTGAATCTGATCTTCATTCTTAAGGTCTATTTCATCTCCCATGTCAGGCAGAACGCCTGTCGTCACATAGTCTGGCTGCTTTATATGCTTGGAAATGAAGGAACAAAAATGAAGATCAGAACATGGAGCATGACAATGGGATCATTTTCTTAGATACAGCCCCCCCCCTCCTTCAACCCGTCTTATTGGTTGTCTGAGTGACCTTCCTAAGCCATCAGGGCAAACCCTGAAGCCTGCCCCAGTATTTGTCCCACTGCCCTTTTGAACTTCACAGTGTTTGTTACTTGCAGAGCCTGTTAGCCCTACAGCACAGAAATTCAGGGCATCACAGCAGCTTTTCAGACCAAAGGTTCCTAATGGCACTCTCACTTCTAGTTTGCCTTTTTTTAAAAAAGAAGAAGAAGAAGAAAAATCCACATTTTCAAAACAAGCCAGGTAACTTGACAGAGTTCTGAACGGATATATGAATGGAAGGAAAAAGTCTAAATCCCGAATCTCATAAAAGTGGATAAGAACTCTGACTCTGTATCAATGTAGCAGTTATTCAAAATTATTCTATGCTCTTGCACACGTATAACAATGTCTGTGTATATGGATGTGTCTTCATCTGTGTGTGTGTGTGTGCGTGTGTGTGTAATTTTATAAATACAAATACTCCTGATCTGTTAGGTTTCTAACATGAAAGACATTAGACCTCAACACTGGCTGGTATTTCTTTCATTCATTCATTTATTTGTGAGTTATATTTCTATCCTTTTTCTTCAGGAGTTTAAGATGGTGAACAAAGCCCAAAATCATTAGGCGCTTCCGTGACTGAGTGGCTCTCTTCTCCTCTATCCAACCTAGGCTAAGTGTAATGCCCATACCATAATGGCACCACAGCATTCAATACCTAGACAGACAGGAGACTTTTCTTCACCCTTCTAGTTCAGCAGGATCAGAATCATCTGAGAGGCAAATAATTCCTAATCTCACAACCCTCCAAACCTGAAAAAAATCCAGCATCCCGGGCTTTAGACTAGTCTCAGAAATTGTTAAAATAAATGAGAAGATGGCAGGGACAGATCACTTTCATCAGCTTACTGCAAAGAAAACAATAAGAATCTATCCATGTTGTCCTCAGGGATCAAACTCCACCCATAGAAGTTTACAACAGGATCTACACACAGACACACACAGACACAGACACACGAATACATACAAAAATATTTCCAATATTTTGAAAGTAATAGTTTACAGATTATGAAGTAATTTCAATAATAAAAGCCAACACAATTCAAAAATTGTTAATGAACATGAAACAGAAACAACAGCATGCATTTTCTAAGAATCTGTCTGAATCAAGGATTAAACAATGAAATATGCCAGTTATTTGAAACATACTGTACTATGTGGCCATTTTTCTATTACTTGCTTTAAGCAGTGTAATGATAATTAGTTAAGCTACAAATCATGACAATTGAACAACTTTTTAATATGAACACTGTTAGCTGGCAGCATGCTACTCAACGAAGAGACAGAGAAATGTTTTTGGATTTGCTAATTTAAAAATGGATAGAAAAAGAACTGGTGATATATGGCCAATTCCTATTTACATGATTTATAATCAATTTCATTGTTTTATAAACAAGAGGCTAACCAAAAAAAGTCACATTGGGACTTAGCAGCAGCAGGCGTATCAGACTGAGACTAGCTGAGACATTGACTGAATCCTACTTCGTCCACCTCAAATTCCAGCCCTGGTAACAAAACCACGATTCAAACTGCTAGTTGTTGGGATGCACTTGATTATTCATTTAATAATTCTCTATATTGACTGCTAAAAGGTGCAATAGTACAATAGAAATGATAGTACCTTTGGAACTGGATGAGCAGGAGACACATCAGCTGGCCAAACTACATTATAAGCATTTTTCTGTCTGTGGCAAAAAAGGTATCTTCTTTGATGAATGCTTGACTGGTATAAGCAGATATGATTAACTGATGAGCAGAAAACACGCTGACAGCCAGTCACATGGCCTGTGGACAAATATATATGGTACAGTATCTGCATCAATGGAATAAATTACCATTTATTACCATGTTACCATATTAATGACAACATTAATACTTTTTTAAAGAAAGTTTGGCTTTGTTCTACCCTGGCAAATATACCTTGTGCACACTCAGAGAACATGTTTGCTTGATATGACATTGAGATCTAGTGTGGCTCAAAACAGGACTTATCTTTTATTTTTAATCAATTAACATGTTCAAAAGAGGATCACGGCTTACCATCAGCCACATCATATTACAGCAGGCTTAAGAAAGCTAGTTTATTTAGTGTATTGTAAAGGGAGAATAAATACTGTCTAGTATTACAAACCGTCTATTGTGAATAAAAGTAACCCCTAAGGGAAAAAAACCCAATTATGCAATGTTGGCTGAAAAAATGCTAAGCAAGATCAGATTTGGTTAGCATTTGGATGGGAGATTACCAGAAAATTTCAGGATGAGAAGCTAAAAAATTATACTTGGAGAAACTCGATGAAGAAAGCATGAGCCAAGCTTAATTCAAAGGAGAATCTTATCTTTTAATGGCATCTGTTCCCACTCCTTCCTTCCTTCCTTCCTTCCTTCCTTCCTTCCTTCCTTCCTTCCTTCCTTCCTTCCTTCCTCTCTCTTTCGTTCCTCCAGCAAATATATTAGATTTTCCCCCAATACCAATGATAAAAGAGGTTTCATTTAAATTGTACCTCGAAAATAAAAAGATAGACTCTTTCTATTGGCATTCTGAATGGTGTTTTTTTTGTGTAATTACTAGTTCTACTTCATGTAGCCATCATTCTCAAAATGCCTGCACAGCACACACGGTGTAAATATTACAGAAAAGAACACCAATAATAAATTAGATTTCACAACAAACACATGAATTCTGTTTGGGCAATGACACACCCTTAGCAGAAAGATAAAGGAGCAAAGGGGGCTGCAACAAAATGGAGTGAGGCTGTTTCGTGCAAGCCAAAGACATCTTTGAATCTAAGCCTCTTATGAAATGATAGAAATAGTACAATACTGTAGGGGGAAAAATGAAGAGGGGAGTCAGGCAAAAGGATAGCAAGGATGGAATTAATACAGGTGTATTTGTTACGATAATGAACAGCATGAGTGAGCCGCCCAAAATATTTTACTGTCTGAAGGGTAAAGTCAAGGAAATGTATGAAAAGTCTCTCAAGAAATCTTGGCTCCAAAGATCTCACCGCTGTTCCATGTTGAAGATAAAAATACTTTGTTATGCCTGAGTCAGCATTGACAAGCAGTCCCTCCAGTTTCCTTGGCAAGATTTCAGATTTGATTTGCCCTTGCCTGCTTCCTAAGGCTGAGTGACTGTCCCAAGCCACCCAGCTGACTTCATGCCTCAGGCAGGACTGGAACTCAGTTCCTCAGTGTCGAGCCTGGTGCATTAATCATTATACCAAACTGGCTCTAAAAATTACAAACACCACATAATGATAGTATCAAAGGCAGCTATCACCACCTCCTCTGCCTACCTTTAAGGTGAGCTACGCTAAGCAAATTAAAAAGAATCTGGATATGCCAGAAGAAAGACATAGATGACTTGCCAAAAATAAGAAGGAAAACTACACAATTACAGTCAAAGATAAGCTAATTAATCAGTAAGCCAAGTAATTATCATTATTTAAAGCTGTGAACTATCTTAAGCCCATTTACAAATCTCACTGAATTCAAATTTGAACCAGAATACTGGATATTTGCAGAAGAAAGTATAAAATAAGATGAATTTTCCATGATCTGCATCCTGAATTGCAGGATTTCATCAAGGTAGAGAAATTGGATTAAAAAAGAAGGCAAAAGCTATGATTTGACATGTATCTATAAGGTAAAGGTAAAGGTTCCCCCACACATGCGTGCTAGTCGTTTCCGACTCTAGGGGCCGGTGCTCATCTCCGTTTCAAAGCCGAAGAGCCAGCGCTTGTCTGAGGACGTCTCCGTGGTCATGTGGCCGGCATGACTAGACGCCAAAGGCGCATGGAACGCTGTTACCTTCCCACCGGAGTGGTCCCTATTTTTCTACTTGCATTTTTACGTGCTTTCGAACTGCTAGGTTGGCAGAAGCTGGGACGAGTAACAGGCGCTCACTCTGTTATGCGGCACTCGGGATTCGACCCGCCAAACTGCCGACCTTCTGATCGACAAGCTCAGCGTCCTAACCCACCGAGCCACCGCGTCCCTGTCATGTATCTATATCCAGGCTAAATTCTACAACAGGGAACCCCAACCTTTTTGAGCAAGCAAATTATAGGTATACTCACATGTTCTAGGCACACTGACCAAAGAGCTACCATTTGGTGTCACTAAGTACAAATACAAATATGCCTGCTCATTTATGAAAGGCAAACAAACAAGGCTTCTTCCTTTCCATCCTGTCTCAGTTTATTTCCTTTACTTCTGGGCAGATGGGCATAATTCCAAAGAAAGCAGTGGTGATAGCCCTGTAGTGTTTTATTTTTGAAGACTGCCTTAGGGCTAGATACAGGGGCACAGAATCATCCTTAGACATAAAGACTATCCTCATGGTTAGAGCTTGACTTCAAAACATGGTGGATTTTTATTTTATTTTTTTTAATTAATAAAAATAACCCAGAATAAAATCATGTGGGGCATGGAGCCCGGCAGACAGGAAGGGAGGTTTCTGGGATATATCAGCTCCACAACTGCCATCTTGAACATCCAAACCCCCAGAGTCGTGTTATATGCATCTTCTTGTCCAATGCGGTGATTTCCTTAAAATGTTTCAAAATATATTTTAGAATTTTTGAGGGGGGAAAAAAAACGTAAGATTTCCTGGCGGATAGTAGTTTTTCAATCCTACTAATTTCTCTCCTTTGTAGCTTTAGAGACATTTTCCCTTTACATTTATAAAATATTTGGCTTCTTTTATGCTGCCTCCTCTTTCTAGTATTCCACAAAACACATGAAATACAGAATGCATGAAATATACCCATTTGTTGTAATTAGAGCAGTGGGACACTCCTTTCAGGAGCCCAAAAAAATGCTGAACAAAAGGCCAGGCTGAATAGGAGCTGCCATTTTAAGACTTTCTGCAGGGTTCATAATGTTCTTTCCAGGCAAGTAAATGAAAATGGCTTAGGTTTGTATAGCTCCTCAAGGGATGACCAAGGATCAACATATTACGGGCAACTTTCTTTTCTCCATTATTCCACAGGTTTAGTACATGGCTAGAGTAATGGGGCAGAAAATGGAGCTTAAACCCAAATCTTTCAAGCAAGATGGAAATATTAAGGAACATTCTCTGGTAACGAGGAAAAGAAGTTTACTCTTGGTTTCTACAAGTCAATGCACCATTCCTAAGTTTGTAAAGATATAAATGACAAATGTATGTGAAAGATACCTGAACACATTCATGAAAATATGTATCTTGGAGCATTTCATAGAGTGTCAATTGAACACATGCACTCTCATTGGTAGATGGTGACATGATGGCTCAGCGGTTAAGATGCTGGGCTTGTCGGCTGAAAAGCCGACAGCCTGGGTTTGAGACCTGATTGTCATGCAGCAGGATAAATGCCCGCAGTTCAAAAGCAAGCAAATGCAACTAGATTAGGTACCACTTTGGTGGAGAGGAAACAGCACTCCACGACATCATGTTGGGCACATGACCGTAGAAACTTCTTTGGACAGAGTTGCCTCATGGCCTCAAAATGGAGACTAGCAATGACTAGGAGAGACTAAAATCTACAGAGACTCATTTCCTTCTTGGTAGTGACATATATCAGCTCAAGCAATACGAACAACAACACTGATCAGCAGAGCAGCACAAGTGGCATTTTCTCCCGTTGATCTCATGGATCAAAAGTATGACAGGGATGGAAAGTATAATGGCCTCCTGAGCCCAATACGCTCCTTTCAATGGACAAAATGGCAGAAGCATTGGAGGGAGAGGAAAATTCAAGCTTAGCATCCCTTAGTTTTTCTTTCTCCTTCATTTTAGAGATGGTTTTCTAATTATTTCTTTGAACAGACTTTGTACATTCTTCTCCCAACTAGGAAATAAAATATCTTGTCCTGTGCATGGATTGGAGCAAAAACTGTATTGGGGACCCCTACCTGGACTATTAGACAGCCAGACTCATTGTAAAGATGCATTCTTTGATCACTGCATCATGCAGCAGAAGCCACAATTTTGGTGGAGAACAACCACATTTTTTTCTAAACAGCAGTCAATTACAAAGCAAATTAACTAAATATTGAAGAAGGCAATGGCAATCCAATTACTTACTATTGTACAAAATATGCTTTTAAATTACCTATCCCAACTTGATAAAAATGCATTTGTATTATTTTTATAATAACGTGCTTTTTCCATTCTCTTGCAAACATCACTTCTCTATTTCTTGTTTGACTTTTTCTCTTCATTTTTCAAAGTGCACACTACCTCATGTAAAATAAATACCATAAATTAACCCCTATTCTTCTTCTTTATGTTTCTTTATAAAGTGGCCTTTTGAACACATCCTCTTTAACATCCCAAATTCGAACCTGTAAATAAGGGATATCTTTACCTCTCTTCCTTAACAGATTTTTCTGTGATTGTACAAAATACTACTAATTCTCCAGTCCTCCTAGACCAGCGATGGCGAACCTTTTGGAAAATGCCTAACTTGATTCTTTAGGCATGTCACACCTATACACCCTCCACTGAAAGAGAAACAGTTTTTATCTCTGACATGTCTAAGGCCCCCTGAACAGCAATACCTAGGCCTGAGGTAGAGGCCTGGGCCTTGACTTCAGCTCTAACATCATTGCTGCATTCAAAATGGTTGCCTCACGTCATTTCCCAAGGTGTGTGAGCTCTGGAGAATGTCACAATTGCCCTCACAGCCCAGCACACCCCAAGATCTGCTGTTCAACGCTTATCTTCAGGTGGTGCTCTCTTTCTGTTGCCAGGTCCCTATCCAAGGCTGCTCAAGGTCATACAAGCCCTTTGTTCTTGAATGGCTTTGGAAAATGCTCTTCCACGGCCACTGCAGTCTCCAAAAACACCCCACTCTCATGTGATTTTTAGAGGCCACACAAGGGCATGGCACTTCTGGAGGCTCCAGAGGCCACACAAGAGCACATGAATTCTGAAAATTGCAGAATGGGCATGCTTTCGAGAATAATTGTTGTTGTGTGTTGGCACGTCAAACATTGTGGCATGTCATTTTTGATAAGCATGTCAGAGGTTCGTCCTATATTCTCAATCTCAGATCAAATATTTGATTCAACATCCCTTTTCTGTACTTATTCAAGCCATTTATCAGGTCCTATTGGCTAAGATACTCTGGAAGTAAAAAAATTAATCCTTGCAGTTCTATAAAACTCATACCAAAAAACATTGCTCGGCTATCTCCCATATGAGTTACTGAAGCCAGCTCTAACATGCTTTCATGGGTCTTCTAAGGCCATCTTTTACTCTCGCTGTTACAACTACATCCTCTCCTCCCTCCTGTGTTACAATTACATTCATCCTCAGGTCCATAATATTAAAATAAAAATACTGTAAGCTAATAAACTAATACCAGGTGTACAAAAATAAAAATTACGGTAAATTAAAACCAATTAAATAATGCATATGCGTTCTATAAAGTCTTTTTTTTTCATTATCTGATCCTTTTGGATATTCTGCTAATTATAAGTAGGGTTAAGCTATACCTCTAAACCAGGGGTGTCAAACTCAATTTCATTGAGGGCCGCATCAGCATTGCGGTTGCCCTCAGGGGGCCGGGTGGGTATGGCCAGGGTGGGCATGTCCTACTGGGTGGGCGTGGCTAGAGTGCGTATGGCCTACTGGGTGGGCGTGGCCAGCTCTACATCGTTCGCATCAAGGGTGCCTATGGGGGCCTGGGCTGGAGTGGGACAGATCTGAGGGTCTCTGGCAGAAGGGAGGGTCTCTGGGCCGGGGCCAAGGCAGTGGGGGCCATTCCCTCACTGTTTCCAGGATCGCTTCGCGGGCCACATGAAACCACATCGCGGGCCGGATCCGGCCCCCGGGCCTTGTGTTTGACATGTCTGCTCTAAACTCAACGCCCCCAAAGTGAAATCCTGATTACATTTTCCCTTCTAGCATCTAAGAATTTATTAAGCATCTAAGACGGTTGAGATTTATTCTCCTTTCTCGCTTCTTAATAAATGTCAATACACTCTGGATACTGAAAGCTCTATTTATTACCAAACTCTTCACTGGCACACTGGCACACTCTCAGGACAGAGCAATGAACTCAGTTATGCTTTCCAAGCCTTGTTTATAACCTCCACCATTTCTACATACTTATATACAGGTTTTCCTGGTTTCAGGAGATCCAGGGCTTTTTTTCTCATAGAACGCTCAGAACGAAGTTCCGGCACCTTTTTTGGATGGAACCTTGTAGGGTAGGGCAAGGCGGGTTGTATGACATGTGTGAGTTCTGGCACCTTTTTCTTTTACAAAAAAAGCACTGAGGAGATCAATACCAAAGTATTGATCAGGGGACAAATTGGAAAAGTGGTGAGTTACTATGGATTTCTTGGAATAGAGATAACCCAGATTTTCTTAGTAGACAGGTTCTCCTGCTCCAGGAGATCAATATTGCTCAGATTCTTTGAATGATACTTCACGCTGCATCTCAGCAAAGTTTCTTCAGTACAATGATTATGCTGACACAAATGCATTATCAACATAAAAGTAACTGCTATTGCAAGTTAACTATATTCCTTGGCTATCATCAGAACATACAGAAAAAACTAATTATCCATTGCACCTGCTAAATATTTTGGAGATCCACATGATATCCACTCAATACAGCAAGAGCAAATAAATTATATAAAAACTAAATAACCAATGGATGGCACTTTTTCTATGAAAATATGTATGAAATTACATTGCGCTGCAAATCATGCTAAATTAATCCACTGATCAGTTTCCTTATCTAAAAAGTAAGTTTCGGTCAAAACACCCTTACTGACTGGATAGATATTTAAGGAAGGGGGGGAGGGGCAGAAAGTAAACCAGCATTCTTTTGAATTCAATGATAAACAGTTTCGTGAAACATCACAATTCAGAATTATTCCCATTAAGGATTTAAATTTCTCATCAGACGTAGACCTCTATAGCCTAACTTTCTATAAAGATGAGTATGATAAAACAAAGTTTATAATTTTATTTCTCAAGCAAGCTAAGATGATTCCTGATTAAGGATAGAAAAGCTGCAACTTTCCAGATGTTGAACTCCAATGTCGATCATCTCCAGCACTCTCCAACTTTTTAGGGGGCATTTAGGCACTCGGCACTACTAGCAATTATCTATCATGGACTGGGAAATATAAAGGTAAAGGTAAAGGTTCCCCCGCACATGCGTGCTAGTCCTTTCCGACTCTAGGGGCCGGTGCTCATCTCCGTTTCAAAGCCGAAGAGCCAGCGCTTCTCCGAGGACGTCTCCGTGGTCATGTGGCCGGCATGACTAGACGCCAAAGGCGCACGGAACGCTGTTACCTTCCCACCGGAGTGGTCCCTATTTTTCTACTTGCATTTTTACGTGCTTTCGAACTGCTAGGTGGGCAGAAGCTGGGACGAGTAACAGGCGCTCACTCTGTTACACGGCGCTAGGGATTCGACCCGCCAAACTGCCGACCTTCTGATCGACAAGCTCAGCGTCCTAACCCACTGAGCCACCGCGTCCCGTGGGAAATATATAACTAATAAAAAAAGTTGGGAGAGTTGTCCTATTCTCTCTGTACGTGAATGGATAAGTTCTTCTTCTGGGAGATCCTAAAACAGCCATGTCTTATGTAGCTGGCGTACTTTATGGAATGTCACGGGACAGAGCTGAAGGAAAAAAAATGCCTATTATTTGTAATTCTCCTAGAGGATACCAACTGCTTTCCCATCAATTTTGTTACCACAAAAATGTTAACAAGAGGACTAAGAGTGGAAAAGAGACGGGGGAAGGAAAATGCACAAAAGTAATGCAGTGCGCAGTCTGGGCCATTTGGAAAGCTGATGATGCTTTGCACCTGCCTCGCCTTCTCCTTTCATTAAATCATTTTATTTTTACTGGGAGCCCACTCTCCTTTTCTCATCCTGCCACTTTCCTTGCCCTCCCTTTTTGGTTTTCTTTCCATCCTCTTCTTTTCTTCAGAAGGCCACAGTGCTGTGCAGGACTGAAAACTTGATAAAATTTCAGGAACAACATTTTTTTTTAACTACAGAGGGACAGCAGGTTCAATGGGTATCAAAGGATCTACGTGAATCGTAACTGTGGTACCAACCTTAGGAACTGGCTTTCTGGACTTAATGGAAAACAGAATCCAAGAGAATCCAGATTTCCCATCACTCCTCTTGATAATGGCCACGTTTTCTTCTATTTCTCATTGCAATTATATTCAAGGTTTAATATAATCATTTTAATTTTTTTAAATTTTGTAATTGTGGTATTGTTTCTTTTAAAAACCTTGTGAACCGCCCTGAGTCCTACGGGAGAAGGGCGGTATATAAGTCTAATAATAAATAAATAAATAAAATCCCAAGAAATACATTTTTAAAAGCGAGTAATCCAATGAGAGCAGAACGCAGGGAATTATTCCTGTTCTGTGGCTGTTACTTGTAAGATGGAATTTAAAACACACATAAAGCCAAATTTTATGAATTGCTGTGTAAAGGTAGAAGAAAACAGGGTTATAATCAGGACAGTCCAAAGGGGTTGCATCCGTTTGCTTTGGCAGATCTTATCGGATGGGTATTGATAAGAGATAGGTTTCTTGGGCTCTAGAAATGTGGATCAAGTCCCCAGCTCCCCCTTGTGACTGCCAAGAGCTGTAGCAAGGGATTTTTTCCTTGCTTTTAATTGCAAGCGGAAAAAACATCTTACAAAGCTCTGTTTTCTCCTCTCTCAGAGGATTCTACAGCAGCTGTTTAGGCATAAATGGAAACCTGCTTTGCATGATTTAAACCATGGAATGCAACCAACGGCAACAAGGCATACGGTATAAGAAAGCACTGTGTAATCTAATGCAATCTAAACTATATAAAATTAATCTTTTTCCCCTGTGTTAACATAAAACCTTGCATTAGAAAACACAATTAAAAAAGCTGATTGAGGAAAAACATCCAGAGGAGAGCTTTTCAGAGAAACTGAAAACTTAATTGCAGTAGAATTTTTTTCTTTAACAAAGAATGTTGTTTTAAACTTCAAATCTGCCAAGTTTCACAACAATTTGCCATACTGACTTCTTCAATCACTGACTGCATTCTTCAGTCCAATTCATAATTCTGTCTCCTACTTTATAAAAATTGCAGTTGTCAAATTATGTCAAATAAAATAACCAATATCTACTATCTTTTTCATGCATTAAATACAATACTTCACTACATTTCTCTAAGTGGATGAAACATTGTTTTAGAAATTGTACAGTTTTTTAAAAGAAATTTTTACTTTACAGAAAGACTATGTAACATTTTAGTTTTAAAATATTTTACCAGTTTAATATTTCCTTTGAAAAAAAATGTAGTGCTGTGTTGATTATTTACCATCTTATTTTAGGAACAGCAAGTCACGGCAGATTCTGGTGAACTAAACAGAATACCGGTATTTAGAAAATGTTTGAAATAAAAAAAAAAACCATCAGCATTTCTTTACTAATTGAAATAATAAATCAGAAAAAAATGTGTTTGTGCCTTCTGTAAATTCGATAGTTCTCATATCTTTATGATATTAAACAATATTTAGATAGCAGGTTTCACCTTCAGTATTTCACTCCCCTCAAGCCATTCATGAAAAATATACTAGATAATAATTTCTCTTAACTAAAGATGTACCCAGAAATGGTCTGATAATAAACATAGAAATATATTTTTAATTAGTATGCCTAATTAAAGTATGCCTCACATTTATTATCCTATTTTTTACTCTACGTTTATTTTAATTGTTATCTGTTAAACATGTGTTTAAAGTATATAATGAAATGCTGCCATTTACTACTTAGATTTTTATGTGTATTCCATAATGACCCTTAATTAAGGAGATTTTAGTAATTCACATACGATTTTTCTTCTGGTCAACCAGATTCATTCTGAACACACCGCAACCAATTTAATAGTAGCAACAATAATTGCTTTATGTTTTAAAGAGCTATAAGAATCAGAAAACCACATAATTTCCAACATACATTAGTGAAAATTCTCTATTGTTTCATCAAGCAATTTAAAAACTTGTTTAAACTTCAATCAACATGCTAAAAGGTTACCACTGTAGATTCTCAGTGTAATGACAGGAACATAAATTTTATATAATTTGTATGTCTATTTCAGTATCTACCCATTTATGCCCACCCACATATATTCAAATGTGAAAAACTGAACTCTTCAAAATGCTAAACTATATTAGTATAAGTTGCAAATATCAACCATGTACCAAATCACAAATAAATAACTGAAATGATATTCAGAACAATGGCCATCAAGCTATTCAAGATAAGCAATTGATTACTGGATGAACAAACTTTTGCTCAGTCAAGCATAAAATTACTTGCTTTATCTACAACTATCATGCTGATACAGTTAACATTTACCCGCTCAAGTTTCATCTGGTTTCTCTATATAAAAAATAAAATCATTTGCAACAGGTATGACGGTTTTAAATTTGAAAAAAAGAAGGCAGAATGACTAGGGAAGTCTAACAAATTAAATTGGAAGATGTACATTTTTAATTGGTTAGCTATTCAATTTTTTTTAAAAAAAAAGAGTTACCAAATCTTGCAACAAATAAGAAATAATATAAATTTTACGAAGGGAAGTCCTAAAATGCTCAGTGACATAAGGATCTGTGTAAATAGAAGAGAAGGATTAATGCACATATGCTTGAAAGCCACCCCCTATAAATGATAAAAGCTATTTGCAACTCTTTGTAACCTGTGTAAGAGAAGTGAGGCTCACATTTCACATGCAATAACCTGCGCGTTGCTAGAAGAAAAGAACAACACAGGGAGTGCCTCAGGCAGAAGCTTAAAATGATTGGACATAGAAGGAAGCACAAGAGCTCTTGAAATTAAAAGCAAATTTACCCTGTTGACAGATGTTGGTTACATCAAAGAAATGAGACAACTTTTTTTTCTTCCTTGAAAGTTAGCTACTAAAATCTCATTATCTGCATACCCCAAAGTTTTATCTTTACCTTAACTTCTGTGTGTGTGTGTGTGTGTGTGTGTGTGTGTGTGACCCCAATCCCCAGATTTATAAGAAGAGTCTGGCGTAAGCAGGCTTATTTAAACAACAAGCCATTCACATGGTCATGTCTGCACACCCGTGCTGGTCACGCCATCCATAGCCTTTAAGCTTATAGGGGTTAACTACTTTGGCAGCCAAATAAAACACTGTGTGAGCTGTGCAATTACAGACACAGTCAAAGGGCAGGCTCTATTTTGAAATCTATTTGCACAGACAAGGTCTTCCAATTTAACTTGCAGGAAACAAGCTGGTAAAGAAAGTCTCCTTTCCTCCAGATGCTTTGCACTCTTCTCCATGGCCGGGATATCATGCTATGGACAGATTCTTACAAGAAATGTTTAGCCCCCAAGGAAGATAATTCTGCATTTCTTCTTCTCCTCTCTTAGGACTGATCCAGCAGGCAGGAGCCCTCCCCACCTACCCTACTTCTCTCGTGCATCTATATTAAGAAAAAAATATTCAGAATCCTTAAAACCTCTTTCATGCCTTCAGTTTTTAATTTAACGGGAGATATACACACAGAACTTACACATTAGTCCACAACGTTTCTGAAGTCATCGGCTTTTGAGTGGGAGGCCGCTGGGCAAGATGCCAATCACATCTTTGATAGCTGTCCCCATAGACTTAAAAAAAAGAAGAATTTAAGCCATGTCCTTGTCACTAACAATGAGTGTGCATTTGTTTAAACTTTCCCTTTGGTCCTCTATATTATAGCTACTGTGTCCATTCTTCTTGGGGAAAAAAATAAGGGGCAAACTCGAAAAAGGGGGAAATCTAAAAGATGAAAATAAACTATTGTTTATGTTTATAACTTTGATTTCACAAAGGAAAATTCAAGAGGAAAATCAAGAAGAGAAATAATTACCTTAAATAAAATTAAAGGACATCTTTCTGGCATAAAGGACTGCCCTTTATAATAAGGGACGTACGGTCACTGTAATTATAGCTGTCCAGAAGGAAATAATTCAAGGCCTTTCTTCCATCTTCCCATTTTGTTTGCCCACACTGGTGAGTTGGGAGCCATAAAGGAGAAAGAGTAGGGCTGTGATGCTCAGGACCATAGAAGCAGGTCTCCTGCACACCTTGACAGATGTTTTAAGAACAATGGTGCTCTGGGTTCAATAGCCTCGATCTTTTTTGTCATAAGACCTGGATGCTGCCATGGGAAGATTCAGAGCATGGGTGGCAATTTGAGCATGGGGAACAGGCCCAAGAAGCAGCATCTGAGCATGCTGGATGCCAGTGGGGCAGAGACTGCTCACTATATCTGGTGTTCGTTTCTAAGTAAAAATAAAAGTAAAGCACAGCATAGTTAAAGAGGTGTAGAGAAGGTCACAGTTAGCTGTATGATTCCCAAGAGCAAGTACCAACTGTATCAACTAAACCTTTGGGGTTTCAGAAGCAAAAAGGAGGCCTTAACATCCAAAATGGGAAAAAAAACAACCAGGTCAGACTGAGGAATGGTTCAGTTATTACGTTTATGCTCTTTATTTTTGTTCACGAAGTAATGAAAAGCTAAAAACCCACCTTGCAGTCCCAAATATTTGGGACCTCCCACCTCTGGGGTTGGGGTTTTGGGGGCCACCAATGAATCCCCGGGGTTATAATCAAAATGTCCTTTCCCCAGTGTCCAGCTAATACTAGACCCTGCATTAATTCTGGGTATAGCCAGAATTACTGCCTACTACTTCCAAAACTATAAATTATGCCGAAGCTCACACCTTAGGTATTTATTTGTTAGGTATTTTATTCAACTGGAGGAAAGATAGGCAAGTGTTATGAATCTGGAAAAGGGCTGCCCTGATAGAGCTGGTGCATTGGCTAGGACAGAGGAAGGAGGCTAAAAGTGTGTTCCAAACGCCCCATCCCTAATCAGGAAGAAACTTCCTCATTGGGATTTCCAATTGCAAGGAAGTTTGTGGAACCCTTTCAACTGTAGATAGATAGATAGATAGATAGATAGATAGATAGATAGATAGATAGATAGATAGATCTCCTCCTCCCTGAAAGAGCTTGGAATTTAGGACAAAAGAAGGAGGAGCCAAAAACATAGATTATATTGGGCCAGATTATGGCAGCCAATAGCAAATCCATCCTAAAGAGGGGTCAAAAATGCCTCTTTCTCTATAGATGGAAAGATGTCTCCTCCCTTGTAGATCGAAACAAAAATAGATGCTGACCTGAATGGCATATTACTAATTTGATATAGTGACTGTGCTGATAAAAAAGGGCTATCAAAAAGAAGTATCAATTTCAACCGTTGCACTCTTAGCATGTGCCCATGTTATCCTGGATTCTGCTCTTAATATACCTCCCACCCATACCAAATATTACCTATGATTGTCCCATCAAGAAGCAAGACACAATTTGAAGAATCTGCATACCAGAATTACAGAAAGAAAGAGCTACAGGTAGTCCTCAACTTATGACCAATTGTTTAATGGCCATTCAAAGTTACGATGGCACGGAAAAAAGTGACCTACGCTTGGTCCTTGCATTTACGGCCAAGATCAAAATTTAGGCACTTGGCAACTGGTATGTATTAATGATGGTTGCAATGTCTTGGGGTCACATGACTGCCATTCGTGACCTTCACAGGTGGCTTCTGACAAGCCAAGTCAATGGAACAAACTGGATTCGCTTAATGACTACAACAAAAAAGGTCATAAAATTAGGCATGACTCAATAACTACACCAGTGATAGAAGTTCCAATTGTGGTATAAGTCAAAGACTACCTGTTCTTCAGTTTTCAGTTCTACGGAACTGCTAGCTAGGGTATTGTTAAATGGAAGCAAGCAATTTCTAATGTTCATACCCTTTCCTTTTTCTTATTTTTAAATTAATTGAAGCAGGAGTCTAGCAAAGTACTGGATTAAAAAGAACAGAATGATAAGAAAACAACACAGAAGCAAACATTGGAAAAAAGAAAAAATCAATTTCGGAAGTATATATAAACTTATCTAGTACCTGAGGGAGATTTACAATTATTTTAACCATCTATCAGGCATTGTGAGAGAAGCCAAGAAGCTAAGCATCTGGGAACTATTTTATTGATAATATTTAGATTTGAATAAAACATTTATTTTGAAGGATTTGTAATTTTTTTTACTAATTTTAAATAAATGGAACTAAAAAAAGGATAGTTTAGTTTTATACCATTTTGCAAGAATAAATATGGCAGTTAACAAGCTGAATTAATTTCTTCCCTTGAAACAATTCACCTAGAGCCAGGATTAACTTCCACCCAGTAGTGCCTTAGAAACACTTTTAGTTTCTCTGTAAAATAAAATGCTTCTCTTAAAATCACTTAAAATCAAGGTTTGACAGTATCAAAACATAAATTACATAGATGATGTATATTTGATAGCTCTAGAAAATGGGTTATAATTTTGCTCGGATAGCTGCCAGATGGTTCTTGTTTTCTTCTCTCAAGTCAGATAGGCAAAATTGCATAGCCTACTTAGCCACAAATACCGAACACAGGCTTCATAATATACACTACATATAATGCAATTTATACATTCTATTCTATACATACCATATAGTGTGCTATAACCTATCTGCTATTTTCCACCATCATAATGGTCATTATGGCTAGGCAGGATAAATGTCACTTAATAGAAATGGAATAAAAAGTAATGGCACACCAACATGGCCACAAAAATAGTGATTTGAAATACATATGCAAAGCAGCAGTTTTATTATACTGCTGCATTACCCACTAATTATTAATCCAAAGGTCAATAGTTTGAACTGGATGGATAATGCATTTTAAAGTAAATTATTTAAAATACAAGTGGAAGTGGAAAAAACTGACTGGCCTAGGTTTATTTTCATATCAACTGAAAGGGTTCCTCAAGTCTAGCATTATTCAATGTATTATTGCATAACTAGAAGGATTCTCAAGCAAATTGTTTTAAAATCTAGGACAACCTTCTTCAGACTGGTGTCTCCAAATATGTGGAATGGCCATTCACAGTGAAGATAAGATGCAATCTGACATACTTGGGGGCTGTCAGATTGAGAAGATTAGGAGGAGTGTGGCTGTTTGATATGTGGTGAACAAAGGATATTCTCTATTACTATTGCATCTTTGTACTTGATCCTGGACATTGATAGTATCTTGATGGTTCCCTGGAATGTGACACTATTTCAACATCAATGAACAAGTCTCAGTCACAGCCTCCAATAAGCATTGAGAAACTTGGGAGTTAACTTCTATCCCAGTTTTAGAGCATGGCAATGTGGAAAATGGGTGAGATATTATGATTTCTTCAAATATTTTACTAAGGTGTCTGGAATAGACAGATCAATTGCAGTCAAATATTGGGCAAATTCCAAGTATGAAAAGGCATGTCTCTAGCACTGAGTGCATAGACATGAATGCCATTTTGATCCCTTCCTGATTGTACAGTATGGCAAAGCAAAGAAAGAAAGAAAGAAAGAAAGAAAGAAAGAAAGAAAGAAAGAAAGAAAGAAAGAAAGAAAGAAAGAAAGAAAGGATGCAGGAGCATAGGCCTTGTGATTTCAGAGTCAGAACCATAAGCCTCCTTGCACCAGTCTAAGCACGCAATATATTTCTGCTCCTGTAGCACATGTGGCACTCATGTTGCTGGCTGACCACCCACAGTGTATAATGGACCACTAATCTTGTCTAGCAGTACTTTTATGACCACATAAATTGAGGCAGCTATCAAAGTTTAATTCAGAACTTATTAGACTCCATGACAGTTTCAAATTGAACAAGGATTCTTCAGACACTCTTCTCAGTGAACAAATAGGTTTTTTTTAATGTCTTCAAAAGTCGCCGGGCTACGCTTAATGTACAAAATTTCCCTTGTGGTTATGGACTAACTACATGTCATCTTGACATTTTCAGTTGTGATACAGCTTATTTTAATTTCCTCAGTCCACTGTTTAACATTCTTCAGAAAGCATGATGTTCTGAGAACGTTTTTTGCTTTTGCTTTTTTTTTTTTTTTGCAATTCCCTGTGCCATGCAGGAAAAAAAAGTGGGAAGGCAGAAAATTGGAACATGCTAGAGAATCAAACTCCTATGTAAATGTAAATATATATGTATATTTATCCTAATTATGTGCACTCTAGATGGGTAGAACACAAAATCCTGCCTTTCCAGCTAAGACATAGGAGTGATGGGGGTTGAATTCTGGAGCTACACATCTGGAGAGCACTAGGTTGGGGAAGGCTGGTGAACAGGAAGGATGACAGCCTAAGGGTCCTCTACTCCAATAATAACAACATTCAAGTAATCGTGCCTGGGTCATGACAAATTATGACCCTTCCTCAGAGCCCCCTCAGGAAGTTGGCTTGGAGCCGCTTTTTATCAATGGCAATTGATACTGTGCAACTTTAACAAGCCTGGAAGACAGAAGACATCTCATTTTACACCCTTAAAAACAAATTCAGAACTCTTCCCCAGTTGATTGCTCTAGCAGTTGTTCAGAATTTTGTGGTTTGTTTTTAGAAAAGACAGTAAGATTAGTTAAATTAATGCTCCATTAAACAAAATGCTCGAGTACCCGGGGAGGACAATAACCATAGCAAAGCTTTTATGAGCCTCCGTCATTCATGCATTCACCAAAGGGATTCCATTGTCTATTAATAAAACCATGACTAGATGTGAAGAGCTTTCTATTTTTAAAAACTGAGATTCTTAACATTTTTTTTAAAAAAACACCACTGGTATTTCTTTGATGAAAGATGTATATCTTTTCTTTCAGCATAGCAACAAGATTCCTAAGAAAGCAGCAATCTTCATATTCCTTTCCCCTGCACAGATTACGTAAATAATTTTTTTTAGTCTTATGCAGAATAAGGCAGCAGCACTAATAAATGAAATACTGGTTCCAAAGGCTGGACACAGCATTTTTCTTTTTTTTTTTAAAAAAAAAAAGCTTCACACATGGTTATTACCAAGGGAATAAAGGCTCAAACAAGCCAATGGCATCTGGGAAATTTCAACTTCTTTTTTTTTTTAAAAAAAAGTCAAAAACAGCCCTATTAAACTGCCAGCATGCCACTTAAAATGGGAAAACTTTAAGATATTTGTGAGAAGGTACAGATTGTTCCTTTGTTTAATGCATTAAAGGATTTAAAGTCCATACACCACGATAGCAAGCAAAAATTCCCACTGTCGCTATTACAAAACCCATAAACCTCTCTGTCAATTGTGAGAGGGAACCACTGCTCAAACAGGTTTAATATTTAGGTTTTTAAATTATTTCCACAAGCTTCCTAATAAACTGATGTTAAGGTAAATAACAGCACCCTAGCTGCCCACTGGGAACATACCGTATTAATGCATATTTGCAGATCTCCATACAGCTAACCAAGGGGGGGGGGAAATCTTATTACCTTTTGTAAAAATGAAAACAGCCAAAAGAATTGTATCTACAAAAACTGTTGCTATGTGTAAAGGACACATTAGACTTGTGGTCCAGCATGCTAACACATACAAACAGAGGGCCGGGGAGGGTTAAGGGAGTTATCCCTTCAATGCCATTGTTTTCAGGTTAGTTCAGAACACGGCACTTGTCCTAAAGCACCTTTAACGAATATATTATTTCCTTCACAAAAGTCACCGAGGAACAAAACTGTAAGTGGGTGCTGCAGATGTGGGTGATTTTTTCTGGGTTTTTTTTTTGTTTTGGACTTTCCGTATTCAAGTGATTGTTGGCATTCTTACCCCAAATAAAGCATATTGCAATTCCACCTATTGCAACTTTGTGGTTCTAATTTCAACACACCTGAGCAACTGCAGTAACAGTAGTTGAAATCTGAAAGAAAGCATTTGATAAAAGGCTGCTTGTGTTGAAATGACACCTAGCAGCGAGTGTTTCCTCCTCTGTGTCAGGTTTGGTTAATTACCTGCATTATCTTGTTTTATAAGCAGCAGTTGAAGCATCAGAAAACATTGTTTTATACATTATGGGGTTAACCTCCCATCGAGAAAGAATTTACAGATGCAGGTTACAGGTATAAATTCCTCAGCATGCCCATGAAAAGGGGTATATTTTAGATAACTTTGATTCCACTGCAAAATTAAAGTCTTTTCCCCCAAAAATTGAACAAAGACATTTACGTTTTTTTGGAGGTGTGTGCAAATTAACAGGGCCGTGGGTGGACAGGGATGTAGTGGGTGAAACCCACAGGCTGTCTGACATTTTTAAGATGCAGATGGAGTTTGAAAATATATTTTTGTATCACAAATAAAATATTGTGTAAGGAAAATGTACCGGGCAAAAGTCCAATACGGACTAAAGTGTGGTGCATTTATTGTCAGTGTTTGTTTTCATGTCATACCACCATTTAAAGTGTTTCATTTTTGGATCTCTAGAAATATTTATCCATACGTGTGTGGCGTTTGATTAGATGGCTACCTTTAACAGACTGGGTTACAAACCTGCTTGAAGCAGACAAAAATTAAAGATCAAGCAATACATTTTTCCTTTTTTCTTGCATAAAAAGAATCCCACGTTTATCAAAAATTGTGAACCAAATAAAATTGTTTACCTTTTCAACACTATCAACACGCATCATTTATGATAGATAAAAAGCAAGCACTCCATAAGGATTGCTCAATCACTGTCAATCATATGAGGTAAAATATACATAAAGCCAAGGATGGGAAGGAAATTATATTAGATGCAAACTGAACACAAGGTCCCCAATATAACAAACGAGAAACAAATAATTATAAATCACTTACACATCTTACAAAACTGTCCAAAGGTGGGTAACCACAGAAACCCCACAGAATAAGTTTGGCATTCTTAACTTTACATTTATTTTAAAATGCTGCAAATAATGTCCCTCTTTATAAAAGTCTTTTATTTTAAAGGCTCTTACTGTTTTCTTTGTTTCCTAACTGCTGCTGAAAATGATTTTTTCCCCATCTCAATTATTGATAATTTGCCTTTTAAAATTAAAGATAAACTGTGTGTTATGAAAAACAATCAATACATTTTATTGTCACAAATTAATATTACTAAGTTAAAGTAGAACACAAAATGACACATAAAATATTAACAGCAAAATGCTGGTTTATCGCAAATGAATTTTCATCACAAGGAATTTTTACAAAAAGCAAAAGGAGAAAGAAAAGCTAAGCGACTTATTTCTCAGGAGACACATATGGGATTATGCTGTGATTTATCCACTGTAACTAAATTAATAATAGTATTTTTAGCATATAGCCCTTCTTGATACTGACAGTAAACATGGTCGAGTAATATTTTATACTATTATTAGT
Source organism: Vipera ursinii (assembly GCF_947247035.1). Taxonomy (NCBI): domain Eukaryota; kingdom Metazoa; phylum Chordata; class Lepidosauria; order Squamata; family Viperidae; genus Vipera; species Vipera ursinii. Next base: position 157,821,139 of record NC_139512.1, on the reverse strand, counting down.
GCTAAATGCTATATAATTATTTCATAATTTAAAACGTATTTGTAGTTCACTAGCCTGAAAGCTTAAGATTTAATGTTTGGTGTGTATTTCATTTTTCAGCTGAACACTGGATATTATCCAATGTTAAATGGGTCAAGAGTATTTTCTTATTAACATTAATCATTCAAACAGTTAATGCAAAAAAAGTGTTGAAAAGATGAAAGTTGTATTTAAAAACCACTCGTACATACTACTTCCAAATCCTAGGCAAATGAAAAATAAAAAAGGAGGCGTTTGTGTTCACACTTGAGGACTAAATTTCCACTATGATTGGTAGGTTCAATGGATTATCAGCACACACGTGCTCACACAAACATGGACATACATAAACACAGGTCCACTGTTCGTTTTTGTCCTCAAAGGAAATTTGCCTCAGTGAAAAACATAAGAGTAGAGAAAAATAAACACAGGCATTTATTTATTGGTAAGAATTAAGGTTGTGACTGAAGAAAATAAGATAGGGCTGAGTGGTTTCCAGAAAGCGTCAAGGCCACAGCTTCCACTCTCAAATTAAGAGACTGTCATGTGTAAGGCCAATTTTTATACATAGCAAATTGTCAGGACATTGTAATCTGTAAATAAATTTTAGTGTGCAGAAGTGAACATCTTCTGAGCATGGACTGAGCATGCAGTGAGCTGGTCAATGCACATAAAAACAGCCTTGAAAACAAATCAAGAAGTATCCAGCACTCACAAACTGATTCTTTCAGTCCTCCCCTGTTGCTATCACTAATCCAGACATTGCAAGATTTCCTCTTTGGTGTCCAAGGGACTTGCATATTTTAATCCAGTTAGTAGGCTTTGCTCAAAATACTTGGAGTCTTGTTTTCCCCCTTACAACCATACAAACAACAGTGCCCTTTTTTCCTCCTTCGTATTACCATCTTTCATTATCTAGTCTAGTTCATTAATATGCACATTCTTTCTTCTTTGTTTTCAGGATTGGTTGAAACACAGCACATTTCACAACTCAGTACAAATTTCACTTCACAACAGAGGTTATTGATCACCTTGATTTCATCATTGAGCTACTGGAACTACTTGATTCATAGAGACATACATAACATTTCATAAGTTCTGCATTACACAGTTTCTGTGCAATGGCTCTCAAACCCAAGAGCGTAAGGACTCTACTTCACACCTAACAACTTAATGTATTAAAACCATAATATATATAGTTTAGGCTTAACATAATGGGTGAACTCAGCCACTGTGATTTGTAAATTGTGCTTTATGTTTTATGTGAACCGGGCCTCCAGAAATGTATTCAACCAGGGCCGTGCTGTGTGATAACCCTGTTTGCCTACTTCACCTGTCATTGCCTCCTTCACTCTTTCTCAACCTAGTTTCCCTAGGTATGTTGGGTTTCATCATCTATTGATTATGCTGAATGAAGATATGGGAGTTGTGAGGGGCCCCATGCAGGAAAAGAGTAATTTACTTTGACTGGCAGCAATTCTCCAGGGCCCCAGGCTAAGAACTTTGCTATCATCTGCTTCTTGATCCCTTGACTTGGAGAAGCTAGGAACTGAACTTGAGGAACTGAACACCTCTGTACGCAAAGCATATCCTGTAAATTGAACTATAGGATATTCCTGCATTAACTGAGGTAAAAGAAAGATATGTGCTATCTTCCAAATGTCTGAATCCTCCTCTCTGCCCTGGCAATGGGATGAACAGAGAACTGTGTACGTCAACCCAGGTGAACTATAGCACAAGGATTTCGCTACATTATCTCACCCATCATGGTTTTTTTTCCTACTCTGAAGCAGCCTCAAAACTCCGCATAGAGTCATAAAAAATAAATTGCATCAAATCACTGGGTGCAATGGCATGGAATGATGACATTTGATCACAACCCCTGCTAGGTTAACTGGTGATGAACGAGCTGTTGAAGGACACTTGCCTGGGTAGAAATGAGACAGAAATAGAAGACCTTACATCTCTATAAAAGCACACAAAGGATTCTGATGGGAGATTTCACACAATTGCTAACACTGAAAAGCTACCATGGGATATTGTTTTGGCAGAGAAGCGATTGGGCTGACCTGATCTCGTTATTTTGCAGTCATGCAACAAACCTGTTAAAGTAGTCCAAACCTGATCAGACGTGTCACCCCCTGGTGACATTTCACTTTTTTGATTAAGATGGCAAACTGGCCACTTTAAGCCAAACTGGTTGAAAGGTCTTTGTTAAACAGTAACAGGTATAAGTGGGGAAAATGGTTTCTTTCTTCTGTGTAGTCACCTAGAGTTATAAAACTTACCGTAGTTGTGGAATTACAAAAAGACAAAGAAGATAAATATTTACCTTGCCAACATTTTTCTTAGAATCTGTTGGATTTTTATAGTCAAAAAAGAAGAACAGCAAAGGCCAAATTATCCTATTTTTGCAATATTTTTGGAGCCATGGTGTTTCCTGACCATCCAAAATACAACTATTACAGAGATCTGCGGCAACCATATTCTCACCCGCTGCCTTAGCACAAATTTCCATTAAGCTAGAGATACCCAGGGATCAGATTAGGAGAGATAGGAGACCTAAGCTCTGATACAGGTAGTCCTCAACTTATGACCACAACTGAGCCCAAAATTTATGTTGCTAAGGGAAACATTTCTTAAGTGAATTTTGCCCCATTTTACGACCTTTCTTGCCACAGTTGTTAAGTAAATCACTGCAGTTGTTAACTTAGTAACATGGCTGTTAAGTGAATTTGGTTTCTCCATTAACTTTGCTTATCAGAAGGTTGCAAAAGCTGATCACATGACCCCAAGGCACTGCAAACATCATAAATACGACTCAGTTGCCAAGCATCTGAATTTTGATCGTGTGGTCATGGGGATGCTGCAACCATAAGTGTGAAAAATGGTCATAAGTCACTTTGTTCAGGGCCATTGTAACTTTGAAATAAATCAGGGTTAGGCAACCTTGGCTCTTTTATGACTCGTGGACTTCAGCTGCCATGCTGGCTCAGGAATTCTGGGAGTTGAAGTCCACGAGTCATAAAAGAGCCAAGGTTGCCTAGCCCTGAATTAAATGAACTGTTGTAAGTCAAGTATTGTACTGTTCTACATGCCTCTTCTCTTTAAGAAGAGAAAAGAGGCAAGGATAGGATAATAACCAGTGTGGAGAAGTTCTACTCAGATTTATCTGTCCAGAAACAGTAAAGTCTGAAATTAGCACCTGCAGATTACCACAATACATATGCACATCCACATTGTACATTTGTTTTTAGAGCAAGCAGTACATTTGTTTTTAGAGCAAGCCAGAGCACAAGGGATAGAAGAACCTAGTGACTACACAATGGGATGGGCAAAGAACAGGTGTCTACTATTCATATTTTAAAGAGAGAAAAAAACAGCTGGTGTTTTGCTTCCATGTGTTATAACAACCATGGAAAGTAGCTTAGACAGATTCACCAGCTCCAATCTTTTTAATCAGCAGGTAAGGCAATTAATCATCTATTCAACAGGCTTCTCTGAAGGCCCTATTTCAGGACTCTTTTCTATTGAAAACAGATATATTAGAAATAAAGGACTGCAGCACCAACAGCATGCATTTAATATGCTTCTTTGCATTCCCTCTCCTCCACAGAATAAGTCTACCTTAGAGGGAGACCGGGGCATGCTTCAGGGAGAATCTACTAACACTCAATACAAACGATATAAATTAATTTTCATCGGAAGAAACGAGTGAGAAACAGTCACAGAGGCAATTTGTTCCTCCCAAAGAGTGAACTTTAGTAACAGGACTAACAACCTACGTGGTTCTGCGTTTGTTGCAGCTCACAGAACCTTTCCTTAGGTTCTGCACCTCATGTTTTGCACAATATTTCCAGCAGAGCACAGTGCACATTGTTTGTGCAGTTGTCACTGGCCCGTGTCTCTGGAACATAATGCTAGACTAGATAGACTTTTGTGCTGGTTACCCAAAAAAACCTTTCATGGCATAAGGTCTGTTTTTCTCCCAACGGTTTTTGTCTTCCCAGGAAAAGTAGACAAAGTGGGTGCATTTCAGGCCCTTTCAGTTAAACCATTTGTCTATCAGGCTTAAGAAGTGCACCTTCTCCATCACAACGGCATCCCTTCCAAGATCTGATAATACTCTGAAAATCTTTGAAAACATGTCTGTTCTGCCAGGCTCTGGGGGTAGAGTAGTTGCTGAGACCCTTATTGCTGGGGTCCCCAACCCCTGGTCGGCAGCTCTCTGCCAGGCTGCAGCACGTTTAGAACTGGGCCGTGGAAGTGGTGGGTGAGCAACCACGTGCGTGCACAAAGCTGCATTTGTGTAAGCTGCATGCACGCAAAACCATCCCCTTTCTACCCCCACAGCTGCCACTGGTCAGCCGAACTGGAAAGATTGGAGACCGCTGCCCTATTGGTTTGTTTTGGTGTAATGGATTCCCCCCCCCTCTGATTGTGCATTTTGTTCTTTTTATTTCGTTGGGGCTTTTTAAGTATAACCTGCCTAAATATGGCCATAACCCATCCCACCGTACATTAATCTCTTAGAAAGTTCTCTAGCACTCCGGCTCACCTTTGCCTTTTCTTTTTTTCAGAACAGGTAAGCACATTTCTAGGAGAAAAGAACTGGTTGAATCCTATCACCTTTATCTAAGAATATCCACAAGAACCATTTAGGTTTGACGATATTTATGGAAATAATAAAGAGAAGGAAAGGGGTCATGGTTAGAAGCAAAAGTGGGCACAACTGCTGTGAGACTTATCTTTGCTATGGTAATAAACAAAGAAACTAAAAGCTCATTTGTTTCCACTTGTTCTTTTGCCCCTAAATGTACACGCTCACCTTCCAATAACTTTATAGTTGGGTCACCAAAGGAAAGAGAATAATAGTGTGGGGGGAAAAACAGTACAATACAGAACCACAAAGGGAGCATATTCCAGTGGTATCCAGAAACCTTCTGATTTAGTTTTATCTGTGAATTCAACCACCACAATTTTATTCAAAGTTTACAGGCTGACTAGTTAAAGCAGGGGTGTCAAACTCAATTTCATTGAGGGCCGCATCAGCATTGCGGTTGCCCTCAAGGGGCTGGGTGGGTATGGCCGGGGTGGGTGTGGCCTACTGGGTGGGCGTGGCTAGTGTGTATGGCCTACTGGGTGGGCGTGGCCAGCTCTACATCGTTCGCATCAAGGGTGCCTATGAGGGCCTGGGCAGGAGTGGGACAGATCTGAGGGTCTCTGGCAGAAGGAGGGTCTCTGGGCCAGGGCCAAGGCAGTGGGGGCCGTTCCCTCACTGTTTCCAGGATGGCTTCACGGGCCACATGAAACCACTCTGCGGGCCGGATCTGGCCCCCGGGCCTTGTGTTTGACATGTCTGCATTAATGCAGTTTTTATCCACTGTTGCATTAGTCAGCCTTCTGGAAGCCATGGGTGGTTCACAAAAGAGCAACTTTTATAGTCTGACTTTGTTCAAAAGGAAGGTGACAGCGTGCAGAAACAAGTCCCTGGTCTTAATTACACTGTTCATTTGCAGCAGTTTGCATATACAAGGCTCCAAGACAACAGCACAATTTTGTGCACAATAATAAACATGTTTCCTGGACTGTAAGTAGCCACCTGGAACTTTGCCTGGGGTTTTAGATGTTTGTCTTTATTCCAAACATTATGAAAACAGTGCTGTCTCCCTTGATTAACTGATTTATTATGTGCCATGAAGTTGCTTTTGACTCCTAGTGACCACATGGGTTTTCTCCATGACAATCTATCCCTAACCCATTCTTTCAGGTCTCCATCACCGCTGTAACTTAGTCCATTCATCTTGCTGCTGGTTATCTTCCTTCCTTCCTTCCTTCCTTCCTTCCTTCCTTCCTTCCTTCCTTCCTTCCTTCCTTCCTTCCTTCCTTCCTTCCGGATTTCAGCAGTTAATGTTTAGCATCACACAATTTTGGATCTTAGGAAAACTTTTTGCAATTTGTTTTCCTGGCAATGTAACCACTCAACATCCTAAAAAGGAAGGCTAAAGACACAATATATACACTTTGTGTAATTACTACAGGTAATCCTCGATGTATGGCCACAACTGAGCCCAAAATTTCTTTCACTAAGCAAGATAGTTAAGTGAATTTTGCCCCCTTTCATGACCTTTCTTGCCATAGCTGTTAAGTGAATCACAGCAGTTGTTAAGTTAATAACACGTTTATTGAGCAAATCTGGCTTCCCCATTGACTTTGCTCATCGAGGGGTTGCAAAAATTGATCACATGACCACGGAACACTGCAACCGTGATAAATATGAACCAGTTGCCAAGCGGCCAAATTTTGATCACATGATCATGGAGATGGTGCAATGGTTATAAATGTGAAAAATAGTCATAAGTCACTTTTTCACAGCTATTGTAACTTTGAATGGTCATGACATGAATGGGTTATAAGTTGAGGACTACCTGTATGTCACAGCATCCTTAGGGAAGGGAGTTTCCTTATTCAATCAATTTGTCTATTTCACAGAGAGGTGAATTGCTGAATTTGAATGGAAACATAAATCAGAAACATAACATTACTATGGGATGTTTCATTCATCTTGATGGAGAGTTTCCTATGTAAATGCTCAGGACATTTATGGGTATGTCTCTAAAAGGACAGCTGTTTCCTTCAGCACTGTAAATTTCAAAGCTGATACCATGATTTTCAGATTCAATATGTAAGGATATATGATTATAAACTGAAAGTTTAATCAAATATTAAGCATGTTTTGTTGCTTGTCCTACATTTTCTTACAATGCAGTCTATCAATATATTTATTTATTTATTTTATTTATTTTATTACATTTATATACCGCCCTTTCCCGAAGGACTCAGGGCGGTTTACAGGGTGATTAAAAAACCAAGATACAAAAGTTAAAAACAATTTTTTTAAAAAAAATTATATTTGTCCCTGCATAAATAAAACCCCAGTTAAAATAAAGATTAATCCTCAGCCTGGGCCAGAAAGCTCGAAGAGCCAGGTTTTCAGGCCCTGGCGGAATGAACGGAGGTCGGGGGCAGTCCTCAGCTCCACTGGCAGCTGGTTCCAGAGGGCAGGCGCACCCACTGAGAAGGCCCTATCCCTGGGTGTTACCCGCCGGCAATCTCTTACCGGTGGCACCCTGAGAAGACTGTCCCTGTGGGAGCGCACAGGACAAAGGGAGCTTGATGCTGGCAGCAGGTGTTCCCTCAGATATCCCTGACCCAAGCCATTTAGGGCTTTATAGGTCATCACCAGCACCTTGAATCTCACCCGGAGGGCAACCGGAAGCCAATGCAGCTCGCGGAGTAGAGGTGTTACATGGGAGTATCGGGAAACCCCCATCACAACTCGTGCGGCCGCATTCTGCACCAGCTGAAGCCTCCGAGTGGTCCTGATCTGAGGAGGAGCTTGTTTTTTCAGCTGGTTTGTCCCAGAGCTTGATGTTGGTTAGGGCTCAAAGAGAATGATTGGCTATTCAGTCCTACAAAGGATTTGAACCTGGTTCTCTCTCCTAGACCAGGAATTTAATCACTGCACCATGCTGGTTATTGGTAAGCTAAAGTATACAAAGTATCTAAAATTACACCAGCCTTTCCAAATGCAGTTTCTTTCAGAAAGAAAATTTCTAGCATCTGTGACCAACTTATTTTGAAGTATTTTCCTGAGGTAATAATTTGATCTTTATTCTATGGATATTCTATGGACATCTTACTTCATTCCAGTGGTTTTCTCATGGTTCAAATAAGTGCGTTGCTTTATAGCAAAGACAAGACAAAAGGACTGAGTCACAATGGAGTAGAAGTGCAAACGAAGACTCTTTCAGCAAGAAATAAAAAGTGAACTGCAGTCACTGATTAATATCGGATCCTTTCGGTTGAAAACAAATGTTGGTTTCAGAAGATGATGTGATGGCAAGTAAAATGAGACATAAGATTAAAACAGTTGGGATTTTTACTGTCCTAACAGCTTGATATCTGGCAGTTCTAATTTCTAATAGAGGATTTCCAAGATGGCAGGTCCCTGTGGGGGAACTCTGGGATCTCTTAGATTAGGTTGCACTAGGGAATTTTAGGATTTAAATGGCTAGAATGAATGGTTACAGCTATTAATATGAAAAGGGCCATCAATGCTAGGTAAAGGAGAACAGATTAGTGGAGGGATAACACAACATATGGCACTTGTGGCAAAGCACATCTTGACAAGAACAGGTTGGGGAAGGCTGAATTACATCTTTGAAGGAATGGGTGGTGAACTATTACTAGTTTTTGGTAATTCAGAGGCTACAGCTTTGATTCTAATTTACTAATAAAAGTAATATATTAATCAAGATATATCAGCTTTCTGCAGAACTAACCACTTACACTAGTTGAATTTTCAAAGTGAAACATCATCATGGAGGATTCAGGGGTGTCAAACTCAATTTCATTGAGGGCCACATCAGCATTGCGGTTGCCCTCAGGGGGCCGGGTGGGTATGGCCAGGGTGGGTGTGGCCTACTGGGTGGGCGTGGCTAGAGTGCGTATGGCCTACTGGGTGGGCATGGCCAGCTCTACATCGTTCACATCAAGGGTGCCTATGGGGGCCTGGGCAGGAATGGGACAGATCTGAGGGTCTCTGGCAGGAGGAGGGTCTCTGGGCCAGGGCCAAGGCAGTGGGGGCCGTTCCCTCACTGTTTCCAGGATGGCTTCGCGGGCTGCATGAAACCACTTCACGGGCCGGATCTGGCCCCCGGGCCTTGTGTTTGACATGTCTGAGATATTTTTATTCCTATTAGTAGCTACAGGCTAGGGGAGTAGGCACAACTCCAAAGATAAAGGCTAGGCTTGTGAAGATTATATTAGATATGGGGGATAATGGATTCTTCCCCACCGTGATACTTCTTAGAAGTTCTAAGCACTATGTACACCTCCTTGAATTGTGTAAATTAAAGGCAGGATATAAATCTAAATAAATTATATACATTCCCAGTTACTGTGCCTTTGACCAGCTTAAAACTGAAGCTACTTTTAATAATATATCAATGAGTTGTTGACACATGTAGCAAGTTTTTCTTTTTCACTATGATTTTAATTCACATAAATTTTGATGAAAAATCTCACTTTTGTCTGAAATACATCAGTTACAAAAACCAGTAACTTGATGCAAACATCTGTCTAAGAGTATTAACTACAATGTCATTATTGTAATGGGTACCAACTTCATAGCCATGTCCTAAATCCCAAGAGACACCAACTCAAACAAGATGATATTGTTGTACATGGGAATTTCAATAAGTAAATAGCAACCACAATACTACTTTTGCATTATTCCAATATATTCTTCATTTGTACGTTTCTCAATTAATATATTATTTGTGAAATCTTTATTTTATCCCGAGTTCCAGTTCAAAGTAAGATATTCTAACATTTTTGCTCCTAGGAAGGTCAGTGTATCATGCAAAGGCTGCTTGGTGCTGTAAGTGCCACTTATCTAAATGAGATTTATGCACACTTGTCAGATGGAGAATAGTGGCAATTCTTTGCATGTGTGGGTGATATAAATTAGGGTTCCCGGATCCCCTATCCTGCACTCTAGCAACCAGTCCGTGCAAACAAGCAAAGCCCCATTCACGGAATGCAGACAGCACTCAAAACCATGCTTCCTCCAGTCTGTGGAAAAACTTTTCCCTCATCTAAATAACCCATTATTTACAAAAATACATTCTTGGAACAAAATTATTTCAAGTATAATAAATATACCGTTCCCCTTGTAAAGGCCCAAAACCAGCAAACCAGGTGGTAACGGGTTGCTGTGAGAGTTCGGATCAATTTTTTGCTGACAGAATAACTCAAATCTTGATTCTCCATGGGCAGGATCAAGAAAGAACCCTGGTATAATGGTGGGATTTCTCTCATTCTATGAAAATAGGAAGGATGTTGGGCAGTATGAGTGCCATTTGTGAACTGGACCCCTGTGTTCCCTGGTTCCTTCAGGGTGGTGGGGTCCAGAAGCCTTTCTGGACCAGTCAGGTTCAACAATTATTATTCATTAATCAACCAACTTCTTCCTCTATTAAAGGTAAAGGTAAAGGTTCCCTCGCACATGCGTGCTAGTCGTTTCCAAATCTAGGAGCCGGTGCTCATCTCCGTTTCAAAGCCGAAGAGCCAGCGCTTGTCCGAGGACGTCTCCGTGGTCATGTGGCCAGCATGACTAGATGCCAAAGGCGCACGGAACGCTGTTACCTTCCCACCGTAGTGGTCCCTATTTTTCTACTTGCATTTTTACGTGCTTTCGAACTGCTAGGCTGGCAGAAGCTGGGACGAGTAACAGGCGCTCACTCTGTTATGCAGCACTCGGGATTCGACCCGCCAAACTGCCGACCTTCTGATAGACAAGCTCAGCGTCCTAACCCACTGAGCCACCGCGTCCCTTCTTCCTCTAGGGAAGGTTCTAAAAAAAAAAAGTCATTTTCCAACTGCAAAGCATCCTGGAAGTGGTTTATTTGGGTTCCTAATTTCCTTTTGGTCAATATTCACATCTAGGCATGATACAAACCCTGTAATGGTTGCACTAGACTAGGACGGATGAAACAAAGCTTCAATAGGAGGAGTCTATCCCTCCTGCACTGTGAAATCTTTCAGTGATATTCAGTTCTATCAACAATAGTATCTTTCTGGCTCCTCTCCCACCCCCGCCCCCCCGCCCCCCAACAGAACTGGGTGCATTGTTTTGTACCTTAGTAGTGAGTAGATGGTTCCAGCCAGTGATAATTGGAGAGTAATTGGCTACTACAACGTGGAACGCTATAGATCTCTTCTGGCTCTGGCCTACTATTTAACATTCATATGAAGCCATTGAAAAAAGTAATCCATCAGTTCAAGCGGAGGTGTCATCAATAAGGCAAGGATAGCTAAATATATTTCTATCCAGGTCAAGCCTTGATGGAGCAGAAATCCTAACTTTATATCTTGAATTGAATTCCCAGCAAAAACTATCTGGCTTGGTAGTTCTGGAAAGACAATGCTGGCTCTGAAGCAGCAGATCTCCAACTTGGGGGTCATCCTAGATCCATGGTTACTACTGGGGCTAGAGGACCGGTACCCAGCTTCAGCTGCTGAGGCTTTTGTACCTTTTCTTGGAGAAGAAAACCCTGGCAAAGTGACAAATACCTTGTCACTTAGATTACTGCAATTTGCTCTACATGGGGCTGCCTCAGAAGCTCCTTGCCACCCGCTTTAACTCTCCAGGAAGTTCTTGACCGCACCAATTTACAATTTATTTATATATTTTTTTCCGGGTAGGTGGGTTTACTTGCAAACAAAGCAGACTGGCCTACAGCCACATGTCATTTTTTTAAAAAAAATCTTAAGTACATGAAGTCTGCATGTGGCTGAAAGGTGTTTTGCTTTCTGTCAATTTTCTGCTTAATTATATTTTTTTTCAATAATTAAAACTGCAGCCAAAACATAGCTATTTCAGAAAGAAAAAAAAAACTATTAAAAAGATGAGAAGCCCTTTTCTATGTGGTTAGCAAGATTCTGAAAAACACAGAGAAGAGATATGGGATCCCTGCAACTAATAAGCAATTGAATGAAAGTGTTTTTGTTTATGAATTTCGTCTGACCTTCCATTATTACATTATTACACAAAAACAGACAACTTCACACTCCTGGATGAGAATAAATGGGAGAAGTAAAAACAATTGACAAACAATGTATACATTTATTCAATTAGCGACTTCTTATAGATATTTTTGAAAACTGGAAAAAGAAAATGTTTATTTTCATACTCACTTTTTACATGAACGTAGATTCAAACTACAGGTTGGAGGTCTCCTTACAGAAGCTTAAATTTCTTGCTCATTAAATAAACTATTGGCACATTCTCAGTCAAGGCAGCTCACCAGAAACCATATATTAATACCTTACTAAAAAAAGATAACCTAATGCTAATTAAGGTTTTCCTGTCTCATCACCGCTTTGTGAACCTGGATGCAACTCCATTTTAGTAGACCTGTTGTCTGAACCAGGAGTCCCCAACCTCCAGTCCATGGACCAGTACCAGGCCACAGCATGCCAGCAACCGGTCCGCACAAACAAGCAAAGCCCCATCCGCAGGATGCAGGCAGCCCACAAAACCACGCCCCCTCCGGTCCGCGGAAAAACCTCTCTCCATGGAACTGGTCCCTGGTGTCCAAAAGGTTGGGGGCCTCTGGTCTGAACTAAGCAATGCAGGATTCTGCTGGGTTTTTTTTTCTCAAGAGCATCCGGACATGGCACAATAATCTGTGGTGAAGCAGTGGTTAGAATGCCGTACTGTATTGCAGGCTACTTCTGCTGACTGCCGGCTGCCTGCAATTTGGCAGTTCGACTCTCACCAGGCTCAAGGTCGGTAAAATGAGGACACAGGTTGTTGGGGGCCATAGGTTGACTCTGTAAACCGCTTAGAGAAGGCTGTAAAGTACTGTGAAGTGGTATATAAGTCTAAGTGCTATTGCTACCTACTAACAATTGGTTCCAGATATGGCCAGTCACAAGAACTGTTGGACAGTATAGAACTTAAGACCCATGGTAGACAATGGGTACTCGTTATTTGTAGCGATGAAAAACATTGGGTGAAGAAGGAGGTTGTTCATCACTGCTGTCAACCTCTGCCTGAAATCCCCACCAAGAAACACCAGAGTCAAAAAGTCCTCTAATATTATCTGTAGTGGGCTGAATCATAGCAGCAAGTTAGAAAGCAAAAGCTGGCTCTAAAGAAAAGGCGGGAAGCGATTAATTAAAAGAGTAACTCTCCTCCTCTCTCCTCTGACTGGTCAGGTCACATTGTCCAGTAGAATTTCCAATAATTGTTATGAGAAGCATTCTCAGTTCGCCAAAACAGAAGAGGCATTGTCTTACCTGAACGCCTTTTCTCGCCTTTTCTCAGCATGACGATGGAGAATCCACAGATAGGTTGATCTCGCCTTTCTGCCCTAGAGACTAAGTCAATCAACCTTTGCCACCCCTCTCTTCCTCCGGCTAGGAATCCCGTCACGACAAAGGCACAGCAGTTGATGATTTTTTCAAGGTGGTGGCTCAAATTCCCGACACAGGACCGGATGGACCCTAGGGGGGGAGTGGATTCTCCATTGTCATGCTGAGAAAAGGCGTTCAGGTAAGACAACGCTCCTTCTCCAGCATGATGAGCGGAGAATCCAGAGATGGGACATACCAAAGCCTCACTGTCCCTATGGGCGGGAAGACGTCTGGGCTTGTGTCCCACTATCTGACACTACTCTTTGGAGAACTCTCCTGCCAAATGAAGTGTCTGCTGAGGCAAACTTATCTCTTATAATGCCTCACAAATGGGGAAGGGGACGACCACGTCGCTGCCTTGCATATCTCTTCGATTGATGCCTGTGTTGCCCACGCTGCTGAAGTTGCCGCACTGCGAGTGGAGTGTGCGGTGATTCGTCTTGGAACTGGCAAGGAGTGTGCCTGGTACACCCCTGCTATGCAAGCCCTAATCCATCTGCCAATAGTAGAGGCAGTCACATTGAAGAGGGCTGGAATGAAATGAATAGAGCTTCAGATTTGTGAAAAGAGGCAGTTTGCAAGGCTCTACGAACATCCAAGGTGTGCCATTTACGTTCCAAATCCTGGGACGGCTCAGGACAAAAATCTGGCAGCACCCTGTGAAACAATGAGTTGATTTTGGGGATGAAGGAGGGGTCTAAGCGTAGGAACACCCTGTCATTATGAAAAATACATAAATCATCTCTAATTGAGAGTGCTGTCAATTCCGGGATGCACCTAGCCGATGTGACGGCTACTAGGAAGGCGACCTTCAGTGTCAAGAACCGTAGAGTAGAGGTTTTGATGGGCTCAAATGGAGGTGAAGTGAGAGCCTGTAAGACCTTGGACAGGTCCCAAGAGGGACATCTGTGAACCACAGGCAGTTTGCTGTTAATTGCTCCCCTGATAAAAGAATGTACCATGGGGTGTTGAGCCAAGGGTTCTGAGTTGCCATATGTGAGCACCGCAGACAGGGTAGCACACTTATACTCCTGTTAGTGGAGGCAAGACCAACTTAATGGGATAGCCAGCACACTTATAAGCAGCAAAATCGGTGGTGGTAAGAGGCGCTGAAAATGGTGGCAGTTAAAGTGGGCACTCAACCACGCTCTGAAGTCTTTGGAAATTGCCTGGACTGACTAAAGACCTCCGTAATGGCTGGGAGGCTGTTGACTGAATTCTGGCCAATATTTGAGTCTAAACAGCCCTCGCTGGAAGGGAGGGTCCTCCCCACACCCAGGAACCATAAAAGCGGCGCTCAAAATGGCGACCGTTACACTTCTGCCTTGCCTGGAAGCTATAAATAGCCTGAGGCTTCAGCCGAAGACTGCAAAACTGATCTGACTCTCAGCGGTTTGAAATGCAGCACTGATATCAGCGCAGAGAAGGAAAGGGAAAGGTACAACCTGGGAAAACCCAACAGTTTTGTCTTTCTATTAGAAACAAGAGCCAATCCTCACCCCGTCTCACTTGGGCTAAGACTAAGTCGTGACTGGGGATTCCTAGCCGGAGGAAGAGAGGGGTGGCAAAGGTTGATCGACTTAGTCTCTAGAGCAGAAAGGCGAGATCAACCCATCTGTGGATTCTTCATTCGTCATGCTGGAGAACTTTCACTTCTCTAGCTTTCTCATGATGATAAACCACCTGTGGGATTCCACTCTTTCCCCATTTCCCCTCCCTGCTCTGTAGGCAAACTAAAGGCACGCAGCAGTCTTAAAGGCAATCAAGTTCATAGCCTGGCAACTGCAAATAATGAGTATCCATTGTCTACCATGGGCGTTAAGTTCTATACTTAATAGTTCTTGTGACTAGTCATATCTGGAACCATTTGTTAGTTAGTAGATAACATTAGCACTTAGACTTATATACCACTTCACAGTACTTTATAGCCTCTCTAACTGGTTGTTCATTCTTTGTTGTCATTTTTTGATATTGTTTCTGCTATTATTTCTAATTTAGATATGCATTTGTTGCATCTGCTGTTTTTCATAAGATATTTCAGACAATTTCCTTCAACTAAGAAAAAGCCTTCAGATATGATGCATCCAAATGTATTCACATCTTCTTCTATTATAGATGGTCTTACTTGGCTTCATTGCTCAATACGCATAGCTACCATTACCGTTTTTATTTTAAAATAGCCCAGCTTAATTTCAAAAGGAACAAGAGTCATGTAAATGGATGGAACAAAATTATTCTGTTAGTGTTATCATTAATTGTTTTTGACACAAATAAGCTCTATTTTCTTTAGTCACTGTTGTCAGATCATCTCTGAACAGCAATCAAGACTTAGTGCGTATTTAATGGGTTGTGCTTATTTTACATTAATGAAGCTGCAGACCCTAACAGATACTATTGTCATAAAATAATCTGCAAGTTAATTTCCAATAATCGGGAACCTTATAATAACCATTAAGGTGACTACTCCCAAGGTCTTTGATTTCCAAGAAGTTATGAATAGCTCTGAACCTATCTGCATTCAGAGATTTCCAAAAAGCACTTCACAAGGGGATTTACACATCTTTCACAGTAAGCTTGAGGCCCTCGGTTATCTGAATCTAACTTTACTGTATGATGAATATGGATATAACTAGTTAATATGAAAAAAGGATGTATGAAGGATCAGATGTATGAAGGATCAGAGTAAGCCATCAGCATAATCAATCAAAAAAAATATTTCCATGTTGAACTTTATTTCATACTTATTTTTAATGAAAATGAAACAAGCGTGTATCAGAACAATTTTTTATTTTATTTTATGACCTCTGCCTAAAATAGAACTGTGCCTGCCATGTATTTTGTCTGCTTCTAACCATAACTGACTTTTATGTAAAGGAAAAATAAAGTATCCATAGAACAAAATAAACTGGGGAAAGTGTTAAAGCAAGAAAAAAGCTTAAGGCTTAAAGTTTTGGTGTTCAGAATTCTTAACAGATATAGCCTTATTTGAACAAAGAAAACATGCACTGTAACTGCCTGAAGAAAACACCACAATTTACATCAGGAAAAAAATGGGCATGATTCAGCCAACATACACATTCAACTGTATTGACTGGAAAGTAATTAAATATGTATTTAAAGATTAACCAAAGATCTGATTCAGTTTCTTATTTATGTATAGCCTTCTCCTGAATCTTTCCTTACTCTCATGAGAGCTCATGCTGAGTGAGTGGGAGATGTTTCAGCAGAAAACTCCCCATCTTTTTGAATGAAATGGAGGACGCAATGGGCACATGGTCATGCCTGAAATGTTCATCTTTTGCTGGATTTTGTGCCCTTATAAATTATAATCTGCCCTGTTAGTAGCTCACTTTTGTTTTTACTTATTAATCAATATTTAAGAAATATAGGAGAATAACACTCCATTTACATTTTCCCCAGAATATACAGTATAAATATAATAAGAACCATGCCATAAAACTATATGCAACATTTGCACACTATTATTGCATGCTTGTGATGACACCTGAAAAAGCATTTCATTCTGTACCATAACTCAAGATCGTAATCTAATGTATCACAACCGCAAAGAGAAGGATGAAAATGAGAGCTGAGCCTTGAACACAGTGGAAGAAGGCCACTGCTAAGCTTGTAAGCCGCCCTGAGTCTTCGGAGAAGGGCGGGATATAAATGGAATTAAAATAAAATAAAAATAAAATAAATGTAGTTCAACAGGATTAGCTTCAGCGTAGACGTACCGTATTTTCCGGCGTATAAGACGACTTTTTAAGCCATGAAAATCACCTCAAAAGTTGGGGGGGTCGTCTTATACGCCGGGTCGTCTTATACGCCGGAAAAATACCTCTCGGATCTTTTCTCTTTTCTGCTGGGCAGCGGGATCGCTGGGTGAATGGAGGTAGGCATGGCGACCCGTGGTAAAGCGGCTGACGGTGAACGCGTGATGGAGGGCAAACTCTCGTCAGCTTCTGGGGCGGCTACTGCAGCTGCGCCATTGCTCTCTCTAGGACTGGCCATGCTAGCGCCTCCAATGCTGGCTGACAGGTCCCCAATGAGAGGAGCGGGACTAGCCCGCGCCCGTCGTCTCGGGCAGCCGCTGCCGGGGGTGACTTTGTCGTCCTTCCCCAGCGACAGGAAGTTTTCTTGAGTCCCTTGCCGCCGCCATGGCCGCCGCCTCTTCGCAGAAACACGACTCCCGCTCAGCTGGAGCCCTGGGCTGAATGGAGGCAGGCGATGGCGACCCGTGGTTAAGCGGCCGACGGTGAACGGGTGATGGAAGGCAAACTCTCGTCAGCTCCTGGGGTGGCTACTGCATCCACCGCCGTTGCTCTCTCTAGGACTGGCCATGCTGGCGCCTCCAATGCTTGGCTGTCAGGTCCCCGACGAGAGGACGGGCAGGCAGTCCCCAGAGGCGCCCCGCTCGACCATAGGGAGAGCCTTTGCTCCCGCCGAGGCACCGCCTGACTTGCGCCGACCAGAAGAATTGCTTGCCTGGTCACGGAGTGTGGAACTGAGAGCAGCAGCGCAGCAGGCGAGAGAGCTCAGAGAAAATAAGGCGAGGCGCCCCTTTGGTGGGAAAGGAGCAAAGCTGGGCCAATCACAGAGCAGGCGGAGCAGGGAAACAGGGAGGGAAACAGGGAGCAGGGAGGAAAGGGAGCTTGATTTAAAAGGCGAGGCAGGTGTGACGTGGGCGTGGAGACGTTCCGTTAGAAATACCATAACGGAGGAGGCTCCGGGAGCTTTCCCGGATCGGAACATGCGAACTGAGGGTGCCACTACAGTCCTCGTGTTTCCCAGGGTTGCCCGTCATGCCAGACATTCCCTATAGCCCGATTCTTTAGCTCCCCACGTTTCTTAATTCGAGCGAATTTTGTCGGTGCTCCGTGGAGAAACAATATGCAAATGCCGTTTATTTAACCATGCAAAATTCAGGGGAAACCTTGGTATTTGGGAACGAAAAGGCTTAAGACTTTTCATTTCTGTTTTATGCATGGGCTGGGTGGGTCACGAAGTTTACCTCTTTTATTTTAGCAACATCGTGGCACTTATAAAAAAAGGGTACTAAAAGAGTTGTTAATATGCAGATTATGTGCCAGGAAGTGAAATATTGAGTTATTTCTTTCGCTTCTGTGTACCGTAAATATGCATAGAATCTGCATCTCCTCCTACTGGGGTGAATTCTCAATGAAGCACATTAGAGCTACCGGTACTTTATAAAACTGGGATTCTTTACCTTTGCTATAAGGCAGGGTTCCTCAAAGTCTTCAGCTTATTGACTCCCAAACACTCCTGTGACACATTGCATACTACCGCTCAGATCGTCTTGGAGATAGGGAGGGCTGGGCAGGCAGGGAGGGAGAGCTGACCCACCCAATCCAAGCAGATTTTGTATGCAGGAAATACATTGCTTGTTGTGATTGGCTGGTTGTTTTATACTGGGAATGGTGATTCTGAGGGAAGGTAGTCTGTCTGGTGAGCAGATACACGTGGTGGTGAATACAGTACAGCACAGCACCAGTATCTGTACTTGTTCATACAACTGGCTAACAGTCAAGGCCCCATCATGGCTCCACCAGTAAGAAGAAAGAAATATGAAGCCAGTTTCAAACTTAAAGTTGTAAAGTTTGCCATAGAACATAATAACTGTGCTGCTGCAAGACAATATGGAGTAACAGAAAAGATGGTTCGGGACTGGAAAGCAAATGAAAAAGCATTAAAGAGTATGCCAAGGGGTAAGTGTGCATTAAGAAGAGGCACTCCACATTGGCCAGAACTTGAAAAACATGTAATAGACATGGTGAATGAGCATCGCCAAAGCGGTTATATAGTGACAAGAAATAAAATATGTTTGTTTGCACTTCAGTGGGCCAAATCTAACCCAGATCACAGCAAAAGATTTAAGGCCACTGTATCCTGGTGTACTAGATTCTTGGAAAGGCATAATCTGGTACTGAGGCAAAAGACAAAAATTTCACAAAAATTATCTGCAGATCTTGATGCCAAAGTAATTAGTTTCCATCGATACGTAATACAACAGCGCAATAAACATGGCTATGCGTTAAGTAGTATCGGAAATATGGATGAAACCCCAATGAGTTTTGATATGGTTGGAAATAAAACTGTCCATCCAAAAGGTGAAAAAACAATTTTAATTAAAACAACAGGACATGAGAAGTCCAATTTTACAGTGGTACTAGCATGCACAGCTGATGGCGCCAGACTGAAACCAATGATTATTTTTAAAAGAAAAACAATGCCGAAACTCAAGTTCCCTGTTGGTTGTTTTGTACATGTGAATGAAAAAGGCTGGATGGATGAAGAAGGGGTAAAGCTATGGCTTGATAATGTATGGAGCAGGCGACCAGGTGGACTTATTCAAAAACGTAGTCTACTGGTGTGGGATATGTTCAGGGCTCATTTAACTCCCAGCACCAAGCAAAGGCTGGCAAAAATGAACACAGATGCGGCAGTTATTCCTGCAGGATTGACATCGTTGGTACAGCCACTGGATGTGTGCCTAAATAAGCCATTTAAAGATCGCATTCAAGAACAGTGGAATGAGTGGATGGTTAGCGGCGAAAAGTCATTCACAAAAGGAGGAAACATGCGTGCTCCACAGTTGGATGTTTTGTGTAAGTTTGTCATAAAAGCCTGGAATGATATTGATGCAGAAACAGTAATCAAGTCTTTCAAGCAGTGTGGCATATCAAATTCATTAGATGGTATGGTGGACGACTACTTGTGGCAAGATGAAGAGGAAGCCGAAGCTGAGACACCATCTGATACGGAATTAGATCCATACGATGACTGCCTTACAAGTGTATCACAAGATGTCATTGATGTACTAATGAAATCAGATGATGAAGAGGAGGATTTTGAAGGCTTTTAAAGGGAAACTGTCACGCCAGCAAATCCTGTAAAAATAGCTTGGAGTTATGATGGGCGTTGCTGACTCGCCAGGGACTTGCCCGGCACTTGCTCTCTCTCTATTGTTTGTTATCTTCCTCCTATCATCATCAATTCCAGTTTGGTTGACAGCTTAGAAAACAAACAGCATGGCAGCTCCCATGGGTTTATTGTCTTTATCCTTCCTTTCAGCTTTAGAGTGAATTAGGAAAAGTTTAATCCACTTGCACTGTTTTATCTTTACATGTTTGATGACAAACAGCCTTATGTTTATAAGTGACAGTTTTCCTACTAAGCACCTGCATGTCATAAGCATTTGATAGAATTACCATATTAAAATCAAATCTGATGTTTTTTAATTTTTATTTGGTGTGCGTTGGAAGAGGGGTAGTCTTATACAGTGAGTATAGCCCAAACCCTATAATTTAACAGGAAAAGTAGGGGGTCGTCTTATACGCCGGGTCGTCTTATACGCCGGAAAATACGGTATATAGGATTGTGTTGTCAATTCTTAATAGACTGCATGATGCAATTAATAGACAGCATGATGCAATCCTTGAATTACATTTACTGGGCAAGTTTAGGATTGCTCTTGAATATATGAATACAACGAATCCACTCTGAAGAGGCTGTCTTGCAGAAACAGACACAATTATTTTAAAGAAAAAGGAAGAAGGAAATGGGAGGAACCACTTAAAGGATGGCAAATGAATAAAACTTTGTCCAGAATCAAAGCTTTCTGCAGGCTTTCCATATTTCAACAACAACGCAAACTGTCCTAAAATACTTCCATTAAGCCAGACTGAAGCCTCACTATTCTGCTCTCTAACTATACTGGCTCTGTGTTCAGAATTTGTTTTATTTGTCATTAATTCAGAAATTAGGTTCACAGTTCACCATGAGATAACTAAAACTGAATAAGGGATATGTTTCAAATATTTGTCATAAATACAGGACTATGAATACATCAATAGGATCTTCAATGATCGGCTTGTACAAATGGACAAGAACCGCAAAGCTGGAGAAAAAAGTGAAATATTTTTATTTTTATTTATTTTTATTACATTTATATCCCACCCTTCTCCGAAGACTCAGGGGGGCTTACAAGCTTAGCAGTAGCCTTCATTCTATGTATATGCCTGCTTATTAGGGCTTTCACACACACCCCAAGCGGCATTATTACAAAGTCAGCTTAATTGCCCCCAACAATCTGGGTCCTCATTTTACCTACTTCGGAAGGATGGAAGGCTGAGTCAACCTTGAGCCTGGTGGGATGCGAACCTGCACTAATTGCAGGCAGCTGGTGTTACTTAAGGAGGCATTAGCCCGCTGCTCCACCAAGGCAAAAGGTAACAAAAAGAATCTCTCTCTTCATGAGAACCAAAAGTACAGTATCCTGAATGTAACATGCATGGGGTTATGGGCTAAGTGGGATGGATTTTGGGTGGGGTGGGGGAATTGGTCTTGTTATCAAGACTGCTGTTATTTTTTTCTTATCGTTGCGTGATGCATCTGCTGCTAGGGAATTAAAGCTCTTTTACCTGTTCTGGCTAGCTCGTGGTCATCCAGCCAGTCTTGTGCCAAAGGTAGCACCAGAACTCATGGTCTCCCATTTCTAGCCTGGTGCCTTAACCATTACACCAAAAGGGCTCTGATTGCTACTGGTAGCTTCATTTAATTCCTTTTGAAGCCACCTAGGTCACACATTCCACTCTATTTTATGGCAGGAATTTGGTAATTATACAACGCATGCAGTGCTTTCTTTTCACTGCCTTGAATCTATTATTATGGTCAAATTGAGAAACTTTTAACTAAACATTGTCTCCACTGAAAGCAATCTAAGGCAGTGGTTCCCAACCTTTGCGGCTTGGCGGCCCGGTTGTGGAGGGAGAGGGGGTATTGGGCCACGTGAGCAGCAGCCTGCCACATGCACACATGCAGCTCGACTTGCGTGAGTTGAGCTGTGTATGTGCGTGCCAGCCCGCCACTCGTGTGGCCTGGTTCTGAATAGTGGCGGTGGGCCATGGCCCAAGAGTTGGGGAAAGTAAGGTCCTAAGCCTGCTGCCTCATGTGATTTTCTACTTAGTAACCATGGCACTTACTGGCCAAGTTTGCTGGTGCCAATTAAGGTCACCAAGCAAGAACTACATGTACTCTGGACAAACTGGGGAGCAATACAATACGGTAGGAGAAATGAGAATTGTTAAACATTATTTTCTTCTCTACCTCTTTCTGCTAACAAAAAGACACAGCTGATGGAACACACTAGCTGAATTCCATCCTTTTCATTCCATTTGTATAAATACAAATGAAATACTCCGATGTCATTGCAGCTTTATTTCTCTTTCTCTTTTAATGTTGCATGGCACGATTTCACAGTTAGGCCAATATTCCTATTCTCTTGTTTATTATTGTTGTAAATTGTTGTAGTTAATTATCACTTCATCAGAGTCATTCTATTTTCCCAGTGCAAGAATACATAACAAAAAAAATCAATGTATATTATGGGTATGTATGTATAAATTGTCAAAAGTTAAATTCTACCTTGCATTCTTATTCTGGGATGTGACAGAAATTGTATACAACTTAGGAGAGCTTTTCTGACAGTGGAAACAATTAATCAATGGAAGAGATTGCTTCCCAGATTTGTGGGTACTCCCTTCACTGAAGGTTTTCAGAAATAGACTGGACAATCATTTGACCAGGATAGTATAAGATGCCCTGCCTAGACCAGAGGGTTGGATTGGAAAACCAAGGTCTCTGTGATTCTATATTCTATATTCTATATTCTATGCTCTAATATGGGTACTCAACTAGTTAACATTGGCTGGAAATACATACTAGCAAGCAAATACATACTAGCATATTAACCATCACTTGGCAGCTCATTAAATTACTCTTTTTTTCTCACAGCAGCAGAAATAAACACGCTTTTACTAGCATAAACCCAAAAGCAAGAAGTGATCTATGAAATGACTACTGGTAAACACTTTTTTTTTTACAGGTCAACATCTGAACTTTCAAGGAGACAGAAATACAACTACAACCTTCCTATTTGTTTTTGAATTTCAGACATAAATCAAATTTTTACTAGAAACTGAATATTTTAAAAGATTGAGAGCCACTTATCCGAAGATGGGAAGAGAGCCTACTTCATAATGATTTAGCTTTTTAAAATCAGCAAATCAGTGCATATAAGGATACTGCAGTCTCTCATGACCATCAAGATGCATTCCAGAGAGTATTATCCTGATTTTTGTTATTAAGCAATTAGAATATTATTCTAAGGAAATTATTAATCCTTGAAAACTGTTCCAATGCATAATCAGAACATTTACAATCTACTCCAATAGTGCAATCAATCATATTCACGTAGACAGGCTATGCCAGAGTTTAGACAGACAACTTACGAATTGCTTTAAATTTATATTCACATTTGCTTTCCTAAAGAAAAAGTATCCACGTTCATCAGAAGTCTCCTCTTTCAAACTGCTCCTATACATAGCTTTCAATCCAACAAAAGTTAGACTTTGCGATCAAAGAGACACATTAGCTGCAATTGCCATTCCAAACCTATACTTATCTAACAATAAGAGTCTTTAATGGCAGTCCATGAATAAATTACACAAGCCTATGAAGACAACCCCTCCTACAAGTCAAATCTGACTTCTGGTGATTTTATAGATACAGTATTCCATGTGAGATTTTTGGCAGCAATATGGAAGCAGTTTGCCACTGCCTTCTTCCCTGATGGTTCTTCCTTCAACTAACCAACTCCAATCCTGTTTAAATTTCGAAAATCAGCTATTTATACTAAACATAAATTCTGTTGATGGAACAAGACGTAGGATCCCATTGGTGTAGGATCCCATTGGTATATCTCACGGATCACTCAAACTTTAAATAACCAGACACTGATCAAGATTTGCAAACGTCATTTCACACTGAAGCATATATTCCGTTTATGAAGTTACAGGAAACTTTCGTCCATATACGATACTCTCTACAGTCAGCATGGACTACAAGAAAGCATGCTGAAGATATAACTACAGCAGCAAATTTAAAGCAAAACTCTCATCGCGGGGAGAGTACATCGCTGTTCCTTTTGTGGGAATGGCTTTGGATTTTTTTCCCCCCTTGACAATTAGTAAACTTGGAAATTCTAAACCCGAGTTTCTCTAAAATAATAGCATTGCTAAATAAAGGAGAAAAACTTAATCGGGTCCTTCCTGCCAGACAGAAAAGCTATTATAACTCAGGACGGAAGTCAGTTCTCAGGCGTGCAAACGAGGCGTCCGCTTCCCTCGCGTGTGAAATCGCTTCCCACCGTCGCTTCTGAGACAGTCACGGATTGCACTTACCCATGAACAGCCGCAGCACACCAACAGCACCCCTGGGCGCCGCCATTTTGCCTAAACGCGACGGTCACGTGGGAGCGGTGTTACACTCCCACCCGTGCCCGCAACTGAGCCGGGAGACGACGGCAAGGTAGCGAAGGGAGCAAAACGCGCGCGCGAAGGGAAAGGGGAGGTGCCGAGAGGAAGCCACGCCCCTTCCCCGGCTGTTGCTCGTCTTAGTTTACACCGGATTGCTTGCTAAGCAAAGAGCGGCGAGGGTTGTTTTTCTTTTTTTCTTTTTTTCCCCAAAAGGCAACTTGGACTTTTCTTGGGTGAAGGCATTTATTTCCCTTTTTCGGAAGATCTGAAGAAGCTTCTTGGATAAGAAGAAGCGAAACGTCTTCCAGGAAAACCCAAGAAAGTCCAGTTGCCTTTTGAAAAAATAAATAAATAAAAAATCTGCTACGTATACTTAAAGGTTGTCCTTTGGGACAACCGTGACCTGGATGACTGAGAATCTCCCCAGACGAAGAAGAGCCAAGGAATGAACTACGGTAGCGGGATGCTTCCCTGCAGGGAAAAGACGAACTTGGCTTCCTGCGTTACGCGGGAACATCGTTACCAACTCTGAAAAATGTGCTTCTTTAATTATTTAATTTTTGCGGCTAGACTTAATTTAATTTTATTTTAATTTTACATTGGATCGTTTTTAAATTTTGCCTTGTAAACCGCCCCGAGTCCTTTGGGAATAGGGCGGTATATAAACCGAATAAATAAATAAAAATAAAATACTTTCCCCTTTCCGTCAAGGTTCCTGCTGAAAAAAACGCACGCCAACTCCTTGCCTGCCTAAATACCGAAGGGTTTGCAGGCTGTCCTGCTTGCTGCTGTCGTGCAAGCCAGCAGCATCCCTTGGTCGATGTAGAAAAAAGATGCTTGGGTATCTTTTCCTCCTTGCAGGGAAACCTTGATACGGTTCAATACTCTTGGTTTCTTAGGACAAGTCAGAGGCCTTTTGGAACAGCGGGCAGTGGGGGGGTGGGGGGGGGAAAGAGCGCTAATGCAATGGAGTCTCAACCACGTCTTTGTAGGCTTCTATTGTGACGGCTCAATCCTTTCCAATTATGAAGGCGCAAAATGTGCAGCTGCCGCTCTGGATGGGCTTCTCCTTAGCCCGTTCTCGCCCGCCTTAAATGACCCTCCCTTGGGACTCACCCACCTGCCTCGCTTCGGGCACCCCTTGAAATTCATCTTTTTATCCACAAATGGGATGATGCGGAGCCAGCCCCCTCCTCCCCAAAAGGCAAGGAGTAAAAGTGAAAATATGGTGCTGTTGTTTTCTTTTTCACCACTAAATGTTTAACCATATGGCTCCGAGCAGTCCCAGTTGGCCGCCTCTAAATATTTTATTTTATTTTATTGAATTTATATACCGCCCTTTCCCGAAGGACTCAGGGCGGTTTACAGGGTACTTAAAACATTGATACAAAAATTAAAAACGATTAAAAAGTTTAAATTTAATCCCTGAAGAAAATATAAAAAACCCCAATTAAAAACTCTCAGCCTGGGCCGGAAAGCTCAAAGAGCCAGGTCTTCAGGTCCCGGTGAAATGACCGAAGGTCGGGGGGGGGCAGTCCTAAGCTCCACGGGCAGCTGGTTCCAAAGGGCAGGCACACCCACAAAGAAGGCCCTCCCCCTGGGTGTTATCCACCGGCAATCTTTTACCGGTGGCACCCTGAGAAGGCCCTCCCTGTGGGAGCACACTGGACGAAGGGAACTTGATGCTGGCAGCAGGTGTTCCCTCAAATATCCCGGACCCAAGCCATTTAGGGCTTTATTTAGGGCTTTATAGGTCATCACCAGCACCTTGAATCTCACCCGGAGGGCAACTGGAAGCCAATGCAGCTCGCGGAGTAGAGGTGTTACATGGGAGTGTCGGGAAGCCCCCATCACAACTCGCGCGGCCGCATTCTGCACCAGCTGAAGCCTCCGAGTGGTCCTCAAGGGCAGCCCCATGTAGAGAGTGTTGCAGTAGTCTAAACGGGAGGTCACGAGCGCATGAGTGACTGTGCATAGGGCATCTCTGTCCAGGTAGAGTCACAACTGGCGCACCAGGCAATAAATATCTAGGCCTGCGTATTTTCCCCCCATATAATATACAGGTAGTCCTCGACTAACAACAGTTCATTTAATGACCAGTTACAACAGCACTGAAACAGTGACTTAATGACCATTTTTCACAGGAACATTGCAGCATCCCCATGGTCATGTGATCAGAATTAAGATGCTGAGGAATTATGGGAGTTGAAGTCCACAAGTCATAAAAGGGCCAAGTTTGAAGACCCCTGTTCTTGAGGGTGAAGTTCCATAATCACAACGCTAGAACCAAGAAACTGTCATTCCTGCTACTCTGAGGGATCTTACTAGGAAGATGAGGCAAAAGGGTCTGTATTGTCAATCCTAGCAACCAGGCAAATTACCAACCAAATTACAAATGAGTTTTAAGTATATTAATTGCCACATTTTGAATTTAGACCAGAAATATACTAAGTTTGTAGCTAATAGCTGGTTAATCAGCTGATTTTTATAAAAGCTCAATGTCCCCCACCCCACTAATAAAATTGGAGCTCAGTTCTACCCTTGTCGTCAATATCTTTCTGCTTCCATAACTTGATTCCTGTTTTCTATATGATTACAAGTAACAAATATGAGATTAAACAAATAGCTGTGCTGTTACTACACCTAGTTTGATGTCTTAGACAAATGCTGGGAAAGACAGTTTGGACAGCCCTAATTAAACAAGAGAATAATTACCTCCATTGAATTTTTAAATAGTCTGTATAGCATTTGGTTGCTTCAACATCAGCAGCAGAAATATAATTCCCCCTTACTGTTCCTTCTGATAATCCAACAAATTGGATTTGTTGGGGAAAAAATACAGTTTGGAAGTATTAATTTCTTGAGAACATCCAGATTCAGCTTTCTTTTTTCATGAGGATTTATACTTGCTGCATTAAAATTGGTTGCAGCTAAAGCTCGAGCAGAGTAGCTATATGCAACTAGGACCATGTAACAATATGGTTACCTAGAGAGTCCAAAGTAATTTTCCAAGTTACCTGCTGCATTTTGAATGCAGGTCTTTGGCAGAAAGCAGGAGTCAATAAATCTGAGATCAATATTTATCCAGTAAACCCGGATAAATATTTTTACTTACTGGATGGCACTATTCTGCAATTGTATTGGATTGGTCCATCTAACATTGGCAGATAATTTCAAACACTCCTGGGTAAAAAGCAATCAAAAGGAAATTAAATTATGGCTTTTCCAGTTCTGCTAATCTACCATTTTTCAAGCTAAATTAACCTTAAGACAAGGATTTGACATAGAAGGTCAAGCAGAATCTACTGCCCTCTCATGGGATGTATTTAAAAATACTGTTAACAGAATTTTAGTTCCCAAATGCAGTTCCTATTTATACCAAATCTCACGGATTTAACTCATGGAAAATAATAAAATTGTAATACTATCTGTGATGTGTGAGCTTCAGCCACAAATGGTAACAGTCATTAAATGTTGTTAGGTGCTAATTTTATTCAGTTTGGGACACCAATTCATAATAATTTATACTTTTAGGCATTAGAATGACTAAGACAAGAGACCATACATTTTGGGGGGGGGGCTACTTTAGGTTTTAGTCTTTAAATTCCCCACCATGCCTTTCTATGTTGCACCTAAAGTTCTGCATGATAGTCAAACCATTAGTATTATGTTGTGAAATACTGTAGATTTTAGTGATTTGGATCATGAATCCCAATATTCTCAAAGATGAGAGAGGGCTTGCAATTTTTATTGTTCTAGAGTCTTTTGGGATTTCTTGATCTATCTGATATTATGCTGTTGATGTGACTTTGACAAACAGCCATACTTGGAAAGATTCACTGTTATCCCAAACGATGACATTAGAGAAACAATTATTAGAGAAATAATTTATTAAGTAGAGCTGATAGGCAGGTAAATCTTTTTTTTTTACAGAGATTTGTGAGTACTTCCTTTTCACCAGGGGTGCAATCTGTCTCTGGAATTTGTATAGAAAGAATTTCACTGTGATAAGATGAACGAGTCTGATAAGAATTGGTCCAAATCTTGATTGTTTAATGAAGAAGATTCATAGCTGATATTACTTATCCTTTATTTATTATTTTGACTCTTTAAATGTAATTGTTAACTGCTTTCATATTTTTAATTTGAAGTGTTATACAAGTGTTTTAAATAAATAAATCCACTTTCCATTCATGGGATCCAATTTCTGATGCAAGCCATGTTTTGTTTTACTCATTATTACTGAGCATAGTTTCACAGAGTATTAATATATGTGCCATTGTACTTTGGTATCTTGATGCATCATCTCAATTGGTAAGCTAGATCTTACACATACTATGCAGGGATTCAGACCAGTTTTGCTAATGCTTGTAATCTACTTTCTTTATTTCAGCAAAGTACCAGCAGACTGAGGTACTGGTTTTTTAGAATCTACAACACAAAAATATAAAAAATCCAAAGTACAGAAAACCACAGTCATTTCGAAAGTGATTAAAATGTCACATGAAATTTTGCAGTGGAGCAGTGATCATGAATATATTTCACAATGCAATAGGCAGAAGTTTGCGTATTTCTTACAGAGAATCCTCAGGACTGAGCAAGTCGTTCTAGGACTCGTCGATAATCTGAAATAAGTTGCTGGAACGTCTCTTCCAATTGTTTATGTTGTAAATTTATGTCTATTTGGTTCAACTGATTGGTCAACTCTTCTGGTCTTAAACATCTTCTCATTTTGGCAATCTCTCTCTGCTTTTTCTAGAAAACAAAGGATTTACACATATGAAGAACATTACCACATTTCACCACTTCCTGCAGGCTCATTGGCAATGTGATGAAATGAGATTTGTATCCTACTAAAATACATTAAAGGCTAATTGGAGATTCCCTTACCAAGAATGGAAGCAGAAAGCTAAAAGAACTTGGAGAAGGGATATTCAGACAAAATAAAAAGAAGGAGTTGGCATTTGGGAAAATCTAAGTGGTGGACAAAGTGTTCATTAACTCTTTCCCTTCATAATAAATTCAAATTAAAAAAAATGATAGAAAAGCCACCTTATATGGGCCCATCAATCTTCTTTTTACATCCAATCTATAACTTCTGGATTGTTCTGCATTACTCATGTCTGTTGCATGTAACCGGAGAATTTCATAAACTCGCCGTGTATGTTGCTAAAAGGAAAAACATATAAAAAGAGTTGGAATTATTGCTCCCAATGTGCAAAGTTAAAAATCTTGCCTACTACCTTTTCTTCTCGACTACTGTTTCCATGCCTTAAATTTCAGCAGTCACTGTACAATTCATCATATTAGTTTTAATCAATCCTCCTTTTTCAAGGACCTAGCTTTCTCAAATCTTATGTACCACTTAACCTAAATAACTCCAGGTTGTTTAATATTATTAATATATATAAAACTCAAACATATCAATCTAACCTCAGCAACAGATATAAATTGCGAAAACATGGCAGACCATCCACACTAAAGTCCAAATCGAAAAGTGGCACATAAAATTTCAATATGCAAATAATTCTGGGAGAGTGGATGAGGTGTGTGTTACAATTTATTCTCACATTTTCGTTCTAGGCAAAATGTTTATTTTCATTTTGCAATCTGTAAGTTTCAAATAGTTGAGCCTTCTGAACCTTTTCTCCCTAGAAAATTGGTGTCCTAAATTCCTCAAAGCTTTTATTGAATAGCTATATAAAATAAGTCAGATTTCAACAACAATTTGAAATTGACTGTTTGTAACCAATACAATATTACCATGAGCTTGAAAAGTAATTATCTTGACCTAGAAACATTGTCTAAAAATTTAAAAAGCTACCTTAAAACCTGCGGGGTTTGCAGAATCTATCAGCAAAAGAAGCTGTATTCTACTAAATAGTTTTCAAAATAATAACTATCATATGTAGTTTTAGTTTCAATGTGGCCCTTCTGTAAATGAAATGTTTCATCTAAGGGCACTTTACAGGAAGTTGTAGACCCAGAACCATTTGTTCGCGTGACCATTCAAAGGCACAACAGTGCTGAACAAATGGTAAGTTATAACCAGTCCTCAGAATTCTGCCATCCTAGCACCCCTATGGTCATGTGATTGCAATCTGGGCACTTGGCAAGCAATTCACACGACCAGTTGCAGTACTCTACAATCACATGATCACCATTTGCAATCTTCCCTGCTGGCTTATTCAAAAAGTCAATTGGAAAGCCATCAATCAGGGAAAGTCACAACTCAATGGGATAAGTATCCCCCCACCTGCTCACCCTCCTGCAGTCGTGAGCCCCATGCACTCTTCCCAGCCCTTGTCACGCCTTCCTCATGCTCTCACTGACTCAGGCGTGACTCTTGCATACCCCCCTCATGTACCTTTCCTGAGCTTTGGCTCTTGTGAACCCACCCTGACCCTCCCCCGCACCTCATTCCCTCCCCCTGCTTGCTAGTCTGGGACATGCAACTTCCTGCCATCTTCCCCAATGCCTTTGGTTGTAGGAAGCAGGCAGGAAGTTGCCTCGCCTAATGATAATGTAACAGGGGCACCTGGGACTATAAGGATTGCTGTCCCTAGTGATGACATCAAGCTTAGCAACAGAAATTCGGATGCCAACTGCCATCATAAGTCGAGAACTGCCTACACCGCTATCATTCTACATTCCCCATAGCTGCAAATAAATAAAACCTTATTTAGCAAAGTCTCATGTTGGATATAGAATATTTCTTCAAATAGGACACCAATTTGCAAAAATGTCAGTATTGGATACATTTAAAATATTATCAATACCTTATTTACTTTCAGCTTCTGTTGAGCTTCTATTACCATATCTTGACTGAAGCCTTGCTTAAGATTCTCTGGAGAAAAGCAGGGTAAATCTTGACACAATTTTACTAATACAAAATCTCGCAGTTTCACATAGCTTTCAGATGGATCTTCAGCTAAAAGAAGAAAAGACAAAGGTTAAGATTTATAACCAGAAGTTTCCCTCTTCATGAATTAATACTACAAGACCATTCAAAATAGTTAAAGAAACACCCACGATTATCAATATACCCATGCCTGAAAATATTCCATAGCTGCTGTCAGTTTAAAAAAAAAAAATCTAACAAATCTACCAACAGGCTTGCTTAACATTCTCATTCAAATACCCAAAATACCTTCATTGCTTTATGAAAGTGGTGGGGGTTGGTACTGTTCCAGTGGGCAGGTGGAACAACACAAGAACAAACAAGCAGCACAAGCAATTGGAGATTAGTGGCCATGCAAGTAACCTGGTCCTATGCCTTATAAGGCTTTACAGGCAATAACCAGCCCTTTGAACTGCACTTGGAAGCTCAGCGGAAGTTGGTGCCTCTGGAGCCCACTGGAAACTCCTGCAGCTCCAATAGCAGGCATGAATGTATTATGAAATGCCTGGAATTGCTGAAACGGTCCATCCTGCTCCATCCTGGGCAAGGTGCATCTTCTGAATACTTTTCAAGGGCAGACCCCAGTAGAGTCTATTACAGTAATACAAACAGGAGGAGACTGAAGTGCGCCCCCCATTTCTATCACCATGAGCAGTGCTTCCTCATATAGAAAACCCGGTAAGAGTTGGGCAGCTAATAAGTCCAGATACCTTAATGAAGCTAATTGGGACCAGAAACTCCATTAAGATATGGTTGTGAATTGGGAAAAAAAAACCAACAACCACGTGCCCACACTGTTTAACGGTGGCAGTTCTGGCAATCCTGGTTGCTGTCATTACGTAAGAACGCCTTATGTGACTTTCTGCCAGCTTCCCCGTCGACTCGGCTTGTTGGAAGCCAGCAGGAAAGGTTGCAAATCACAAACACACGACCATGGGAAGTTTTGACAGCCATAAATATGAGGACCAATTGTAACTGCCACTTGTTCAGTGCTATTCAGTACCAAGTTCAAATGGCCACTGAATGATTAAACGAGAACCACCTGTAAATCTATAAAAAGCTGTGCAAGGCCTCTCCTGGCCACAGCTGCCAGTTGCTCTTTGAGCAGAGCCATTATCTCAATAAGACCTCCAAACTGCACACCAGTTCTGTCCGAGGAAAGGATGGAAAGTTTCTAAATCCAACCCTCCCCATAGCTACCCAGTTATGCCAGACTGAGCTGAAGCCTGTTCTTCTCCATCCAGGCCTTCACAGCCTTCAGACACTAGGAACACCAGACTCAGCAGTCTACTGGTGATACTACACCTTGTCTCAAGGGATGACCTCATCTAGTAGCTTCGTTTAGCTCTTAGGAATAGAGAATGTACAGTCCTAAGGAACCCCACAGAGCAGAGGCTCCAGGCTCGACCTCTTTTCCTTATGGCCTTGGAGAAAGGAGAAGGAAGAACCACCATAACACTCTGTTTCCCTGTATCAAGAAGGGCCAGGACAGCTCCACTATTCCCCAGTTACCAGCCCAATGGAAGAGTTCCTAGCCTCACTTCAAAACTTTAAATCTTTGCAACACACCTAGCCCTCCTCAAAATCTATTCTGAGTCCTGCAAGCACATATCCAACCCTGGTACTGCCCCGCTCCAAAACAAAGAACACTTTGAATGTAAATTCATACAACACGTTTCAAAAAGCGTAAGGTTGTAAAAACTAG
This sequence comes from Vipera ursinii, assembly GCF_947247035.1. Taxonomy (NCBI): domain Eukaryota; kingdom Metazoa; phylum Chordata; class Lepidosauria; order Squamata; family Viperidae; genus Vipera; species Vipera ursinii. Next base: position 157,788,189 of record NC_139512.1, on the reverse strand, counting down.
CTCCCATTTTTCTCTTCTGAATATTCCAATAATGACTCAGATATAGTAATATCCCATTTCATTCTACGTGCATCACATCTGCTTCCTACATTTTAGTTAGCATTTTTCCCTACATATTTTTGTTTCCTCCCACATAGGATTTTACTTAAAGGTACTTAAAGGTACTATGATCAAGCTTGTCATGCTTCAGCGGAAGAGATTTTTAACTCATCCTCATAAGGTTTATCCCATTTCATACCAGAGTTACCCTATCCTGGTAACTTGGGCCATGGTCCCAGAAACCAAATCAATGTAATACATTTTTTATTTTTTGTTAAATTATTATCTCCCAATTCAGGACTCTCTCAATCTATGAGCAATGAGATGAATATTAAGCTTGGACTGTTAGAAAAAAAGTGTTTATGGCTTGATCAGTTCCATTACGTTGATTTCATTAAATTTGCCAGTCTCAGTGTTTAAATTAACTCTGAATCAAAAGAGGAAAAATTACCGACTATAGAACAATGGACTTTAAAGGTTTCCGACCTGGCAGAGATGGCGAAGATTTCAGCCTATTTGAAAGATCATTCGCAAGAACGTTATATTATGGAATGGAGAAAATGGATTGAGTTTATCCAGAACAAGTATAGGGTCAAGAAGTTTTATGTAGCATTCGAATGAGTCTTCTTTCGTTTCTCCTTCTTTTTTATTCTAGTTTTTTTATATATATTTATCATGGTTAAGGTGTGTTTTATCCTATATAAGCTAGAGAGTGATGGATTTTAGAATCTATAGTTTTTAGTATATGGTTGTTTATGATTGCTTTTTTATATACATATACCTTGTATTTAGCTCTGGGAAGTCGGGGGGGGGAGGGGGGGTGGAGGGAGGAGGGGAGGGAGGGAGGTTGGGGGGAGGTAGGGGGGGTATAGGGAGGGGGTAGGGGGGTTTTTTTTAATGGAAAACTGTACTTTAAAACTTTTCAATTAAAAAAAAAAGAGGAAAAATTACACAATATAATTTACTAAGGCATAACAAATATATCTAATATTTCTTAAAAACTGAAGCCACTAACTAATATGGAATTCTCCATCCTTTGCTCCAAAATTATTTTTGTGTAAAAAGATGTCAGTTTGGTCTCATGAATGTTCATTGCCTCCAAACTTTCAGAAGCCATGAGGGCATTGGGACCAGAGGACGAATGTAAGAAATGTGCAACAGCCTGAATCTAGCTATAGCTTTCAGTTGGCTATTCATGTATTCAAATAAACACTTTGTGCTAGTTTTGCTGATAAGGAAAAGATGGGAAGAGAGAGTTTTAGTTTTATACAGGAAGTGTTCCCATAGGGGAAAGAGGGAGGGGCCACAGATTCTAGACTGGCATTAGATGCATTATCTTAAAAATGTAAGAACTGGGGAAGAATTTGAAAGATAAATGAGGTAAAATTAAAAAAAAACAAAAAAACAAAAAGTGAGCTGTGAAACCTGACTTAAATCGGGTAGTAGCTACACTGAAGCCTTGTTGATTTGAAGATAAATCCAAAGAATGCTGGGAATCTAAAGAGGAGGGCGTGTTGCAGGATGTAGTTGTACTTGTAGACAGATGAGCCTTCTGGGACAGAAAAGCATGGAAGATCAAAGGTTTCCCCAATTAGAGTAGAACCAGCTGGCAGCCAGACTCACAGAGGGAAAATGGCTCCCAGTATTTGTAAGACTGTCCTAGATTCTAAATTATGAAGTAAGCAGTGCTCATATATATTGAGTCAACATTATAGAGTTCATATGCACGCCAGGCAGAAAATACTTATGTCACATAATATTAAGCAGAGAGAAAAGATTGGGTCACTCTGCAGTTCAGAACCTCAACCAAGCTATGTTTATCTAGAAATGGAACAGAGGAGGTGGATTAGCAGAAATGGCTAAACTGATCTGTCTGGCCAAGGATAAAACAAGTAATTTTATACAAGACTGGAAACTTTTACGGACTTTTTTTCCCCTGAACGTGAAAAAAAGAATGAAATGGTGATTTCTGGGTTTGTTGATTAAAAAAAGGGTTGAGTGTGGGACAGAGGGATTTCTGTAATGTAATTTTAAAGAGGGAGTAATGATAATTAAGTTTGTAGCTGCTGCAAAGAAGATTGGAAATTGCTTCTTTGATTATCCCTTTTCTTTTTTTCTAGCTGTGCTGTTTTTTTAAACTTTTTCTTTTACCTTTCTTCTTTTTTTCTTACTTATTTATATATTTTCATGTTTACCTATTAGCTATGTTAAAATCTTCACAAAATTTATACCTTTTTAAAGAACAGCACAGGTGGGAGGGTCCAAGTTTAACATTTCTGGATGTAAATAAACTTGCTAGATCTACAAAGGAATGCAATTAGGAAATCAAGACTAGATTCTTAACAAAAGTAACTTGCTTGCTTTTATGCCTGGCTTTTTGAAAAAAAACAACAACCTGAAATAGTTTACAATGAGTTCATCTGCAAAATCTTGAAAATCTACAGGAAGCCCTTGTGACAAAGCATTTTACTACCAAGAACTTTCCAGGATAGTAACAATGCATTTTCTTCCCTAAGCATCAATGTCAGGAATTTATCTTTTGATACCATTAAGTTAAGGAAGCTAGGCTGTATGAAATGGGGCAATTCTGTTGACAGAATAATATACAGCAGTGCAACACATTCCTCTTCGTCCTTGTGCTTTCAAAAGATGGAGGGTTAGTAGGGTACCAATACAGGTTCGAACATGAATGAGGAAAAAAAGGAGGATTTTGTTTGTGTAATGCCAGATACCACCATTCTCACTACAAGTCAAACTCAAGAGAATTTTAGTTTGCTCAGCCAGTTCTTTCTTTATACCAAAACTACGTTATATATCGTGTATTGAAGCTCTCAATAAAAAAAATTGTTCCCTCCAACTGCTGGAATTTAATCAAAAGGTTAACCAGCTTATCAATAACTACTTTACAAATGCAACTATCTTGGGTATCTCCTTTAGTTTGATGCATTTTTAAAATATAACCACGTGATAACTTTCAATGTCATCTCACTTTCATAATTTTTCAATCCTGTTCCCCTTTGTCCAACCCAGTTGCCTTTTAACAGCAGCAATGAGAAACAGATGGAAAACAGAGATCCATCTCTCCATTTCAAGCTCCTAGTCAAAAACAGCATGTTCCCTAGCAAATTATTCTACAGGGCAATTTCATCTGTTTTACGAGTACTTTTACTGAAGAAAATACGCATCACGCTCCACGTAATGAGGCAGAGCCCTGTTTTTGTCTGCTACAGTATTGTACTGGCAGTTCCATTTCTATGCACTGTAAGTAACACAGTAAATATGTCTCTTGTAAAAAAAATTCAGATAGAATTTTTAAAATTGACATTTACATTATCCTTAGTAAATGGTATGGAATGTGTGGATGACCTTGAGGGACAAAGGGAAAGAGATGGTGGCTAGGGAACAATCAGACAGGAGAGAAAGAAGCCTACAGTCACTTAACACTCAGAGAACGAAACTTAGGAAAGAAACACCCTAAAAGCGGCGAGGGAAAGTTTGTAACTTCAGACTTACACAATTCTTTTAATGTAGTCTTATAAGACTTCATTAAAACAGATCTAGTACACTTAGTCGTGTTTCCTGTCTGGTTTACCCTGGAGGGCTGACAGGCACCAGCTAGGGCAGGTGTGTGTGTGTGTGTGTGTGTGTGTGTGTGTGTGTGTGTGTAGGATGATATAAAATGGTATCACGTGAGATGTTATATGGCTTTTTTTAAAATCCCATTTATATCCCGCCCTTCTCCAAAGATTCAGGGCGGCTTACAATCTAAGAAGCACAAACCAATGTGCTTAGCAATAGCCTTCATTCTATGTATATGCCTTCTTATTAGGGCTTTCGCCCCCCACCCCACCCCCCCAAGCGGCATTATTACAAAGTCAGCTTATTACAGATATGTGTTAGTCATTCAGATATATGTCTAAATTAATTACATTATTTAATGGTAAATGAATCTTTCTGTGTTTTTACCATGCCACCATCAAATGGGAAGCAATTTTTAAAATTCAGAAAATTGTCATACAGTTTAGATGCAATATACAAATGTCACAGGTTTAGTTTTTCTAAGCACATTCATTCAACTGCATAAAAGGCACATAACGCCTTACATGGCATTACATGTAAGGCATTATGTTTACATGGTAGTGATTTGCTTCCGATACACTTAATACTACCAGCATTTCTTTCCCCACCATCCTGCCGTCAAATATAATCCCTCGCTGATTTGTAAGGAATATGTTAAAACACACATTATCATAAGGTTGCATAATACTTCAGACTGAAAGGCAAAAAGGTAACTTGGGAGCATGCAGAGGCACCAATGTACCACCTGTACCACCTGCAACCCTTAAAACCAAATATATCTTTTCCCAAGACTTTTCAGCAGCTGCGGGGAGCAGACATGCAATCCCAGAAAAAGACACAGCTGCTTTGAGTTGCAGACGAGTGCTATATGAGAACCCTGCCCACTCCAAAACACCCCTTTGCCTTTGAATCCAAAGCATGGCACAGCCCTACGTTATAATACAAGAATGACTCTGTGGGCTTTGAACAAATGGTTTGTGAAAGTATATCAATTTTTGTTTAAGAAAAACAAAACTTGAAATTACACAAAAACAATTTATAAAGACTATGTCATGCTTTCAGTATAGCACAGGAACAAACATGAGTTCAAATGAACTAATAGGCAGGATACCAAAGAAGTTTAATCATTGCCCCTTTTACAAAAGGGCCTTGGATCATAAACATTTAAATATTTAAAATAGTTTTATGACTGTCCCCTTCTAATGGCTTCTTCTAAAAGACAGGGACTTATAAAAAGTTGTGAAATATGGCAAAATCTGCAGTACAAAGAATAACTGGCAGAGATAAGAGTAGGCCACAAATAAATTTAACAAATAAATAAATAAAAGGAACCCGTGGATCCATGTAAATATAATTTATTTATATTTGTTTTGCTAACATATCATACTCTTTTACTATATATGTATACAGCAGGGGTCCCCAACTTGTGGGCTGCGGCTTATTGGCTACTGGGCCGCGCGAGTGGTTGGCCGGTGTGGACATGCACATGTGGGTGTTCGTGGCCCCATTTGGGCGTCGTGTTTGTGGCCCAACTCGTGCAAGTGTTGCGGGCATTCGTGGCCCCATTCATGTGAGCGTTGCTGCGAGCGTCGCAGGCGTTTGCAGCCCAACTCACACTAGGGTCCATGGCCCCATTCGCACGAGTATTGATGTAAGCATTGTGGGTGTTTGCGGCCCCACTCCCGCGAGCATCATCACAAACATCATGGATGTTTGTGGCCCCACTCGAGCAACGGGTGTTTGTGCACATGCACGCGCATACACGTTCACCCCCCACAAAACCATCCCTACTTCCCCCCTCCCCCCACTCTGGGCTGCCAACCCTGAAAGGATGGGGACCTCTTGTATTAGAGGGTAGTCTTCTTTACATTGCATCAGAAAACAATGGCTTGGAGACTAACTTCCATGGAAGCATAGGGCATGGGTCCCCAACCTCCGGTCAAGAAACCGGTCCGCGCAAACAAGAAAAGCCCACTCCACAGGATGTAGGCAGCGTGCGAAACCAGGGCCCCTCCAATCTATGGGAAAACCTCTCTCCACAGAACTGGTCCCTGATGCCCACAAGGTTGGGGGCAGCTGTATTAGAGTTTTCTGCTCAAACTATATTTTTCTTGATTGAAATGAGGATGAAGCAATTTCTACCACATTCCTTTATTCCCTATGATTTCTTTGATGTGGAGTGACTGCTTCAGACAGTGAAGTAAAGGGGCCAGAGTCAATAAAGATTTCTTTCCCTCTTATGTTTTGGATAAAAATAGTAGAAATGTTTGATCTTTCCTGAATATCACCTCATGATATTCCTGATATTTATCAGAGACAAATACACAGAAGTTTTTATTTTCCTTTTATTTTTTTAGAGAAGCTAATACATTTTACTTTTTAACTTTAAAAATAAAGTTATGGTTCATTTGTTCTATGGTAAACTTGCACCTTTTCAAAAGTTGAGTTCAAAATAATTTTATAGGAATTTTCTCATTTCCTTCGGACACACATACATTTACTCTCTCGTGTTTAAAAACACAACTGTATGAGTAAGAGAAATAATATCCATAAGAATAATTTTTGATTTAATAGTTTGCCTCAAGAAAACAATCTCTCCAAGGCAATTAAACCTCCCCGCAACAACTTACGATTCCTTGTCAAGCCAGCTATGTACTTTGCAACCAAAATGCCTAATTATCTGGTAATTCTCTAAACTGACCTTCAAAAGCTACTTGAATTGTTCATGTTTTTCACGAAAGGAATGAGAAGCATTAGTTTGTGTCATCAGATCAAATTTCATTTTCATAATTCTGGCATAAACATATTGGAGAATACTCTGTGTGCTCTCATGATCATTACCTTGAGCAAAAGGGATGGATTTTCATGATGCACTCTTCTCAGTAAGAAAAGGATTTGAAGAGTTACATTATACGGAGTTCTTAGGTAAGAAAGGATAGTATTATCTTGACCTCCGTTTAGCTGGACTTTAAAAGTTCACTTCATTTTGACAGATGAATTTCAAAAGCTGGTAGCTTCAATAAAGATTCATTTCACATACCTGTTATATCAAGCACTGTAGGAGATGACATGTAGTATCTATGGACAGTTTCTAATAGCCGAGCTCCATGGCCTTCTCCTTGGAACGGAGGCAATATCAGCATTTGGCTACAGGAAGAAGGCGGGGGGAAAGGTAACTAAAAGCTGTACATTTTACTTTTGAAACTTATTTTCAATGATTTGTTATATATAGGGTTTCATATACAAGTAATGCTGAGATTCTTTCCCACTTTAGATGCAAAGAACAACATTTTTAAAAACGCAAAGCTAACCAAAATCTTGAATAAAAGAATCCCCCCCAAATTAAAACCAAAATTAAAACCATTATCAACTATTATTGGGAATTTCAACAGTCCTCTCTTGCTGAAATAAAAGGCAAGGCACATGTTATGCTTCCAATTACCTTACACGTGGCCGGGTTTTGTCTGGGTACACATAGTAATTATAGACTGTCATATAGCCTACAGTCGCAGAGAGCGTCGCTCCATCCTTATTATACTTCTCAAATCTGCAGATAAAACAGAAAGCCAAGCAGGTCAATTACAGTCGCGCTCCCATGCAGTGTCCATTTTCTTTTCTATTTTGTGACTGAATTTTCAGTGTCAGCAAGCTACTCTGTGAGGGCCCAATGGGTACACCTGCTATGTTCTGAATGTACAATTCACTTAATTGGTGTGCAGCAACTTGGATAAATCAGACCTCTTTACAGCACTTCACCACACTTGCCTATTATAACGATGAATAGGTGGCAAGTAAAAGAAAACACAGGCAAAGCTCATTTTACTGTTTAAGCCCTACATTCAGAGCTCCAGTGGACAACAGTATTTAATTTGGCTCTATTCTCAAGGTCTTGCAAAACATAATGGATGCAAACTCCAGCTTGATAAACAATAGTTTTTCCTGTCCTGAGAAAAGTATCATTGTACTGTCCCAATAATTGGCCAGCCACAATTAAAATGCAGCCTTTATAGAGGTAATAAGGTCCACTATTGCTTTAGAATTGTACCTACACTAGAAAGTAGTTCCATCTTTCATCATCCACGTCAATAAAGCTCGCTGTTTCAATAAACCACATCAAGAAGGTCTGAAGCCTTTCATGATACTCTCGAAAGCCTGGGCATGTCATGTCAGCCTAGGGAAAAAGCTAGAAGAAGTCAGGTGAAACTCTTCACAGATGTGAAAAGAGCTCTTAGGAGGGTATATTCAGATTCTTTGGCAGGCAACTATGAGTGCACAAAAAAGTGATATGACCTCCAAATAACATATATCACAAGCAATTAACTGAATGTCATTTAAAAGTTGTCATGAAAATTTGTCACTTTGGGCAAAACATTTCTTTTTTTTTTTACCTTGTAGATTTGATATGTTATGTCTTCACCTGCTTCTTCGCTATGCAAAGAATATGTATGCAATAATACCCCAAACGGCTTAAAGTTAACTTCTTTTTCCAGCAAAGATACAAAGTCATCTACACTTCTGCTAAAGCCTGGTGGAATAATTTCTCTAATTTTACTTTCCACATCATCTGCCTGAAAACAAAGAAGGAAAAGAAATGAGAATGTAAGCTCAGTTACTGGAAGGTTAAGTGTAAACTAATATTATTCATATCTACCCCTTGAAGGAATCCCTCTTAAAATTCATCAGAAAGTTGCATATACACATGCATACACACACACACACACACACACACACACACATATAATCACTGATGCTCAATAATGGGTACTTAAGCAAAACATTTAGTTTAGCAAAACATTTACCCTAGCTATTTTGCATTTTGGTTACTGGAGGATAGGGGATTGTAGTAAAATAGATGAAATGATTTCTTCAAAATACAAACAGAAATAGGTGTCAGCTACTCATAAAAGGAAATGCTGATACTTGGACAATATTTCTTCTTAAAAATAATTAAGAAATCAAACAGTTAGTCCTCGTTTGAGCATCATTTGTTCAGTGGCCATTCAAAATTATGATAAGAGCTGAACAGATTTACGACCCGTGCCCAAATTTTATGGCCACTGCAGCACCCTTGCGGCCCCATGATTGCAATCCAGACACTTAGCAACTTGTTTGCACTCAAGGCAGGTTGCCAAGCACCCTGGAATCGTGTGATCGCCGTGTGAAGCACCAGCCATGCCATTCCTGCTGGCTTCCCCAGCAGGTAAGATGGCGAGCTGCTGGTGCCTGTGGAGAGGACTCCCTCTGGTTTCTTGGGGCTGGCTGAAAACGGGTCTGTCACAAAATCCAAGGTTGGATTTCAGGAGGGCTTTTTCACCCAGCCTCCTGGAGAGCAACCACGGGGGTCCGCCAGGTGGGTTTCATCCTGTGCAGAGAAGGGTCTCTTTGCCAAGCAGTCTTTTTACTATCAAGGACACCGGGGACAATAAGGAACTTTTTCACCTGGCCTCTTTTGAGAGTAAGAGTGCTGCCTGCTGGGATTGATTTCACCTGACGCACAAGGTGGGGTCTGTCTGCCAAGTAGTCTTGCTCTCAGGAAGACCGGCTGAAAAAGCCCAGGCTGAAATCCAAACAGGATTTTGGCATGGAGCATTTGCAGCACGGGAGAGAGAGAGAGAGAGAGAGAGAGAGAGTGTTTTGCACCCAATTCTCCCTCTCATTGGTGGGGCTGGCTCCAAATGCCCAATGCCGCCAATGTTTTGTGACAAAATGATGCTTGGAATTTGGGGCGAAGTTCCCTTCTGGCCACGAAGGGAAAGGGAATTGTACTGCTTTGATCTTTGTGATCGAAGCTTCTTTTCTCCAGCCCAGCTCTGCAGTTCTCTTTTGTGCAAGAACGGGAGCTGCTGCTCCGTCGCTGGGTCTGCTTAACAACCGCAATGGCGAGAGCCAGGATTGCTGTCATTGAGCAAGGCAGTCACGTAGGCACTTCACTTAACTATCGTAACAACTTATGACCTAATTTTCGGGGTCAATTATGGTTGTAAGTCAAGGACTATCTATAAATCAAAGTCATAACTAAAAAAAAAACCCCCAGAGAAAACAGAAATTACAGAAAAGGGTTGTTTTTTAAAAAAAAAATAAAAAAATAAGAAAACTGATTTTGAAGAATACATTTGCATTTTTATTTTAAGAAAAAACGCAATATTTCCTAGTCCCCAGTACAGGAAGTCCTCAACATATGACCACAATTGAGCCCCAAATTTATATTGCTAAGTGAGACGATTGTTAAGTGAATTTTGCCTCGTTTTATGACCTTTCTTGCCACAGATGTTGAATGAATCACTGCAGTTGTTAGGTTAGTAACAAGACTGTTAAATTAATCTGGCTTTCCCATTTCCTTTGCTTGTCACAAGACTGCAAAAGGTGATCACATGACCCCCGAGACACTGCAACTGCCATAAATGTGAACCAGTTGCCAAGCATCCGAATTTTGATCATGTGATCATGGGGATGCTGCAACAGTCGTGTGAATGGCATGGGATTATGTTGTGCACTTGGCCAGCACTATGTAACCAGTAACAAAAAAGAAAATTTAAAAAGAGATACCCTCCATATGATTGCTATTTCTGAGCAGTGCACATTCCATCCATTCTTATACCCTTGAAGCTAAGCAAAAGCAACCCAAACAAACTAGGGCTTGATAGCCCCAGTATGAAGATCAACTCAAGAAAAATCCAATCATGAAAATATCAAGAAAGGCCAGAAAATACTGTTCTACCTCAAATTACTTTAGCAATTTAATGACTGCAAACAACTATATCTAGAGTACTTATTTTTAAATCTAATTTAACCAAAGGATGAGGAAAACAGTACACATTTTATAACCAGAAACTGAATTAAGAGTAGCCTTATTAAATAGTCAAAGTAAATGTGATAGACTATCAGCTGAGCAGACATCATAATCCTTTTCAGGCCCCCAAACGGCCACTTGATTGAATACATTTACTACTTCTCTTTAGCCATGAATATCTGATGAAGTTTAACAATAATGTATTGCTGCTTCTCACCAGGCAATAAAACTTAATGAATTGGTCTCAACTTAACAAAACCCTTCCCCCTCAATACAACTCCTAAAAGCCTGACATTACATTCAACAAAATGAGCTTACATTCTATTCAAGCCATGCTCTGAACAATGAGCCCAGGTTTTTACTTAATGGAGTTTGTCATGAGTTCAGCTGTAATGTTTGTATTGTATCTATTTCCATAAGGATTGACACAAGAACACTTTGTGTTAACTTACTAAGCAGCTCTTTCACACCGTTTACATGCATGATGAGTATTAATTCTAAACCAAGACCTTTGCTATTTAGCATTCAAAACTGGGAAATTAAGATGCTTAGGACAAAATACACTACAAAAGGCTAATACAACACACAGCTAATGGCAGTCCTTTCAACTGTTATCCCCCTAAGTAGAAGCAATGCACCTGCAAATGAATAATACTTCACTATTAGCTATATTTTGGGATGCAGAGTATGGATAGAGTTCAGCCATTGCATACTTCATTCTTAACCCCTTGATGCTATTAACATTCATATATCAACTTTATATTTCTAAGATGTTGTTGTGTAATTAAGGTACACAGTTCTACAAATTTGCTTTCATCTTATGGAACTGATTAAAGTAGTCTGAACAAGGCCAAAAGACTTTTTTTTCTAAACTAAATCTATGTGTGTAAAAATACAAGAAGCCTGCCTTTATTTAACTGTGCTACAGTTGCCAATGTAACACTTATAAACTATTATAATAAAAACAGAAGGCGAAGAAATGAAAACCTTGCTATTTTTAATGTAGTATTATTCTGTAATACATTTTTATCCCACCATGTTAAAAATCCTATTATTAGGCTCATGAAAGTCAGCATTGAACAGTTGCAAGAAAAAGTATGTGAACCCTTTGGGATTACGTGGAGTTTTGCATGAATTGTCCATAAAATGCGCTCTAAACGTCATGTAAGTCACAACAATAGAAAAACACAGTCTGCTTAAAATAATACTACACAAACATTAGCTGTTGTCATGTTTTAATTGAACATAAGGTGGAAACATTCACAGTGCAGGATGGAAAAAGTATGTGAACCCCTAGCCTAATGACTTCTCCAAGAGCTAATTGGAGCCAGGAGTGAGCCAACCTTGACTCCAATCAGTGTGATGATATTGGATGTGTTGCTGACAGCTGTCCTGCCCTTTAAAAACACACACCTGTTTTGGGTTTACTGGTCTCAAGAAGCACTGTCTGATGTGAACCATGCCTTGCAGAAAAGAGCTCTCAGAAGACCTACGATCAAGAATTGTTGACTTGCATGAAGCTGGAAAGGGTTACAAAAATATCTCCAAAAGCCTTGATGTTCATGTGTCCACGGTAAGACAGACTGTCTACAAATGGAGAAAGTTTAGCACTGTTGCTACTCTCCCTAGGCGTGGTCGTCCTGTAAAAATGACTGCAAGAGCACAGCGCATAATGCTTAATGAGGTAAAGAAGAATCTTAGAGTGTCAGCTAAAGACCTACAGAAATCTCTGGCACATGCTAACATTTTTGTTGACACACCTACAATAAGGAAAACATTAAACAAGAATGGAGTACATGGGAGGACACCACGGAGGAAGCCATTGCTGTCCAAAAAAAATATTGCAGCACGTTTGAAGTTTGCAAAAGAGCACCTGGATGTTCCACAGCACTACTGGCAAAATATACTGTGGACAGATGAAACCAAAATTGAGTTGTTTGGGAAAAACACACAACACTATGTGTGGAGAAAAAAAGGCACAGCACACCATCAAAACCTCATCCCCACTGTAAAACATGGCAGAGGGAGCATCATGGCTTGGGGCTGCTTTGCTGCCTCAGGGCCTGGACGGATTGTTGTCATTGATGGGAAAATGAATTCCAGAGTTTATCAGGACATTTTGCAGGAAAACGTACGACCATCTGTCCACCAACTGAAGCTCCGCAGAGGATGGGTGATGCAACAGGACAATGACCCAAAGCATACAAGTAATTCAACAAAACAATGGCTTCAACAGAACAGAATACGCCTTCTGGAGTGGCCCAGTCAGAGTCCTGACCTCAACCCGATTGAAATGCTGTGGCATGACCTTAAGAGAGCGATTCACACCAGACATCCCAAGAATATTGCTACACTGAAACAGTTTTATGAAGAGGAGTGGTCCAAAATTACTCCAGATCGTTGTGCAGGTCTGATCTGCAACTACAGGAAACGTTTGCTGCCAAAGGAGGGTCAACCAGTTATTAATTCCAAAGGTTCACATACTTTTTCCACCCTGAATGTTTCCATCTTATGTTCAATTAAAACATGACAACAGCTAATGTTTGTGTAGTATTATTTTAAGCAAACTGTGTTTTTCTATTGTTGTGACTTACATGACGTTTAGAGCGCATTTTATGGCATATTCATGCAAAACTCCATGTAATCCCAAAGGGTTCACATACTTTTTCTTGCAACTGTAGCTCTTCCTTTTGATTTATATCCCATTTTTCTGCTCACAAGGTACTCAAGCCAACTATTGATATAGGTAAAATGCCATAAAAACAAGCCATTGTCAATAACTCAGGCTAATGTTTCTGGTCTTATGCGCTGGTTAACAGCCTACCATTTTTTGCATCAACTGAACCACCCGGTCTGGGTTGCCAAAATTGTGGACAAGTAAAAGCAGATTCAATGTAAACACTGAGGTAATGTTTTATTAACATAATTCCAAAACTCCCCTCCCCCACATTAAAAATAAAATAATATATTTACGGCTCAGGTTTTTTTCCGCATATTGTTAGCCTAAATCTACAATCTACCTTTATCTTAATTTTCAATGTCAAAAAATATGAAAATATAAACAAAAGTACATCTAAATAACTCTGCAATATGGAAAGCATTCCGAGGGCATTCTGCCCATCTTTCTAGTTTTGGTACTCAAAGTTAAAAAAAAAAAGAGTACCAGCACATAAGTAAAAAGATTCCTGAGAAACAGTTTGAATTCTTGAGCCCAACCAACAGTCTACTTTAGTTCTGATAATTAAAAATACCAATATCAAATGCTAAAAAGCAACAATGGTTTGGTCCTGATGAAAAGAGAGCTGTAGCTTCCTACCTTAAACCTAGCTTTATCACATTCTCACAATACTCAGAAATGACCAGGAACATAAAATAGAACTTCTTACATTAAGAGCTGCCATGTGGTAATTCTGAAGTGGCCCATGAGATCAGACAAATTATAGTTTTACATCAGTTCTATTTCAAACTACTAGATACAAATAAATACAACCATATAAGTGAGAAGTTCTTCAGGGGTTTATACCTGAAGCATGAAATAATGGTAGACTTCTGATGCGTATGCAATTTACTTGTATAAAGGATGACAAATTCATAGCTTGTTTACAATACTCATTAAACATTAGTCTGAGGACAATAATAAAATATATAAAATGTTGCTTTTAAGCAGAAAAAAAATGTTAAATAGCTCTACTCATTTTAGTTACTGTGTTCAGAGTCGTTACAATGGAAAATTTTTGTACACATTTTAAATCACATTTTAAAATTAAGGAAAACAGCCTGATTAAGCCACAATCAATAGTGAAGGATTTGAAAATAAACATGTGAGCATAAAAAGTTGAAGAGAAGCAACCTTAGCGAGTTTAGATGACATCTGAATATTTGATTTTACCTCCACACACTCAAAATTCTCATTAACTTTTGATGTATAATCAATGCGAAAGAGTGTTGACAAGTTACCAGCGACGTAGTACAAAAGAATCTTCAGTCCCTTGTAACCAAAGGCAACCTCACTGTAGGAGAAACACAAATTCAATTACTGAAACACCCGTCTACAGTTGAAAACTAGTCAATTCCCAAGACAATTATCATACATCACAGTAATCCACATTTTTTTTAATTAATTATAGTTTCTTGAGCAAGACCATCTTGTAGATGAGAAATTGAGTTGTTTGGCCAACTTCTGATTTCATTATTTCAATTTTAGTTGTTCTTGCTTTGTACCTCTGGGGATTTGTTACTGAATTTGGTAGAGTATTATTATTATTATTATTATTATTATTATTATTATTATTATTATTATTTGTATACCGCCCTTCTCCCGAAGGACTCAGGGCGGTGAACAGGGCAATACATATTAAAAAACAAGATACAAAAATTAAAAACGATTAAACAAAATGCCCATGAATAAGTTAAAACACATTAAAAAATAGGTTAAAACAGATTAATAAAACCCAACCCCAATGAACCAAGAATAACCCTGAAAACCATTAATAATTATATATCATTCCAAGTCACTTGGATGCAATTGACAAATACCGTAATTGTTTCAAATTGTGATTTATTCACCTAAAACAATTCAGCTAGAAACACAGAACAAATCATTGCTGAGGTGTGCCAACACAATCACAAAGATATTATTTCTCATTGAAATTATAATTCATTTGCCATGAGTACCCAGAGAAAAATCTTTTAGTATTATTTTATAAGCTTCCCTAATGTATTCAGGCACTAGCAACAAAACATTATTATGCTGTAATATTATAGCATAAAAATCAATGAAATACACATATAACATATAATACATAAAAACAATTACAAAAATAATTTTAAAAACTTATAAATAAATGGATGGCAGCAATCAAAGTCAAATATTCCAAATATTCAGGTTAAGCAATTTACAAAAGTTGTAGCAGATTGAAAATAGTCCTGACAATGCTTTAGACCCAAGTCCAGGATTTAAAAGGTCAAAAATAGAATTTTAAAGTCAACAGAAAGCCAGTGTGGGGCCTAGAACACATGTGTAATGTGCTTATAATTGATGCAGGCTGGCTGTTGCATTCTGAAGTTTCTGGGTGGTGTTCACAGGCAACCATATATAGCACACTGTATTAATTTAAGCAAGTTAAAATGTGGGTGTAAGTCATATTGCAAAGTCCTTAAATTTAGGTAAGATAGCAATTAATGCACCTGCTGAGGTTGGGTGAAAGGCCCATCCAGCAGTATCAAGTTGCAAACTTGTATCTTCATGGACAATGATACTGTTAGACAACATTGGAGATGTCAGGCCATATGATGGACAATAATTACCCAGTCTTGTTTGGATTCAATCTTATTTCATTCTTTGACAAAGTAACTAAATTAGTCGACCAGTGAAATGCTGTGGATACTGTGGATACTTTGACTTCAGCAAGGAATTCAACAAAGTAGACCACAACCTACTTCTCGGTAAACTGGAAAAATGTGGGATAGACAGCATTACCACTAGATAGATGGCTGACAAATTGTACTCAACTAGTCCTTAATAGTACTACATCTACATGGAGAGAAGTAAGCAGTGGGGTACCGCGAGATTCCGTCTTTAATTTCTTTATAAATGACAGAGGAGGGAATAAAAGGCGAATTCATCAAATAGCTAACACCACAGAAGACAAGCTCAGGATCCAAAAGGATCTTGACAGACTTGAACAACGGGCCCTATCCAACAATGTGAAATTTAATGTGGAGAAAAGCAAGGTTTTACACATAGGCAGAAAAAACCAAAGGTACAAATACAGATTAGGTAAAACTTGGCTCCAGAACAGTAACTGTGAGAGGGACCTTGGAGTCATAGTGGACGATCACTTAAACATACTGTAAGTCAGCAGTGTGCACGTGCAGCCAAAAAAGATAATACAATCCTTGGTTGTATAAACAGAGGCATAGAATCAAAATCACATGCAATATTAGTACCGCTTTATAAATCCTTAGAAAGACCACACCTGGACTACTGCATACAGTTTTGGTCACCACATTACAAAAAAGATGTTGAGACTCTGGAAAAAGTGCAAAGAACAACTATAACTATTAAGGGCCTGGACACAAAAACATATGAAGAACAGTTGCAGGAATTGGGTATGGCCAGTCTAGAGAGAAGGACTAGGGTGACATGATAGCAGTATTCCAGTATTTGAGAGGTTGCCACAAAGAAGAGGGGGGTCAATTTATTTTCCAAAGCACCAGAAGGCAAGACAAGAAAAAATGGATGGAAACTAATCAAGGAGAGAAGCAACCTAGAATTAAGGAGAAACTTCCTAACAGTGAGGATAATTAACCAGTGGAACAGCTTGCCTTTAGACTTTGTAGTTGTTCCATGACTAGTTTTTTTTAAGAAAAGACTGGACAGCCAGCAGTCTGAAATAGTATAGGGCAGTGGTGGTGAACCTATGGCAGGCGTGCCAGAGGGGGCACTCAGAGCCCTCTCTGCGGGTATGTGCGCTGTCACCCCAGCACAGAGTTCTCCAGAGTTCGTTACTAGAAAGTCAGAGGGATGCAGGGCCGGGCTGCTCTGCTCTGGGGCAGTGAGTGAGTCAATGAGTGGTACTTGGAAGCGACGGGGCAGTAAGTTAGCGAATGAGCGAGCAAGTGGCATTTGGAAGCGACAGAGCAGTAAGTGAGCGAGCAAGAGGCCTCTGAAAGAGACGGAGTGGGGTGAGGTGCCTTTGAGGGACAATGAGCTGGCCTCGTTTAAAAGGTTTGAGGACCCCTGAAATGCAGCATGATGCAGCCATCCAACTAGGATAAAGGTAAAGGTTCCCCCGCACATGCGTGCTAGTCGTTTCCGACTCTAGGGGCCGGTGCTCGTCTCCGTTTCAAAGCCGAAGAGCCAGTGCTTGTCCGAGGACGTCTCCGTGGTCATGTGGCCGGCATGACTAGACGCCAAAGGCGCACGGAACGCTGTTACCTTCCCACCGTAGTGGTCCCTATTTTTCTACTTGCACTTTTACGTGCTTTCGAACTGCTAGGTTGGCAGAAGCTGGGACGAGTAACAGGCACTCACTCTGTTATGCAGCACTCGGGATTCGACCCACCAAACTGCCGACCTTCTGATCGACAAGCTCAGCATCCTAACCCACTGAGCCACCGCGCCCCATCCAACTAGGATACTGCTGGCTTAATAAAACAATAGATGCAATCTTGCACAGTATTACTATTATTGACAGTATTTAGATTTCACTTTTCTAACTGCTCCTTCTCCCTAAGGGGCTCACAATGTAAAAAGAAGCAAAAGAACACCAGCAGACAGCCACCAGGAAAGACACTGCTGGGGTGCTGAAGACCAGTTGCTCTCTCCCTGCTCAATAAAGGAGGAAGATCCACTTACCCAGCATGTAATTAACTTGTGGAACTCCTTGCCACAGGGTGATGGCATCTAGCCTAGATGCCCTTAAGAGGGGATTGGACAAATTTCTGGGGAAAAAGTCCATCACGGGTTACTAGCCCAGATGGGTATGTGCTACCTCCTTATTATAGATGTGGGCCATTGTGAGATACAGGAGCTGGACTAGATGGGCCATTGGCCTGATCCAGCGGTCTCTTCTTATGTTCCTATATTCCAGCCGCTCATGCAGCCAGCCAGCCAATCACTGCCGTAGATTGTTGATTCAGGGAATATCCATTTCTGTAATGTTAACTAATAGTATTAGCTATTTTTGGTATAGGGATACATTTGTATTGGGTGCTTCGATTTTTTTAAATTTTGTGTTTTTGTAGACTCCAAGTCTTGAACACACAAAAAGGAGTACAGCAAAAAAAGTAAAAACAGATAGTGGAAGATCATTCCAAGAGGCCTGGACAGAGTCACTTGGAGTGATTGAACGCAATGGGAAAGCGTTATTTATTCTGTGTAATGAAAGTGTTGTGTGTCGGACGTCAAGTGTCAGATGGCACTTTGACACCAACCACAAAAGTGTTGCCAAGCTTGGTGAAACTGAAAGAAGAGTGTTTCTTGAAGGGAAATTGAGGAAACACCATTCCCAGTATCTTAGGTTTTGCAACTATCTTTCTAAAACAAATCATCTGACAGCTGCCAGTTTTCAAATTTCACTGTGCATAGCAGAACATGGTAAGCCCCTCTCTGATGGGGATATTATCAAAATGGCCATGTTGTCTGGGAGTAATTCCCTTTTACATGATTTCCCAAACAAGGATAAAATTATTCAACGCATCTTTGAGATGCCACTTAGCAGAAATACTGTTAAAGATCGAGTCCAGCGCATGACAAGTGATGTTAATCAGCAGCTCACCACTGACTTACAAAAGGCAGCCTGTTACTCCATGTGCTTGGACGAAAGCAGAGCTATAAATAATCGTGCAAGGCTAGCAGTAATTTTGCATTATGCTGTTGGTGACACCATGAGAAGAGCTGGTGAAACTGGTGTCTTTGCCTGAAAGAACACAAGGGGTAGATATCTACAATGCTGTGAAGGAGGCCTTTTTGTCACAAGACAGAAGACCAGAAAAAGTGGTTTCAGTTACTAGTGATGGGACACCTTCTATGGTGAGGGCAGCATCTGGTTTCATACAGTTCTTTATTAAAGAAACAAAACGTCAAGTCATTCAGTTCCATTGTATTATACATCAAGAAGCTCTTTGTGCCAGGGAAAGCAGCAAAAAATTTGACGATGTCCTCAAAGATGTCACAAAAATGGTGAACTACATCATGGCTCATGCTCTGAATTTTTGACAGTTTCAAGCACTTCTTGAGGAGGTTCAAGCACAGTATAATTGTTTACTTATGAACAATAATGTCCGCTGGCTGAGCAGAGGATGAGTCCTGGAAAGATTGGTAGCCTTCTTGCATGAAATTAGGCTGTTTATGAATGGAAAGGGGCAGGAATATCCACAGCTCACTGATATGGCATGGATTACCAACCTCATGTTTTTTTTTTACAGATTTTACACTACAATTCAATGTACTGAACAAACAATTACAAGGTGTAGGGAAAACAGCAGGAGGGATGACAAAGGAGAGCAGAGTTAGTTCTGAAAATGAAATCCTTGAAGTGTGGAATTCTTTGCCAAATAATTTTAAGTCAATGAAAACATTTGGGATTGCTTTCCTTACCTTGTTTGGATCATCTTATGCTTGTGAGCAGCTGTTTTCAGCTTTGAATTATATCAAATCTGACACCAGAAACAGAGCTAACAGATGACCTGAGTGCTGTATGTGTTGCTCTCAAACTTACAAAGTATGAACCAAGGTTAGACAAATTATCAGCATGCATATAACAGCAAAAATTACATTAATTGTTCAAAAGCATGCCCAATGGAAACTCTTACCTTTCAATAAAAAGTTGTTTGTATCATTTAAAGTTCTGTTATTGTGTTTTTCTTAAGACAAAAGATGTTAATGTATGAGTTGTTTTTTCTAAACTAAAACATCAGTATTCAGGTTAAATTGCCATGTTGGCACTTTGCGATAAATAAGTGGGTTTTGGGTTACAGTTTGGGCACTCGGTCTCTAAAAGGTTTGCCATCACTGGTATAGGGTCTCCTGCTTGAGCAGGGGGTTGGACTAGAAAACCTCCAAGGCCCCTTCCAGAATCTATTCTGATTCTGATTGATTGGACAAGGAGAGGACATGTGCTCTACACAGTTGCTCCTCATGATAAAACTCCAGAACGAAGAGTCAAACAACAGGAGATAAAGAGATGAGTTATCAAGCTCACACTTACATGGAACCTTTTAAACATGCACTAGGTTTGCTAACCTTGCTTTCAAATCACTTTCAGAAATTCCCTATTTAATCATCTTACAAGTTGTTAGAGTTCTTTAGAACATGTTTGAAAAGCCATTTCGTGAGTCTATCTTCATTTCTGAACAAAAGAGAAATTAACAAGTAAAGAGCTTAAATAATTTTAAATGAATGGCAAAAAGGTAAAGTAGATTTGGATCTAAGAAAATTGTACTACAGTATAAGCAAATTAAGGGGCCAGGTAAATTTTTAATATTGAAACTTTTAGTGTAAGATTTTGAAACCAACTACCGTATTTTCCGGCGTATAAGACGACCCCCGACTTTTAAGAAGATTTTCAAGGTTTTTCGTCTTATACGCCGGAAAATACATGCCAGTTGCCAAGTGTCCGACACAAGCCCGATTCAGCCCTGTCTGATGCAGATGGTGTAAAGCCTCCCTTTTGAAGTCCAAAGGGGCTTTTCCTTCCACCCACCCATTTGAGAGCACATTTGCAGACGGAGCAGCCGCGCGTCTGGAGCCAAGCCCCGCCCAGGAGGCGGTCAGCCAGGTGGGCTCGGAAGACGCGCTGGAGAGGCGGGCTTGGGGCAGCCATGCCAAGGCCGGCTGGTGAGGGCTGCTGCGTGGTCTGCGGGCGAGAGGGGCGCCAGGCCCCCCGGAAGTCCCCGGAAGTTCCTGGAACGGGCTGGCAGGCACGCTCTTCCCCGGCCCGCCGGAAGTCCCCGGAAGTTCCCCAAACTTGGAACTGCCTGGCGGCGGGCGGGCACTCCCTCCCCGATCTGCCGGGGAGCGTCTCCCAAAGTGCAGCGTATGGCGGCCGGGAGTCCGTCGGCCTGGTCGTTGGCGAGCTGGCCCGCGGCTAGGGCCGGGGCCCAGGAACAGGTAGACGGGTGCGGGTGGGGGGAAGGAAAGCTGGGCGCGGGCTTCTGCGGCTGGTTGCGAGGCCGGATGCGGGTGTCTGCCGAGAGAGATAGCGGGTAGCAGGGTGCGCTCTGCTTATGCTCAGATGCCGCTTGGGTGAGGGGCTTCCTGCCGCTCCCAGGGTCTGGCGTTTGCAAGGGGGAGGGGAAGGGGCTTAGAGGCTCTTGGGGGTGGGAAGGGAGAGTCACAATGGAGGGGGGACTGGACTAAGGAGGCTTGAAGTTGCTTTGCAAGAACGGGGACGCTCGACTGATTTATGTTTTTTTTCCGGCGTATAAGACGACCCGGCGTATAAGACGACCCCCAAACTTTTGAGAAGATTTTCATGGGTTCAAAAGTCGTCTTATACTCCGGAAAATACGATATGTAAAATAAACATATCTCCATGAAAAAAAAGTATTTTGTCTACTATATTTCATAACAGAGATTGGAGACTTTATGTTTTTAGAAATTGGACACAAGAGAGGACTAAAGATTCCAGGCCAAAAGGGAGGGAAAGTATAAATTTGTTTTTGGTTTTGATCAGTACTGGGATTTATTTTTAAGTACTAAAAAAGATATTTAAAGAATGGGGCCAGAAATTAGTAGCCACAATATCAACAATGTCTGCTTCTATGGACAGTGTTCAAAAGATGCTTATGAAGAAATGACAGATGCGAAACAAGTCATATTTGAGCAGGAATTCCTCCCAGAATATAAATTAACATGGGAATATTTATTTTAGGATTATTATTATGAGGTTTAAATGATTACCCATATCTGAAGAAACCTTTATATATAGGAATTATAATTTTCTCTATACCCATACCTAAATATTTAATGGTTTTGATACAAATATGAAGCTGATATTCCTTAAATGGATGGATAATCAGATTTTCACCTATTGGCATAACCTCCGATTTAAACCACTTGATAGAATATCCTATTTTATTTATCATTTGCATTAAGAGAGCAATACTAGTGTAAGGTTTAGAAATAAACAGAAGAATGTCATCTGCAAATAAAATCAATTTATGTTCAATTAAATTAAGTAAAATTATCCATAAATTTTCTTTGTCGAATAACCCAAGCCAATGGTCTACACAAAAAACAAAAAAGGTAAAAGTGGACATCCTTGTTTTCGATCCTCTAAATCAAACTCAATTTCATGGAGGGCCGTATCAGCACTGTGGTGCCCTCAGGGGGGCCAGGTGGACATGGCTGCGGTAGTCACTGCTAACTGGATGGGTGTGGCCAGCTTAATGTTGACTGTGGGGAGGGACGCCTGTGGGGACTGCACAGGGTTGGGGGAGATCCAGGGGGTCTCTGGCAGGTGGGGAGGTGGGCAGGAGGCTCGTCCTGCAGGGTGAGGCAAGGCGAAGTCAGGCAGGGGGCAGGCCTGACACCATCAGCCCCCGCACACAGAGGCCAGTGAGTGCATGGGGACTGACTGTGTCCATCAGCAGCCACAGCCTGCCGGCCCCATGACCGTGGCACACTGGGGCTCTGCAGCCTGCTGTGAATACCAGGCCAGCCCTCCAGCAGCAGGCAGAGTAGGGGAGGGGAAGAGGCTTGTGACGCAGACCGCCGGATGCACCTACTCCATCCCATCTGTTTTTGCTTGCAGATCACTGCTGGTCATCTCCCTGGCCCCCTCGCAGATTTTGCCCTTGGCCCGTGCACGGAGCCTGTTCCCCTCACGCACTCGACACACCTTGGCCCCGCCTCGGGCCATTGCCGCCAGCAGCTTGTGCAGGTCCATTAGGCTGCTCCCGCTCAAAGTTGCAGGCCTGCCCAGCACAAAGTAGGTGAAGCGGCCAGCTAGGAAACTCGAGTAGAGGTGGTAGAGCATACCCATGCCCAGCAACCAAAAGCAATCCCGAGCAGAGAAAGCCAGATCCCATTGGTCTGGGACTGGGTAGCCATGGCTCCGATGGGGATCTGGCTTTCCCCACTTGGGGTGGCCTTTTGCTTGCTGGGCATGGGTGTGCTCTACCACCTCTACTCAGGGCTTCCTAGCCGACCGCTTCAACTACTTTGTGCTGGGTGGGCCTGCAGCTCTGGGCAAGGGCCTAATGGATCTATGTGAGCGGCTAGTGGCCGCAGCGGGTACTGAGGTGCGTGAGGGGAATACACTCCACCTGCAAGCCAAGGGCAAGACCCATAAGGGGACTGAGGAGATGATCAGGGGCGACCTGCTCTCCAACCAAAAAGTGGTGAGACAGAATAGGTGTGTCTGGCTATCTGCATTATGTGTCCCCTGACTCTGCATGCTGTGCTGCTGGCGCAGCACTGTTGCTGGAGGGCCAGACCGGTATTCACAGCGGGCTATGCAGCCCCTGCTACCAGACACTGTCGGCCCCCGCATGCTCACCTCCTGTGCACGTGCCATGGGGGCCGCCGGGCTGGGCAGGGCCGGGACAGCGGGGGCCAGTCGATCGCCATCTCAAGGGCATCCCCGCAGGCCAAATATCAGCCAATCACGGGCCAGATCCAGCCCGCGGGCCTTGTGTTTGACATGTCTGCTCTAAATAATGGGAAAATTGCAAAAAACAAACCATTAATCTTTACTGGGTGACTCATATATAATAGCTTGATCCATTTTAAGAATTTTAAAGGAAATCCCAAACTATTTAACACAGCAAACATTTATTATCTATATATTTGGTCAAAGCTTTTTCACATATAATGACAGGATTTCAAATTGGCCACTGGTACTCGACTTACAATAGTTCATTTAGTGACTGTTCAAAGTTACAACAACACTGAAAAATGTGATTTATGACAGTTTTTCAGTTACGACCTTTGCAGCATCCCCATGAATTTGGACTCAACTGTGGTCGTAAGTTGAGGACTACCTGTATTCAAATCTACAACCTATCTAATACTGCCTGCTGCCTGCTGCTTACCTAATTTTTATAAACCCTACTTGATCATTCTTAAGAACAAACGGTAACAATTGCTCTAAACTATTTGCTAACACTGCTGTTAAGTTCTTTGTGTCAATGTTAATCAATGACAATTTGCACATTAGGTATAACTGTAATATAAGCCTGATTACATGCTCTTATAATATTCCTTATCAAATATCTCATGGTACAATTGATAGTTTTCCCACCAAAAGATCTATAAATGTTATATCACTCGAGAATCCATCCAATTCTAGTATTTTATTACTTGCAAGTGTATATAGGTGTGTGTGTGTGTATGTGTACGAGTATAAATTCTAACTGTTTAGTGTAACAAGACATTACACTTTACATTTTTCTAATGGATTTTTTTCACAATTTTAAGCACTTGCTTAAGTCTTTGTGTTTTGTATCTTTTTTCTTAAAAAACAATAAAAAATATTTGTGATGAACATTGGAAGATACACACACACATATATGTATGTATATATATGTGTATATATGTGTGTGTATATATATACACACACTTTTGCTTTCTTCTTCTTTACACTTTACTCTTTTTTACTTTGCTTTCTGAATTTAGTTTATATTATTTTCATTATTCTAATTAAAAACTTCAATAAATTGAAATTAAAATCTGTTACAACTTTAGAAAATAGCATAACATAGAAGCAACGCCAATCTTTCTACAGATCTTGACCTCAGCTAATTATATGGCAAAAAAAATTATAGATCCATATATTTATTGAAAGAGCTGCATGCAATTTAATAAAAATTACTGTTAAATTTTATGGCATTGGTACAAAATCCAATCTTTTAAAACTATTTTTATAGTATCTTATATCACTTACTCATCCCCAAAGACTTGATGGCTGAACTCTGGATGAAATGTTGTGCTATCATCTTCCAAATCCTCTGGGAAGCGGACTGATGAGAAAAAGTTGGTTGCATTTGAATAGTTGGTAGTGGTCTGCCCACATATTTTGGTTAACTTACAGAAATTGTATCAATGGGAAGAGCAGTATGAAAAAGAGGAGTATCTGTGCATCTAGTGCGGTAATGCCACCATGTCTGAAATCTTATCTACTACTGAGCCAATATTTTTCAACTCCTTCACCCAGAAGCCACTTCTAATAGGATGGAGTCAACTATTTCAGTTGGCATTATTACAGTGGAATTGTGACAATCTAGGAACCCGTAAAAGTTCAGCATTCCTCACTAGAATATTAAAATATATTTTTTCTGATCCCACCACTGGCAGAGTATAAGTGCTAATGCAAGCAGAGCTTTCTGTTACCACCAAAAGAACACCTTGGAAGAGGGAAGTCAGGCATATACATAGAATGAAGGCTACTGCTAAGCTTGTAAGCCGCCCTGAGTCTTCGGAGAAGGGCGGGATATAAATGGAATTAAAATAAAAATAAAATAAAATTCTATGTTGCTTTAGCCATGCATTTTGGGAACATAGAACTGCTCAAGCCCTAACAAATTCATGTTTTCTTCAGTTTCAAATGCATGTCACAGCAAGGTTTTCTTTGTCACGGAAAATCAGTTTAAGACTCTACTGTAGATATAGTTCATTAAATAATTAGATCCTGTACAACTTCTCAGATTGACATTATTACAATTTCTGATTCAGAATGTAGTGATAGGGAAAAGAATCTATTTCCATTATTTTCTCCACAGTACCACATATAACTTAAGGTAAAGGATCCCACATATAACTTAAGGTAAAGGATCCCCCGCACATGCGTGTGAGTCGTTTCCGACTCTAGGGGCCGGTGCTCATCTCCGTTTCAAAGCCGAAGAGCCAGCGCTTATCCGAGGACGTCTCCGTGGTCATGTGGCTGGCATGACTGGACGCTAAAGGCGCACGGAACGCTGTTACCTTCCCACCGTAGTGGTCCCTATTTTTCTACTTGCATTTTTACGTGCTTTCGAACTGCTAGGTTGGCAGAAGCTGGGACGAGTAACAGGCGCTCACTCTGTTACATGGCACTCGGGATTCGACCCACCAAACTGCTGACCTTCTGATCGACAAGCTCAGCGTCCTAACCCACTGAGCCACCACGTCCCTTTTACATATAACTTAAAGAGTCTTAAATTCATAAGGCTTCTTCACACATTGCCACTTCCATTATCAAAAAGCAAAAATGTGTACACAATTCAGCTGAATACAGGCAGTCCTTGTTTAACATCTACTTGTTCACTATAACCATTTGAAGTTATGACACTTGCTGAACGAGGGGCACTTATGACAAACCTTATATTCCAGCACTGAGCAACCAGCTCACAGTTGTTATGCTCGCAGTGTCCCACAGCAATATGATAACCATTTGTGACCTTCACTCAGGCTTCTGATTGTGAAGCTTAGCAATGGAGTTCCTGGTACTAATGATAAGTGAGAACTACCTATACAAGACTAAGGAAATGTTTAAAATATCAGCAATTCCAAAATGAGGCTGGTGTTAGCAGAAGACTGTGCAATAAATCTTACATTTCTAGCTTTGCTAGAAACGTTTCACAGGATGATTTTGAGCTGACATGATATTTGAGCCCAGTTCTAACACCCATCTGATGGCAAATACCTACTTTCTGTTCAATACTCATCAAAAGTTTCGATTCAAACATATTCAGCACATAGCAAGAGATATGCTACAAATCATTAAATAAGTGAAACAGGAACCATATTATACTGTTACGTTAATTCTATAAAGATGCATGCACATACCACTATATACATGAAAGGCTACTGTTACCGGTACTTTGCTAGTCTTTTTGTTTAGCAAAACTTCTGAAATAGTGGGTTACATCAGCTATATTTTAAAATTTTACCTAATTTTAGATGAACTGCTTCATTTGTATTACACTTGTACTCAGCCAATTTCTTTTCCATAACAGAGAGACCTAGGGAAAAGAATTTTAAATCAGTTTTTGCCACAATATAAAAGCATTTAAACAAAATATTTTAGCTTACATGTTATTTTATTTTAAATAAAAGCAAAGATAATAAGGAAGGCAACAAGCACCTCAACAGATGGTCTAACAAGCACAACTCTTCACTATGACGCTGCCGGTGTCAACTTCCCTCCGCCCTGTGCGTTCCCACAGAGAGGGCCTCCTCAGGGTGCCACCGGTCAGAGAATGTAGATTGGTGGCCCCCAGGGGGAGATCCTTCTCTGTGGGCGCCCCGGAGCTATGGAACCAGTTACCGGTTGAGCTCCGGACGGCGCCCGATCTTCGCTCCTTTCGCCGCGATCTGAAAACATACCTGTTCGAACAAGCCGGCCTGGCCTGAGGGGGGATTGGTGGGGTTTTTACTATCATTTTATTGGGGTTTTATTAATGTACTTTGTTTTTTATGGGCATGTATTTAATTACTTTTTAATTTTTGTAGCTTTGTGTTTTATTCTTGCCCTGTACACCGCCCTGAGTCCTTCGGGAGAAGGGCGGTATAGAAATATTAATAAATTAAATTAAATTAAATTAAATGATCTTGTAGTTCTTATGTCATGTTTGTATTAGGCCATTTGCCCAACAGAAATAAAATGTGTGGTCAAGAAAATATGCCTAACCAAGTGGATTCTCATTTTCTTTCAGGCATCAAATTTCTTACTGTGAATGTGTGCACTTTCTATTGGCTTGAGGGTTATGCCAGCCTGTGCGCAATATATTGAAGACTACATTCCAAAAGTGGGTATTGTTTTGAGAGTGTCTATTGAGATTCTCCATCATCCAGATCATGGCTGTCTCAAAAGTGCTTTTTCAAAAGGCAACTGGACTGTTTTTTTCCTCTTGAGGAAGAAGACATTTCGCTTCTCATCCAAGAAGCTTCGTCAGTTCTGGCTGGATAGTTGGGTAGGGGGAATGGAAAGAATTAATGTCAGAACTAATCTTTCCATCACCTTCCCCCACATCCAGCCAGAACTGATGAAGCTTTTTGGATGAGAAGTGAAATGTCTTCTTCCTCCAGGGGAAAAACATAGTCCAGTTGCCTTTCATTTTGAGAGCAGTTCACAGCCTCTGAGGTAAAAGTGCATCAAGCCATAGGGCTAGATAGAATTGGACTTACGGTAGCTGGTTATACACCCAATCAATCCCCATAGAAAATCTAGGGTAATTCTTTGTTCCCCTCCTCAAAATCCAATTTGTAAACAAATTGAAACTTCAGAAGTCTTATCACAATTATAGGAAAATTCTTCCATTTTCTCTGGCTTCATATGCTGGCAATTATCAACTCTGGCAATCAATAATAGACACCGTATTCTGGGAATCTCTGCCTCAAAGCAAGAGGAAAGACCCAGCTTTCCTCTCCAGATTCCTTACAGATGCATTGTACTTTTAGAAGCTCAACAAATTGGGAGAGATTATTGTCCTTTCATTACTTTCTATATATGGGAAAACCATTAAATAGAAGATTTAGTACGGTACATCGTCTTCCTTGGTTATTAGAAATCCTGTGCCTAGACTCTGAAGACCACTTCATTTTGCCCAATTAACTCAGAATTTCAACTTCAGCAATCACAAGTCTGTTCTACTGCTGCTTTATTCCACAGTGGAATAAAGTAACTTAGGCACCTGAAACCGTAACTATTTACTGTATATACTTATCTAACAGATTTATTTATAATTCATCCTATATTGGGCTGGAAGATTGACATAAATGTATATAAACAAATCTCATCCTGGTATTTTTTTCTGGCTATTTATTCACAACCATAATATATATTTTTTTTCTGGTTATTTATTCACAACCATAATATATTATGCAATAGAGAATATGACCTATTTTCAAGGACTGACAAAATAGCTACTGCATCTTAAAGCAGTGTTTCTCAAGAGTGTGGTCTTAGGCTCCCTGAGACTATCCCCAAGATTATGTCACGATTCTGCAAATTCATAATTATTTGTCGGATATTGTTTTACATATGTAAAAATGTAAAACAATGGCACTTTTCTCATTACTATTTTTAATTTGTTAGAATAGTTATGAAAGTATTTGTTAATTGGTTTAATACTGTTACCTTGATACTCAATAAATATTGTAAGAATGTGTCAATTTTAAGTTAATATGGTAAATATCAATAAATATAAGCCATACCAACAAATATCTGGAAAGATCCGTGTCACTTTTTGGGATCCTCCAAAATAGCTTAAGAAACACTGCTTCAACACAATAACATTTGTGGCAATTAAGAAATAAAGCATAATACTGACCCTCAACCTATGACCATGTAGACCTATAAGTGATAATGTCTTCTAGTTGTATGCTATCTTGCTATGCAACATGAGCAGATGCTATTCTGAGATTTAGCAAAGACACTTCTCTAATATACTGAACTCAAAGGAAGTAAGACCAATATTGCACCTAAGACTGATAGAAAAGGATGGCAGTGCAACCCTATTCTCTGATAATTATGCAAAGATCCTTTCACACAATTAATAAATGAAAGAGGCATGAATTGCTTCAGAACCTATATCTATGAGTTCAAATTATTACAACAGTGGCTGGCATCCTAAAACTTCTAAAAGCGATTAAATCATAGAATGTATGAATTAGACAATGAAGGCTCTCTAGTCCAAATCTCTCTAGTCCAAACAGAAATTTACTAAACTATTCCAGAAATATGGCTATCTAGCATCTGCTTGAAAACTTACAGCAAAGATACAGAAACCACTACTCATTGGACTTAGCCTTGTGAACACAGAGAATTTTGGAGTGTAGCCTTATTCAGGTTTGTAACATTTGCCATAACCTCACCCATGCCAGAAGTTATTTGTGTTTCAGAGCAACTTTCTGCACTGTGGATTTCTCAGATGCTTTGGCCTACAACTCCCAATATGACTAGCAGGTATAGAGACTAGCTGACAAGATGCTGCAAAGGCTCAAAATATCTGGAAAGATCCAGATCGCTGCAAGTTACATTTTTAGCTTCAATCAGTATTTTTTTTTTCAGTTTTCTTCCTCCCTGTGAGAATGAAGACAGAAACAAGGTAGATGTGCAAAATCAGTGTTTCAGTGTCTACGGCCACGCCTGATCCCGTCTGATCTCGGAAGCTAAGCAGAGTCAGGCCTGGTTAGTACTTAGTGTTTCAGTGCTATATCCCAATGTTCTCATCACTCATTAATTCCTGGCTGCAGGAACTTCCCACCCTAAGGAAAACTAGAATTTTCTGCTCTAAAATCTCAAATTATCTATAGATATGTAAAAGCCCATATTTTAGAATTATCACAGATTCTATAAGCTTTTGCATTCCAAAAAAGACACAAAAACATATGCCTAATACCGGAACAGAAGTTATAATATAGTAAGTTTCAAAGAACATAAGCAGGTGAATTAAAGGGCTTTTGAGGAACAGTAGTTTCCCAAGTTACAGAGGCACTGGGATGTTTGTTTTCGACTAGTTTTTCCCCTCAATTTAATGACATTCAGATGTATTAGACTGTCAACTGACACAACAGATTGTGAGAGCACCAGTGAGTCCTTCGGGAAAGGGCGGTATATAAATCTAAATAAATAAATAAAAGCTGCATTGTAAAGTAATATGCTCCAATATTTTCAAACTTGATATCCACATTTAGTGCAGATATTTACTTGGAGAACCCTCTTTGTTTAGGATAATGGTGTCACACAAAGGTTGCCCATTTCTGCAACAGTTTAAAAGGTAAGGGGCTACAATAGCTAGTAGTTTACACCAGGCTTCTCCAAAGTGCTCAACATCAACGCCCAAGGGAACAATCCAAAGGGTTGATGTTGTAAGTATTCACCCTACTATTAAAGTAATACTTGTTAAAATTATTTTCGCATAGGGAATACACGGAGGTCGACGCTACAATCTGAAACTTCCCAGAAGGGGGTCGGTGAGCTGAAGAGTTTGAGGACCCCTGCTTTGCCATTAACCACGCGGCCTAATTCTCTTCTAGCCGGCAGATACTACCGGTACCAATCAACCTCTCCTCCTACCCACAGGTCCACTCCAGGGGAAGAACCCAGAAGGACCAGCGCACCCCCTTTTTCTCCTCCGAGCCGTCTGCGGAACTAGCTCTCCGCCAGTCAACGATCTTCAAAGCGAGCTGAGAAACAGCCACGAATCGGAGGGCAAGGCAAGCATTTCCCACTTCCACCAGCGGGGGACGGTTCTCCTTCCCCTACCGCGGCAGAAAGAGCGAGATACACGAGACTCTTTTCCCGCCCAGCAGGGATATATTAGAGCTTCCCGGGACGGCAGGTATAAGAGTCGGAGACAGGGTGGGCTTCCCGCTCATCACCTGCCAGACTCTGGCTAAGAAACCCCGCCTCGCCGAGAGTGCGCAGAGCGGACACCAGAGACCCAGGTCTCCAATCCGCCCCCGTTTAAGTGCCCGGAGGGTCCCTTCCTTACCCGCCATTTCCCAAACGGCGGCGGCGGCCTCGGCGCCAGCGAAGCCAACAGACCTAGCCAAACCGAGCGAATCAAGCCGCGCGCCCACACGCCGGAAATGACGTGCTCAGGGGAAGGAATTGCCCTTCCGCTCGTTCTGCGCTGAAGAGACGGGAGCGACGTCCGCAGGGTTGGTTTTTTTTTTCCACACGCACGCGCAGTTTGGAAATACCAATTTCCCCCGCCCCCCCCCGTTATCGCTGACCTTCCCTTAAGACTTGGGGTGGGTGTGTCTCGGAAGAGCTCCGCCCACCTTGGTCTTTCAACCGGCCTTTTTTCCGAGGAAGTTTCCTGCGTGAGAGCTTTTCATTTTCCGTACTTCTCATTCTGCTTTTTCCCTCCCTGTAGTTAAAGCTTGCTACATTATACCGTAAAGTTTGGGTGAGCTAAAAATTCTGTAACACAAAATGCAAAAAGAAGTAATTCTATATAATTCTATATCTGTGGGTGTATGTATGTGTGTGTGTGTATATGTATATGTATATGTATATATATATATATATATATATATATATATATATATATATATATATATATATATATATATATGTATATATGTATATATATATATATATATGTTTAAGTATTTGTCAAGGCTTTTTGAATGGACCTTGCTAATTAACTCTTTCAGCTAATAAAAGAGAGAAAGAACCCGTGGCTCAGGAAGTTAAAACACTGCCTGATATATAATCAGCCCAGGTTCGAATCTCAGATAAAGGGTATGACTAACTGATGAGAACATAAAGAGTTCGAAATGATCATCTTAGCCTCCCAAATTCTTTATTAGCAATTTGAATAATTTGCACAAATAATGAGCTGTCATAAGTTGACTATGTCCTGTGGATAAGCCCTGAGTCGGGCCAAAACAGGAATGAAAGAGTTAATTAGCAAGGTCCATTCAAAAAGCCTTGACAAATACTTAAACATACATTTGCCTTGCCTTCCAGCTAATAAAAGAGAGAAAGAACCCGTGGCTCAGGAAGTTAAAACACTGCCTGATATATAATCAGCCCAGGTTCGAATCTCAGATAAAGCGTATGACTAACTGATGAGAACATAAAGAGTTCGAAATGATCATCTTAGCCTCCCAAATTCTTTATTAGCAATTTGAATAATTTGCATATATATATATATATATATATATATATATATATATATAT